>NW_027526203.1:364893820-365235313 GCF_048455015.1 Haemaphysalis longicornis | reverse complement strand
TGAGCAAGAAAAACGAATGCGAGAGAAACGGGCGATTTATTCCCCGAAGTAATCTCACTCATCTCACTCCTCGTCGCTCTCCGAGAGCTCCTTGTTGCCTTCCACTGACCGCAACATCTCGTCCTCGGTGCCGTCAAGCGCGTTCGCGATGCCACACTTCTGAACGACGTTCAACCATGTTCCATGGGATCGTGGCCCACGCCTCGCATGCCCATCCCGCAAGCTTCTCCAGAGGCATACGCTTCAGCCAACCGCTCGTTGTGAACGCGTGGGAGCCGCTCGTAAGCCGCGGAAGCGGCGCACCTTCGTTGCCGCTGCTGCCATTGCTGTTATCAAGCACGCAAGTGGAATAATTTGACGATTTGTGTGAACGCCGAAAGAAAAGCCTAGGTGCCTAGATCCGAAAAATTGTTGCTAAAAGCTTTGGCGCCATCTTGAGATGGCGATGGCGATGGGTGGAACAAAATTTCAGTTGTTTCGGCAGTTTCAGTTTCGTATCCGATTCTAACGCGCATGCGATTTTTCGGCCTATTTTTGCGGAAAAAAGGTGCGCGTTAGAATCGGGTAAGTACGGCAGTTGGTGAAAAACATGGCTCCCTGCTTATAAGAGACCTCTCATATCACAGACAGAAACTGCTCCCCAGTACGTGTCTCTTATAAAGGGGTTCAATTGTAGTTGCAAGAGGCAGTGACCACTTGGCTCCGTGCACTTGAGCACGATAAGCTTTACACTACCGAAAACACAGCCAACGATGCTTACTTCGTTGTAAAACTTGATGATGTCTCCTCGCTCGTCAAACTCGAACTGTGTTGCAGTCCCAGCCAAGCGAGTGGGTGTTGGTGGCTGACTGTTGGGCAGCATCAGGGGCAGCGTACTGGACGACCTTGTGGAGCTCAAGTGCTCCGTCCTCCTGGCATCTGGGATGCAAGCGCAACGTAACACAGCTGACAGCAAGTAAAGAAATGCCTTTTTGAGCTGGAGAACAGTTCTGTGGTCCAATCTCTCTGCCACTGTCACCGTGAGACAATTACACCTGTACTTGCACCATTGTGACGTGTCTAAATCTTGTCTAACTTTAATACTGCCCAGCACATAATGGCACTTTACATGCTAACAAAAAGCAATGGCCCCTGCTCTTCACTGCACTCAGTTTGCGTTTTCTGCAGTCCTTAACATCTAGCTATAAGCACAATGAGCTGTAGAGCCTTTAGAGCAGGGGTCTCAAACTCACATCAGTGAGCGGGCCGCAGTCACGAATTTTAGTCTCGCAAGGGCTGGGAGAGCGAAGAAGGTTGTAACGAAGGGGGGGGGGGATGATTAACAAAATGTCAGATAACGCTGCCATTCCAGAATGGAGCTGGGCGTCAGGATTCGAGACACACATCGATACTAATCTCCAGAATGACTAAAATGTGGATGCCTATTCTGATATATCAAACATTTGTTAACGATTATGCTTCAACATGTGGTGACTGCATTGGGTGCCTCACAAAAAGAGGCTTCAGGGCAGCTGCGTCTCTGTATCGTACTATAATAAACGTTATTGATAGTAATTGACGAGAAAATATTGCCAGTTTCATTTATGAAAGTCACAAAACTTTATTCCTTGAGAGCCTCAATGTAGCTGTTATTGTTTTAAACATGCTGGCTTGATGCCTGTCAACGCTTGACTGCGACTAGAGAAGAAATGTCCGCATGAACTTCTGGCGCGGAAACGATCCTCATGATCGCAGGTGCTCATCAGTCATCCTCAACCGGAGAGCTGACTTGTTCACCTTCAACAGGGAAAACAGATGTTCGCACAAGTAGGTGCTTCCTAACATGGCAATGATCCTTGCAGCCTGTTGACGAAGCGCCGGGAAACTTGCATTGTCAAGAAACTTGTAGAAGTCTGGTACATCCACGTCCTGAAATGTCTGCTTCAACGGAGTGTTAGCTTGCAGCTCAAGAAGTTCCATCTGTTACTCGGGCGCTGCGTCATCCACCGGCACCGAAAACAGCAACGAAAAAATCCGGAAATCATCAGCAAGGCTGGTGATGTCTTGGCAGCGTCCTTCGAATTCTCTTTGGAGATCATGGAGGAGGTCGCGAAGTTATCACAGGATTGTTTATGCACGTTCCCCAGCGACTTCAGGGTTAGAAAATGATCAAACTTCTGAATTCTCATCTGTCTCCCAAAGCTGCGATTTGGATTGAAAGGCTTGAATGTCGTCATGCATTTTCATGATCAGTTTGTTTTTTCCCTGAAGTTTAACGTTGAGGGAGCTCAAATGATCAGTGATATCACTAAAGAACGCAAGGGAGTGAAGCCACTTTTCGTCTGACAGCTTAACAATGGCCCTGTTCTTGCTCTTCATGAAGGCGTCAATTTCCTCTCGGAGATCAAAAAGTCGTTTCAGCACTCTTCCACGACTCAGCCATCGCACCTTTGTATGGTAAAAATTTCACTATATTCGCTGCCAACCGCTTCTAAAAGAGATACAAATTGGCGGTGGTTAAGAGCTCTTGAACGGATGAAGTTCGCTGCGCTGAGCACTTTCCATGACACTCTTCATTTGCAGAGACTTGGCGCAGAGTGATTGTTGGTGCAAAATGCAGTGAACCGCGGCAAATTGATTGGTGATTCCGAGAGCAGCGAGTTTCGTCCGCAATCGACCAACAATCCCGCTCTTGTATCCCACCATTGATGGCGCGCCGTCTGTAGCCAAACAAACCAACTTTTCCCACGGTAGTCTAGCGTGTTCGACCACTCTTTCGAGAACAAAAAGAATATCCGCCCCTGTGGTCGTGCTTTTCATTGGGATTAAGTCCAAGAGTTCCTCAGTGACGTTCAGGTTTTTGTCTACCCCCCTTACAAAAAATAGCACATTGTGCCTTGTCTGTAATGTCAGTGTTTTCGTCAACTGCAATAGAGAATGCTTCAAACTCGTGGCATTGGTTGATTAATCCTTTTTCAATGTCTCCACTGATCTCGTTAATTCTCTCGGCGACTCTGTTTGGAGAAAGGCTTATTTTCTCGAATGTCTTTTTTATGCTGGGACAGGTAGCATCAGTGACTCCGAGCAGGCATTACTTAATGAACAGGCCTTCAGTGAAGGGCTTGGAAGATTTGGCAATAAGCTCAGAAATTACGAAGCTTGCCCTTACCATTTGGTCGCTTGCTTTGGCCGCCTTTCTGAACAGGTTTTGCTGCTTTCCCAACGCCGCCTTCAGTTGAGTCATGGTGTGCTCGCGAACGTTGCCAGTAAGAGCACCATACTTCTCGTGATGGCAAGACATGAAGTGGCGTCGAACATTGTACTCCTTCGGCACAGCCACAGTCTGGTGGCAGACTAAGCACAACACCTTGTCTCTTGATTTTGTGAAGAAATAAGAAAGTTCCCATCGCTCCTGAAAGCATCTCTTCTCGTCTTCCACTTTGCGTTTTGCAGACTGCTTGGACAACGACATTGTGGCTCGCTAGACTTCCACAGCAGAAAGCTTCGCTGTTTGCAGATCGTCCAAAAAAGAAAGGTCAAAAAGACACCTGTCACATTTACGGAGGCGACAGGCACGTAGGAGCCCAATTATGTAGTGCGCTCTATCATGATTGACTTGGGGTGCCGCTACCATCCACAGTGCTGTCAACAGCTTGCGAGTCGGATGATAGGCGCTTGGTTTGGCGTCTCAATTTGCGCACGCGAACAGATATGTGGCGTTTGATGTCTGGACTAGTGCACAGTTTCGAAAAGCAATGTGCAATCTTTTCCTCAGCAGCGAGATGTCACTCTCTCCCAGACCATAAATAACGCTGCGACACGCCTGTAAACGCACGTGGGTGCATTTAGAGCTCGAACCTAGAGTCCGACGTGCGGCTGCGCCCTTTTCGCCACACCTGCAGCGCAGTAAAAGTGTTTGACACAAAGACGAACAGGAAAGCAAATATCCACAAACACCATACAACGCCCGGAAACCTTGGCGCTTTCGAGGAAGCCTGGAAAACTCCGGACAAGCCGCCGTCTTCTTATTAGTGACATGCAGCCCCGTTCGCAGGGTCATAAAACGCCGGGGGGAGTTTCTCCGCGGCCTGTGCTCGCCCAGCCCTGCGCGCACTGTAGAGTGCTCAATCCACACGTCGCAGTTGCTTGGGGCCATTGTGCACCCTTGATCAAGAACTTTATTTTTGCAGTTATGATGATGAAAATTGGGGGGCACATGTAGTTTCTCATTCTTATTGTAGATATCAAATTTGTTTTTGAGTAAAATGATCATATTCAAATTTATTTGGATTTTTATATTCAATTTTATGACAGCATTTGTAAAAAAACTGCTGGAGGGATGCAGCTAAACAGGGCACCAGTGAACTGCGCACAAATCAAAGAGTGCAATAAGACTAACATTATCATTCTATCTGGTCTGTAGCAGAAGTTATGACCATTTGAAGTTCGGGCCTGGAAGGCAAAACCGGTTTTTTTGGTTGCCACCTTTCAAGCCCAAACTTCAAATGGTCATAACTTCTGCTACAGACCAGATAGAATGATAATGTTAGTCTTATTGCACTCTTTGATTTGTGCGCAGTTCACTGGTTCTCTGTTTAGCTGCATCCCTCCAGCAGTTTTTTTACAAAGGCTGTCAAAAAATTGAATATAAAAATCCAAATAAATTTGAATATAATCATTTTACTCAAAAAGAAATTTGATATCTACAATCAAAATGAGAAACTACATGTGCCCCCCAATTTTCATAATCATAACTGCAAAAATAAACTTTTTTGGTTTAAGACCAGTGAGCCCCCTTAACGGCGCCCGAATTGAGGGGCCTCCGGAAAAGAGGGGTGTCCACTTTGGTAACCCAAAGCCGTGAAAGACGATATCCACGCATTTTCGAGCAGTCTCTGGCCACTTGCGTCCTTGGCTACACAAGCAAGGCGCGCACTCACGCATTCGATTAAAAAACAAAAATAAATGAACCAAGACACTCATGAGAGGGCCGCGGGCCGCAATAGAAGGGTCCGGCCCGCGGGCCGCGTGTTTGAGACCCCTGCTTTAGAGCATCCTTGCGCTAACCCACAAGACTAAACTGAAGCATTTACAAAGACCAATAACTGCAAAAGCTGTGCACACAACAATCGTATGACCGCCACACTTTTTAAGTTGAGGTCTAGTGCCACCAAGGCTTGGAAGGACAGGCAGTTTAAAGCAACGTTTGTTTTCTTATTTTACAAATGTGTGAAATTTGTGTCATGCACCCCATAAACAAATAATTTGAGCAGTCGCACAAAGCAAACCTTACCTCTCCAAAACTCTTCACAGACAAGCACTGAAGTAGAGACAGACACAGTTGACAGAAAAGTTTTCAAGCTTTCTACATGTGACACGAATAGTTTCGTGTGTATACAGTGTAACCTTGTTACAACAGATCAGCTTACAAAGGATTTTCGGATACCGACTTTACGCGAATGCGTACGCTAGCGGCACCTATCTTCAAACAGGAGAAATGCGCATGGGGGTAATATAAGACCGAGATTCAAGTGCAATAGTTTAACCACATGGCCCGTTTTCGGAGTCTGGCTGGCTACAAGCTGCTGGCGAGATTTATTGTGCAGCTCGCGTGTTTCTGTTATGCGCCAAGATGTGCTTACTGACAATAAATTCAAAAGCAAGCAAGGGTATCGTTTTTTTCCCCCGTCGACTTTACGCGAATGCGGGACCAACATGCTTGAGAACCCCTGATGTAGAGGGTGCCGTACAACAGGAGTGCAGCAAATGTAACAAGACTCATGTGCGTGATTTTATGTTGTGCTTCTAGCATCACAGGGATGGAACCGCTAAAAAACCAAAGTACTCATAAATGTTTGTTGGGCTTAAATACCAACCTATTTCAGTTGGAACTGAATCTCGAAAAATGAATGGCATACTTTTATTGTTTTTTGTTTTCTTTTTACTGTTGCAAAGCCTGAACTCTGATTATAACAGACGCATTCCATGATTTCGTCAAAGTTTTTGGATTGTTCATACTTCTTTTACTGCAGACTGAAATCGTGATCCCTATCATGGTCTGTTGTAACAAGGTTATACTGTATTAAATAGCCCTGCATGCTGATTTCGTTTTTCTTAATTTGTTCTAAGTGATCACATAAATGCTGCAGCCACCGACGCAGTGACGCTTTTTGAAGTACTACACTAAGGCTTTAATGAAGATCAAAACAGAGTGCAGAACCATTATGGGAATAACCCAAGAAGAAACACTACTGCTACAGAAGAAATGCTTAAATAAATTTTAACGAAAAAAAAAAGAGAAGTGCATAATATTTGTAGACATCGACAAAACAGGTTGAACATTTCATTTGTTGTTCTGAATTAATTTCCTCTAGGTAAGTCAGAATTGGTGCCGCAAGCTTCAGATGCACGTAACACATAACCAATAAATCGCCATACAATAAGCCTCAACACACCAAGAATCAGTTTGTTAGATTCAATAAATAACTTTTTAACAACAAAGGTGCATCTGCAATTTACTGTCATAAAACTACGAACAAACAAAAAAATGCATTTGTAAAGTTGCTTCTATTTTTCTCTTTGCTAGAAAAAAAGCCTAAATTCAAAATTTATCGTCATACTAGCGTTATCACCGTGGCGCTTTCGGCAAGCAAAGATTTTGGCTCGCAAATGCCCCTTCGAGCCGCCTTTCGCAAGCTCCTGTAGCGTAATTCTGAGTTTTGTTTTCTTCGAGCGAACCTTGATTGGCTCGAGGCAGACGACACAGACGTAGCACAACACAAGCAAGGTGCGGCATCAGTATTTGTGCAGGTATGGTAATGGTCAAGGGCCTTGCAACTGGAACAGTGTCGTGTATTGAGAGGGATGCAAAATGGACATTTTTGACACGGACACAGCTGAGAATTTTGCCCCTGGAGTGAGGAAAAAGGCCTAATGCGACTGCAAGTGTACATATAAAGAACTCTGTACAGTACCTCCGTCCTCTTTTTCCGCAGGAACTGGTGAACTGGAGTTTGAGCCTGTGCGGCTACTGTGATCGCTGTGTGTCGGATTTTTGCGCAGGAGCACGCTGCGGTACACCTGCAGCATTCCAAGGGAGAACACAGCCTGCGTCTGAGCAAACAGCCTACACGTGCACTCCATCGAAGGCCAACACGAAGGGCTTCACTTACATGGCTCTTGTTCTGTGGCTGCTGCCGGTAGCAGTGAAGGATTTCTTGAAAGCTTTTGTCAACTCTGGTCACCTGGGTCAGAGAATGACGGCAGTGCAAAGGTAAGCAAGCAAGCACCCGCACTACAGACTGAGCCGCGTTCTGCAATGCCACGTTACAGCCAGCTCCTTTAACTGGCCAAGCTATACTTGCAACAAGTTTTGGCCGCAGGCACTGCTTGAACCCGCACCCTTTTATTTATGTACACGATGCTTAGACACAAAACTAGAATGCTAATAGTACCGGAAGGACTTAATTTGGCAGAGACCGCATAAAGCTCATTGAAGAAACTACACTGCGAGGTGTCACATTCAATATTGCCAGCTTGGTTGGGATGATCACGTTGAGGCAATTAGGAATAAACTTGCACAAATTGCAAGGTTAATAAGCCGTTATCGTTACTTGCGACCAACCAAAGTAAAGCTTCTGTTGAACAGTTCCTTATTTATGTCACACTTGAATTGCGCCCACTTGGTGTGGGGGTACGACCACTGCTTTAACCAAGCAACACATTACTTTCAGAGAAGACGGCTTTGCGTGCAATATATAACAAAAGAAATACTTGGATCATACAGCTGAGTTATTTTTGAAATCCATGTGTGTAAGAATATTCCACTTGTATAATCCTAGAATAGTTGAAAGGTATAAAAAGTAAACTGGGGAAAAAAATCCCAAACTCTGAAAGATTTAGTGGCCTTCCGTAGTAGCCATGATGTCTATCCTATCAGACGAAATGAGCCCTGGAGCATCCCTACGTGCCAAATAACGTATGGTACGCAGACAGTACCACTGCATACATTACCCCACATTTTGAACGTGCCAAGTTTGATGGAGATTGATTTTAATACAGTAGCACGCTAAGAGCTGCCTCAAATCGCTTTCTTAATTTGAACCTCGGCCAAAGCTGCTGTCCCTTCTACTTACTTTTTACGGCTTCCTGCATTTCGGGTGCATCACCGAATGTTTGCTGTTTGTATAAATTATGCTACCTTGATACACATTTGTCCATTTCGAGCCCCCGTATGCTTGTTGATGTATATGGGCTGAATCATAAGCCACCGTGTCTAATTTGTGAAGCAATTTGGGAGCTTTTTTACTTTCCCTTTTCTAGTGTTTGTTGTTCTTTATTCTTCCTTCCACAAAAAAGGCTCATGCCCTGCAGTTCGTGGCTATCGTCTTTTTTGTTATTGTTGTTGTAGTCAGTAATTTACTGTTTTGATATCTGTGCTTGTGACGCATGCGCATCACTTTTGTATTCACACTTATTGTCGCTTTCCCATGCTGCTGCCTTGCTCTGTAAGGGCCGGGGACCTGTCAAGCTGTGCACGCAGCTTTTTTTCCTGTCCTACCCACTCAAACTGGCCAAAATAAAATACCTTGAAAACCTCCAAATTACTTCGTGAAATATCATACAGTTGCCAGCCCTTTTTTTCAGACCTGGAGAACACTGCAAAATGGTTAAATAGTAGAAACAGTCTGAAAAAATCCAGACCGATATTACGAGTGTCCATTACCAATCATCCACCAATCAAAGTTTTCGGTTATCTATACTTCAAAATTATCAATGCTTGCGCACGTCTAGTAATTATCAGCAGGAAACCAAGGGATCCCAGCAGCAATCTCCATGAGTGGCACCTTAAGGTGGGCCACCAGGATAATAAACACAACATGGCTGCAGTTCATCGAAGCAGCCCATGCCACGTGCCACTCATGCGTATTCTTTGAATCTGGCATACCAACAGAACCCACGCAAGGTACCTTTGGCAATTTAAATGTGTGCAGGTTCTCCTTTTGAATTTTGATCAGTGTGTGCGATTAAACGAGCCAGCAAAACAACATTTCCTCCCATATGCCCATCAGTGCATCTAATGGATGACCAGGCTGACTGGACCAGCCCGTCAGTGTTAGAGTCGAGAAGCTCGCTAATCCCTGTGTGCTTGCTGAACAAAATGGTTTTGTAAGCACTGCCTACTTTTACTGCCAATGCCAGTACCTTACTGCACTTCAGTCATGGAAGGGCCTTTAAAAATTTTAGAGCAAGTCTCGGAGCGCCACTTAAAAACATGATGCATTCGAAAGAGGCTATTTAAGTTTAAAAAATACATTAAAAAAAGTATTTCCATATGCATATTCTAGTATATCTGCATTTTTGGACATTATTGTAGCAGTTACAAAAGTGCCCCTCAGATATACCACTATGTAAAAGAGAAATACACCTCAATATCTGTATTGTATGCCAATCTCAATGTCTGTATTGCATGCCTGGAGGTTTTTGTGTATCCCTGCCTGGTGGAGTGATCTAGCAAGTGAGGATGCGGACAGGAAGCCATGTCTCACCTTGGTGATGACGTAGACTGCACACAGGATGAGTTGGTCCAGGTGCCGGTCCCTCATGAGATCAGTGTGGCTCACAATTGAATGTTCGAAGCAGGTCCAGATTTTGAGCTGAACATCTTTCTGCTGAATGCCCAGCCTCGCACAGATGTCCTGGAAACGCACCCCGGCCAAGTGGTACACCTGTGGGGAATGGCAGGCGGCCAGAGTTCTTACCGGCCCACAAAAAACAGCAGCAGAAACGAAAAACAAAAAAATATATATATATATGTAGGCAACAACACCGCAAAGCATTCGGCATTCTTGAAAGGCTTTTAAAATATTGGTATGTCCATCTGTTCAGAGCCTGCTAATGTGTAAATAATGTGCCTGCCAAGATTACCAGCAAATAAAACGGACACATGCAGATGCCTTCATTTAAAGCGCTGCAGTAAAAGTACATTTCCTCCTGCCACGATGGCTGCTTTTCTGATGGAGGCTAAAAGCATTTCTGCCCATGCATCGAGATTTCGGCACACAAAAGGATACCCAGGTGGGTAAAACTCATGCGGAGCCCCATACTAGGGCACGCCTCTTAGCCCAGGTGCATGTAGCACACACACACAAAAAATGTTTCCGCACCAATGGCCCTACATTAGCATAGGCGCCCAAGCAGAGAAGTGATCCAACTCCACACACAGTGCGCCATTCAGAAAGGTGGCTGCCCTGGCTTGTCGCATGCAACAAATTTGCGGTGCACGCTGCATCCTGGCTTATAGCGGGCCAGTTTACACAGGTTCAACCCACTTCAGCATGCAGACTTGTGTGCTGCTTTCTTGGATTTTATGGTGCACATAACATGTGCAGCAGGTACGAGTTTAAGCCAACAGCATATTTGTGGCTGCATGAGCAGCGCCTTAAGCATTCATGTGTGCAGGCTAGAAATAGGCTCAGGCTGACGGGAGTTCCCTTTAGGCAGTCGTGGTCAGAGAAAGGCGGGCTTCACTTTTAAGGCCGAACAGCACAAAGCCCTTTCTGCTCCTGAAAACCCACCACGTACAATAGACAAGCAGGCACAACACTTTGGATACCCCCCGCTTGAGCGTGACCATGGCCCCAAATTGTAGCACCAAGTGCTGGTCAATTAAATCGTTCATGTTACTAGCGAAAGCCACCTTCAAATACTAGACTGACAATGGCAGACATTGGCCACTTGCTCATGATTTGAAACACAGTAGTAGTGACTATGCTCCTAAGGCGCCCAACGCCTATGTTTCATGCTGGTTCAGAAAATATCTGGCTGCTCTGACGCAAGCCGTAGGCCCTTTCCAGCACATGAATATGGTTGAATGCCACTGCAGCTCTGTGGACAATGCACCAAACCTAATTGTTTCTTACTCAAGTGTTTCATGATTCAGCCTGCTGTACCCTCCAAATCTGCCCCGAATCTGCCGAATCGAAGTCATTTAGTGCACCCTTCCATGTCACCTTAGTAGTTCTAACAAAACCTTAAAGAAATGCACACCTTTCGAAAGAAAAGAGCCAACGAGCCAGAGCGCAGTGGCTTGCTTTCCTTGGGAACTTCAGGAGCCGACGACACTGTGATGACATTTGGTCTCGTGCTGTCGACTACGGGCGCCGCAGTCTTGCCGTCTATGGTGATGTACCTTGTGGCACCTCCGCCCTGGAGAGCTGCGGGAAAATCGAATGCACGTCAACATCACCAACTGTGGACCATCAGTATTTCGGCATTGAAGTTGACTACATGCTCCATAAATTGATATCGAATCTGTAGGCATAATAAATTTGTTTACACCGTAATGCCACTTCTTCCAACAGCTTCACTACAGGCAGCCTTTCATTCAGGGCCTTCAGTTACACTCGGACCAAGCAATGACCCAGTTCCATTCCTTTAGCCCGCAGTGATTGCTGCTATAGTGGAATGCCCTTGAACTCGTTCAACTTAACAGTGCTTCAACTTCATCCAGCAGTTGACGTAGCCAGCAACACAAGCTTGCACCAAACTTTGCCCCAGCACCGAATCAGGCTGCATTAAATCTCTCATTTCGGACCACTTCAGGCTCTAGGGCAACTTAAAAACTGAAAGCACCTAACAAGCAAATAGAGATGAAATAAACTGGGTGTTGCACTAGAGCGACTTCAGACCACAAACCGCCTTGTGAATGTAGAACCACTGCTCCTAGTTACAACGTGGTGTCCGCATGACCAGAGTTATTCAACGTATGAACTTACAAAACTACCCATAGGTCCTACGCATAAGAAGGCTGGCCCCGGCTTGCTCCCTACCCGGGGGCAAACAGGGCCAACTGGATTAGCCCGTCATCTGTCGACAGAAAGTAATCAGCTGTTTGCGGCTGCTTCCGCTTACCATACAAGGAAATGCCATGAAAGCGGTAAGAAAATTTCCTGATGCACAAATCAAGTTTTATTTAATAAACTGAGTTATCAGAAGGAAATATTTAGCAAAGTTCATTGATTGATTGTAGGGTTTAACGCGCCGACGCAACGCAGGCACGTTAGTATTGAGCAAAGTTCAACCTTTATTCCTTAGACGTCTTGATAATACACCTCCTTTCCAGTTACTACAAAGCGGGGGTGAATGCATGGCCCCGACTTAGCAGTGGAGCTTTGCAACTGGCATATATTGAACGAGCATGGCAACGTGGTACTAATATTCTGACTGTAGCAATGCTTCTCAGAGTGTTCTTAAATCAGACAATTTCAGAGAACCACACAAGCAAGTGCATGAGAGTAGCAAAATTGTTTAAAAATACTAATGAACTGAAAGCAATGAGCAACAAACGATAAAACGACTAATTAATGTACAAGGTCATAAGACAAATCCAAATTGACAATGGCACTTCTTTGCTACGTACCACATGTCCCAATGATGCCTTATAGGCTGCACCAAAAGGCAAGTATGAATATTGAAAGACAGACTGTGCAAGACAACAGGTGGCACAAATGCACCCAGGCCAAATTCAACTCACCAACTCCGTTCCCAAATGATTATGCACCATTATCTGCGATACCACCGCCAAAACTATAAAGTGGTAACATACAGCCACGTAAAATGTCCAGGCTGGCGGGTACCAGCGTACAACCGTCAGAAAAGGGGCACACGAGAACAGTCAGGTGCACCACAAAGGTTTCTTACTGTCTCATAGAGCATAGTGCCATAGCAACTTTGCCTTGCACATGCTTGCACCATAGCTGCAAGCAAGCATGACTTTACATAGACCAATAGGTGGGAGGAAAGTTTTTGAAGGACACATGGCCCACAAGGAAGGTGCCGCATCTACTATGAATTAGCTCGCCCACCTAAGTGCACAGATTTCAGAAGAAATACCCCCTTTTTGTGCACTTACTCTTCATAGTACCCTCACATTTTTTTCATGGCTTCAATGGTGAATAACCACTTGGGCAATTTGGCAGGAAGCAGTGCTCACATTTTGCCTAAGTGAACGGTACACTTTTTTAAACATACGATAATAGCCAATCTACACTCGTGTCACCTGTGTGCCATTTCTTGCACTGTGTTTTCACAGTTTGTCTCCCAACACGCATGTACCAACAAGCCGAGCTAAGCATTTTACTGCAATTATAAGAGCCAGCTAAATTTTGTTCACTAAAGACCTCAGAGACACTTCTCAAAAGGGGGGATAAAAATAATAAATAAATGCCAATGGCCACAAAGCAACATCGAATTCGGCTCAAACAAACAGGTATTACAATGAATGAAGGCTAAAGATCACGCAATTACTCTTCCTTCCACTGCACATTTCAAGTCAGACACATTTTAAAAGTCACAGGTTTAGAGCCTGTACGAGTTGCAAAATGGGCCTCACACAAAACTTTTTTTTCTTTTTTATTACAGGTGGGGCAATGCAAAAGCAAGCGTGTGATGTTAGGAGCAGTTGTGGCATGGCACCAGCAAGCCAGCATAAGCTACAGCATTTAGCCATACAGCAACTGTGCCCCTTTGAAAACACAGTCACTGAATGACTTTTCACACAGTCTTTATTAACATCAGTGCTTTAGCAGACTTAATTCTAGCCGTACACAGTATCTAATCCATTCACCGATCTCCACCATCATTGCGCACAAATTCTGGTTACAACTCGAACTTATCCCAAATTAACATGCCAATGAAATAAAATTGTTCTTGGTCTAGAATCTGTTATTGTCGTGCCTACCAGACATCCTTTGACAGTCTCCCAAATGTTCATAAGTCCCATACTGTCGCGCCTAACTTCTGAACAACTTTCAAAGGCAATAAATGTTTTCATGGCTGGCCATAACTTGGTGATTACACTTGCTTAAGCTGATAATCTACGGCTACTACAAAGCAAATTAAAACAAAACTGGTAACAGAAAGATTATTGCTTTAATCCTTAATTCTGACGTCTCTTATTTGTTTGAGACAAATCCTGCCACTGCCTTTGAAAAATTTAACAATACTGTAGCTCACCTGTAAGCAATTAAGTTCTTTTGGCAAGATTAACCAGTGGTTTTCGATACCCTGTAATCCCTGGATGATACATGGTTTACTGCAAAGCTCTGCTAAGCTTAATCTTCCTAATACAATTAAGCATCAAACATCCAACCTGAACCAAACGTTAAATTACGTTACAATAATTATTCAAACAGCCACGTCACATCACACATATAAAAGGCACTCAGCGCAAACACGTCAAAAAAAAAAAAAAAAAAAAAAGATATTGAAATGTAAAAATTCTATAAAAACCTGGGAACTTACAAAAAACGTTCCGTAATAAACACAAGGAATGCTACTTCTAAAGTTAAAGGGGCCACAAAGACAAAATACAAGTTCGGCGCATTAAAAAGACTGCTTTGTCCTAATAAAATATTACCAATTTCATCACAAACTTAGGACAAATAATGAAGATATTAAAGAAAACAGATGCAGAAGTGGCGACTTCCCAGCCACTTTCTCTACGACGTCACAGAATTTTGTTTGTGCAATCGGCAGCTGTCAACCTAAACCACCACCAACAAACATGAATTGGCTGTTGCAGTGGGGCCTCTCGCTTCATTTCATTGCAGCACTTCCCTGCTAAAGTGCGATAACATGCTGACACCTGCTGTTGTGCTGGCCTATATTACGTCACTCCTGCCTATTACATGCCACTGTAGCGTGCAATTTAAAAGTTTTGCGATATTTCTTGTGTTTTCTTGTCTAAAAAATGTTCTACGTGGCTGGGATTGAGTTGAACGAGTTACCAAAGGCTAGTTCTATCAAACTGACCAAAGCTGTGTTTTGTCTTCATGGCCCCTTTAACACCGAGTTGTGAGCAGTTACGAATGCAAATGACACTGCAGGTGAATTTAACAAGTTTTTAGTAACCAAGGTAATACCGTTACTGACTCCACTGCTACCTATAGCACCCCGGTTACACGAACATTAATCTTCATCCAAAACATACCAATGCAATAAGCGATGGTTTCTAATTTGAAGACCGCAGGACTGGCTTGACAGAAGACTCTGGCCCAAAATAAAAAACAACTAGCTATCTCTCAACTAGCTAATGCTCAGGCACAACGTAAATTGTATGTTTCCCCCAACAGCTTTTAAGATGCTAACGCTCAGTCACAACGTAAATTGTATGCTTCCACCCAACAGCTTTCAAGATCATTTAAAAGGGTAAAATTACCAGTGTGCTCAAAAAATATACTAGCAAATGCTTCGTATTATAAACCAAGTGCTTTATATTTTCAGTGAAATTGCAAAAAAAGTAACTGGAAGAGCCTAATTAAGGATTTTAACCTCTCCCCCAACAGGGGTTTTCCAACAAAGCTTGCTTTAGCTTCTTTCACTGAGATCACAAAGTGTGCACTTGACAAGTCATTACTGAAGCGATCTTCATAGATTTTTTTACTAAAGTCTTCGACAGAATCAGCCCTTACATCCTTTTTTACAACATGAGGTGCACTGAGTTACTGGTCCTCATTATCAGCCGTTATTAAAAAAACAGATCACGGGTGGTAGAAATCAATGGTTCTCTTTCGCAACCAAATGAATTACGAAAACATGTGCTGCGAGGTTACTACTGAGCCCGTTTTAATTCGTAAATGGTGGAACCCTGATTATGCATCCTCCAGTTACGCAACAACCCCTGTTTTACAATGGATCACCGTGATACTGGCATGCTCTCTACAGAAACAATACGATAAATACCCAGATTATTTGATTTCATACACAGTTTTCACACAGATTTCACACAGTCTATTTCATACAACATCTCACTCGAAACTGGAAATCTGAGAAGCTGCCATTGTTTCCAGCCCACTGACAACTGACGCAGGTGGAGTGTCTAGGCTGGCAACTACTGCACTGGCTCAAAGCAGACACGTGAAACACAGAGCCGCTAGGAACTGAACCAGCACAATGCGCAAAACCAAGTTCGAAAACCAAATCTTGGCTAAGCTAAGAGGTAATGTGAAGTCATCTTAGGTGCAAAACATATGTATAAATATTGAAAGGGAAGCTGTCATGCTTGAAGACATGAACCCCATGTTTCTTTATGGGGTAAAGAGAGGCACTGAAGTGGTGGAATGGTAAATTAATAAGTTCAGAAAGAAACCAAACACGCATATGCTGGATTCATGTCACACAGTCTTATTGCTATAGATTAGCAGCTAGCACTGAGTGTGGCAGAATGAAGCGCCCTGCCAAGTACAGCACTTGAACACCTGCAGCACAAACACCACTGCTGTTATTCGAAAACCTACATTCCAATTATAGACAATTTTTTTTAAATTTGCCAGAACATCTACAAAGTCCTCATGTAATGCCCTCAGGCCCTTAAGGTGCAAATAAATGATATGCAATTTAGAAACACCACAGTCAAGGAAAAAAAAAAAAAAAAACATAAATCCGAAAAAAAAAAAAAAGAGGCAGGAGGTGCAGTATTCCTGATATTTTCCATCGGGCACAGATTCAAACAGAATCATTGCGGGATAGACTTTTTTTTTTTAAGTGCGCTGTCTTTGTAGGTTCATTGGCACTGGCACAGTCAATTTTGTGGTGCCAGACATAAAAGAACCTGTCCGCATCAATCTCTGTTTCCTTCTGGAGAACACAACAGCACAAACTGTCACGATGCATCAAGAGGCTTTTGAAGCAGCGGCTGTGAGCCAGGCAAACGTTTAGCAATTGTTTTGTTGGTTTCATTTTAAGGCCAACCTCAACTTAAATGAACATCTTTGAATGAGCAAAACCGATGAAAACGTCCAGGAATTCAATGCGGTGATTCCCAATCTACACCAAACAACGGACAGCTTGGTAGTACTGACAAGGTTTGTTTGAAAGTCACGTTGAAGGATTCTGCCACATAATTCATACAAAATGAGCCAGTGCAAAATTTGCTATTCCTCTGCCTAACTGCTTGGATGAGAGCTGTGAAATGAAACATCACTTGAAAGCCAACTCTAGTTTTAACAGCAGAGCTGTTTCAGCTTGAGCTTGGTCCACTGGCATTAGAAAAAAAGAAAGAAAAAAGAAAAAGAAGAAACAAAACTCCCCCGGCTTGAGGTGCCCGGCAAGACTTTTGCCTAGCCGTGTAAGCGGAGCGAAGCCTCACCTAGCTATGACATCATCGCGTGCGGCGGCACCGCTCGACCTTCAAGAACGCTGTGCCCAACATTCGTGGCGTGATCTCTCGCGTGCCCTTCTCGCCAGTTCATGCGTGTTCACGCCTCAAGTCGGAAGCACAGAAAAGCTCGCTCTACAGACGCTGAGTTCGCGAAGCCGGTTGCCGCCAGTTCTAGCGTGTGCTAATGCGGCACACTTTGGGCGAGATGTGAACGCCTGCGTACAAAACGATCCGGGCCTACCAGTCATGGAGAACTTCCAGCGGGAAGATTGGAAATCCCCGTGAGGTGCAACAGCCGGGTTTCCAACGAAGGGAGAGGGCCACCTCTGCTGTTTCTCTAGCCTTGCACCCCTAGTGCAAGCTGTGCAAACTTTTTTTTTTAGCTCAGAGCTATCGCGGGAGACAAACTGTGCTGCTAAGGGCACGACCCGGAGATCAAGAACGAATCAGGTCAGTGGAAAACTGCATGATCTCCAAGACCAAAGAACGCAGGACAAGTGAAATCAAATGTATCTCATTCTTGAATCCGTATTGCAAGGTCAGACCATAAGGTGAACTGTAGCAAAAATTTCGACCTCGTGAAAACACCATTTTCTAATAACACATCTAAAATGACTAATGCACGGTACAAAAAATGACACCCAAAATATGCGCACGATTTTGCAACCAAAAACTGAGAAGAGCTTGGCCATTGTAACAAGGCAGAAGGGATATCACAGATTGCTGGGTGGGCAGTGCAACAAACCCGCCCAGTTGGCCACACTGGGAGAAGCGCATGGAGCAGCGCTCAATAGTTCAACAGGAGGGCTGGCTGAATAAGCTGCGACACGACTTCCAGTAGATGGCTGTTTGCACGCAACATTGGCTAGGTGCGTCGTCAGCTACGGAGCTATTGTAAATTCTCAAAACTGATTGACTACGCATTACACAGAGCTACAGGTTGTGTCAGAGCAGGTTAGGACATACTGCACATTCTGCATAAATTTAACCGAGGTCCCATTACCAGCAGTTTTACGTGCAAGTGCTTCATTCGCACTTAATTCTTAATTCTCACAGTGGTCACACAATGCAGTTCAGAGAAATCATTCCTATCAGTAGAACTGCGGCGAGAGGCAGGTGCAACACTAAATGTAACTTGTAACAAAGCACTTAACATATGGTATTTTCTTCCAACAGTATCTCATACCTACTACTCAACAGCCTTGACCACAGTGAGTTTTTTTTTTTGCTTCCAAAGTGGAATGCTCTAGAATGACAGCATCAATTCCCACAGAACAAAATTGTACAGAAGTGCAAATAAGCAATGTTTCAAAAAAAAAAAAAAAAGTTGCCATCACTGCTCGGTTGCCGGAAAGCTTTTTTGAGATGTGGAAGAGTTAAGGAGTAAAACAGACACACCAAAAGCTATCACTTACAAAAGTTCCAGAATTGGTGTGTAAAAAAAGCAGCGCAACAAGTGTATGGTGACTCAGGAAGGATACTTCAAGGGTAATTGCATTTTTGAAACTTCAAAAGAAATTTACTAACTTTGAGACAACGTGTTAGTTACTTTTGATTGCCCCCACGTATGTCATGTGGTTACAAACTGCTTTGTTCGAATGGGCAAAACTGTATTTGTGTCTAAATAAAGCAGCTAAGCATTTTGCCCTGCAGATGCCTTTCTATCAGCAAAAATCAATGGGCCCAGCTTGAGCTTACGCTATAAGTTCACTGACATACAAATAACACATTCTGAACTACAAGGCATTTTCCTCTTTCGGACATGAGATAAACGGTCTGTAAGTCATGACAGCTTCCCCAAAGGTGTTTATACAGTACAGGAGAACTAGAACTACGGTTTTCTTGGCTGCCGTTTTGGTAACCAACTTTCCCACATCATCAGTCTCAGCAGTTTCCAGTGCCTCCTAGGGCTCTGGGTACAGGACACGCAGGCATCAGCATGAAGAAAGTGCACGACACAAGGCATGTTTGCCACCACCGAAGCAGCACAGTTTAGAAAGTACGACAGCAAACACTAAGCAGAGGACGTCTGACGAGCCTGACTACAGTGTTTCCCCCCTCTTCCACTCAGTCTGTTCAGTTTGGCTCACCACTTGGTTGGGTGGCCAGCAGCCCCCTAAACGATATGGCCAAAGGGGCCTGGAAAGAGGGACACGAACTTCAAGCTTAGCGCGGCAAGCCAGCAGCTCCCAAAGGCAAAGCGGGGCCCGAATGGCCGCCCATCACACCACCTTCCTGGTGGCCAAATGAGTGCACCATTCGGGCACAAAAACCAGTGCTGCTGTCCCCCCGCACAGCCGGTGCTGCAGAGACTGCCAAGCGTGCCCAATGCGGCCGGGTGCGGGGGTTGTGGGGGTGGTGGGGGAGAGAGAGAGAGAGAGAGAGAGAGAGAGAGAGAGAAAGGCAAGAAGCCACTCACGCTGCACCGTGATGGACACGGTGCGCGTCTGGCCCACGCCGCCCGACTCCACCCGAGGATTCTGCTGTAAGGAGCCACTAGCGCCACCGCCTGTGCTGTTGGTTGCAAATAGCCTGCGGCGCACTGTATTGCCGGGAGACTGGAACCGCTCCGCCACCGACACGGGTGAAAATGCCATGTCTGCATCAGAGGCCGCCATGTCAACGCCACACAGGGGACTAGCCCACACATGCCCACCCACAGTGGTCGGCCGAGGCCCTTGCAAGACTAGCACATCCCATCAGTCATGCACGCGCCGCAAAGAACGACTCTGGACAAGGGCCAACTAAGCAAGTACACTTTGCTTCGTGGCAAGCAACCACGTACGGTGGGGGACTTAGTGAGACACTTGGAGAAAAACACATGCTGGAAAACAGTTACCAGGCCCCAGGAAGAGCAATAAATCACTGCTTGTCTCGCAACGTTTAGTATCGTGGCTACCCACACAGAGCAAAAACAAAAGCAATGCCACCACTTAAATTCTTAAAAATGGCACACACTGCAACACACTTTTTACATCGTAGAAAACTGCGGTATCCCAGAGCACCGAAATGGGACACACACGTTATACTTCACCATCACCCACAGGCAGCATACGGCATGCACCACCTACAAGAGACCTCGGCAGGCCTTCAAAACAAGCCTACAGATAGTTACCCTTCCTGTCTGACAGGGAACCATCCAGGTCACCTCGCAGGTTTCCCAGTGACAAGTGGCGCATGGGAGAGTGGGTTTCAGTGTCATCGCTTCCGTCAGATTCCTGGAACGTCTCAATCTGCCGCTGCAGCAGAACCTGAACAGCACACCCAACACACACGGTCAGTGTTTCTGTGTCGACACCCTCTGGAGTTCGAAAATTTGAAAACTGAGCGCAAGGCGGCTCATTAAATGAGGCTCAGGACTAACCTCCTTGCAAGTCGGTACGGGCTGCTCAGAGTGCTCAATGGCATCCCAGAGGGGTGAGTCGTCCTTCCAAGATAGGCACTCCAGGATTTGCTCCTCAATCTGTACAGCGCAGGAGCCACTGTCAGCTTCAACCAGAAGGGGCTCTGGGTCTAGCTACTTAAAAGAGAACCCGCATCTTACGTGGTTCAGGTGCTTCACCACTTCCCGCCACAGGCCTTCTTCGGCCCGAATCAGTGGCTCAATGATCTTGTAGAAGTTGTAAGGCATCAAATTGAAGACATCCAGGATCCATGGAAATTCTCTGTGTACATACAACAATGCGTACACTGAAAATGTTCAAATCACAAGGCAACCAACAGTATAGATAAAAAAAATGGGGAGGGGGGCATCAGCACAACAAAGAATCGTCGACATAGTTATTTCAACCCTTGGGTGACACCGGTTATACCACACTAGCACTTTGTGCATACATTTTTTTCTCAACACAAGGTTATTTTACTTCCTGGTAGTGCACTTTGCTTAATACTTTATTACTAGTATACTTTGCTTTATACCTTATGGCTACAGTCAAACCCCGCGATAACGAAATATATCACAAGTACGAAACTCCCGCGGCAACAAAATATTTTCGGATCCCCAACGAACGTCCATAGACGCCCTTGTATTTCATATCTCACGGCAACAAAATGTTTTCGGAAAGTGATCATCCCGCGCTAACAAAATTCACTGCAAATCCAGTCAGCATTTTATTTACCCATTTCAGGCTAACAATGCCCAAAAAGTGCTCAAATGCATCTTTTTCGCGCTCAAAGTGCATAAACTTTTGCCAAAGCACGCTTGCATGGCCGCCGCCATGTTTGTTTACAAAAAGACCGTGCAGCAGGCGGCCGTGCAGGCAGCCTCGCAGCGACTTCACCAGCAAGGGGGGGGGGCACATGGTGACTCACGGCGCGGCTGCGTGGGCTTTGGCTACACTAGCTCGCTACCGCTGAACAGCACGCGTGGGTTTGTTGCATGAAGGATGGTTTGTTGTGTGTGCGGCGATCGGCGTGTTTGCTCTCAGTAAGATGCCTCCGCCAGCCCAAAAGCTGAAGTTTTTATTGCTACAAGATAAGGCCCAAGTCAGTGGCCCAAGTGGAGGAAGGGAGGATAGCACCGACGAGTTAAGAACCGCTCGAAGCTCACTCTACCATTTTGAAAAGCAAGGCTGCCACTCTTTAATGGCGCACATGCGCAAAACAAAAGATTGACGGCTGTGGCCTTTCTGGACGTCAACAAAGAGGTGCTCACTTAGTTCTGTGAACAGCATTGTAACGAGGTGCGCTCTCTGGAAAAGTTCATCAACAGAAGTAGGTGGACTTCTCTTGCATGCTCGGACATACGCAGTGCTGAGGGCCAAGGAGAAAAACATGCAGAGAAGGCGAACCTGCGGGAGTTTTTGGATGTGTCTGACACGATCCTGTTGTTCTTAGGCACGCACAACGACTAGCTTCATTAATGAAGCACTCAGTGTAGTGCGAGAACCGAGCTGTGAAGTTGCTGCAAGGTAAGGACCGCAAAATAATACATATAACTGACTTTTGTAAATAAATTTTCGGCTTGTGGCCGATTTGTCTGTCGTTTATGTTTCATTCTCGCGGCAACGAAGTTCCCGCAAAAGCGAATTTTTTGGCTTTCCCCGGCGGTTTCGTTATTGTGGGGTTTCACTGTAGTATACTTGGCTTTTTTTGTTGTTTTTTATCCTGCTTTTTGACGCCACAATGCCAGCTTGCATGGGGCCACAAAGCTAGCCCTTAACTTCGCTAAGCAACCTTGGGTTGCCGAAGCACACAGCGACCCAAATTTGCACCAATTTATGCCCGTGTCCAAGTTTCTTATGCATAAAAAAAATAACGATATTACTCAGAACACAGGTTCACTTTTTGTTTACGAAAATACTAGCCAAGTTTGTTCAACAACAAAAAGCTGTACTGTGTAATAAGGGCTGACATTTGTGATGGACTGGGCAATACACCCCAATCGAAAGCATGATCCATACCCTTTTTTCTGTTTTCGGCAGATTTCAAACAGTGTCTTCAAGAAGGGATAGTTGTAAGCGCATCACAAGACTCTATGGCGATATTCCCCCAACAAATGCATTAACCATCCTGTACTTTCAGTAGACCTGGGTTCATAAGTCAGAATTCTGAGATGACGTATGTAAACTAATTTTTTTTCTTCCCCTACAGTAAAACCTCGTTACAAGAGACACTCCGGGGACCCAAAGAAACACGTATGTTGTAACCAAGGTCTCTTTACGCAATGTTGCTAGCATGGCAAACACAGGAAAATCAACAAAACCGTCTTCATTCACATGTCTCTTACAACCAAGTGTCTCTTGTAACGAGGTTTTACTGTATTACCATCATTGGCTGCATGCCTACAAAATTGGGCAAATTAAGTACATCAACGGTGAGGCCCCATTTTATTGTCGCAAACCAATATCAATGGTTGGCTTGGAATGCAAAACTGGCTTAAAACCTATTTTCACTGCTTTTTAGTAAACGGGGGAAGAAAGGAAGAAAGAGGTAGTTACCGTTGTGAGTTGTAGCAGAACATCACAATCTCCAAACAGCATGCAAAGAGCGACTGCTGGAAAACGCTGTGACACAGGTGCGCCTACAAGTGACAAAAGCCGGAAGAGATCATTGTAGAATTCCACGGTTGAATTCACTTAACACAAACTAGGCCTGGCTAAATGATTTTTTTTTTCTTTTGAAGCGAATGATTTTTTTTAACAGTTTCACATTACGATTGCAAATACAAAAACTGAACTTTACAATTTTTCAAATGAGCTTCAGTCACACACACAAAAAAAAGGCTGAGTTAAGAGTTTAGTAAAAAACACTTTTCTGTTTTTGTTCTGTTCCAAAAAATGCACAAAGTGCTCCTTTGTGCCGGAAAAAGGGAGCTGCTGCATGGTACTAACTTAGCCCCTCCGGGATTCCCTTTGGTTTGCTGCAAGAGCTGATTGGGGTAAAAGTTGTGAATCTTCGCAGTACCGAGCATGTGATCTCAGCACTGATCACAAATCATAAAACTCTGGTCAAAGTGTCCCTGCCCTCCTCCTGACGCAGGGAGATGGCAGTTATGCTAGTACTGTGCAGTGCACATGTTTTATGCTGGTGAAAGGACAACCGTCCTGTGCAGCACGGTGCGAAATTTTCTTCCCTCTCCATCTCTTAAAATCGTGTAAACCTTGTCAATGTGTTGTATCAAGGCCTAAGTGTTCTGGTAACTTGTGCTGAGTAGATGTTAAAATTACCTCATTTTTCTCTCATTTGAAAAACGAAAATGTACCTTCAAGGCGAAAAATTAATGAATTCCTTCCCATATGCCCTCCTTGCCTTCTGACTGCTGGCTTTCTCTCTCTCTCTGCACAGGCAGGTGCGCGTGTGCATATGTACACACACATTTAACACACACAGTGTAGACTGCTTATGACATATGTCGCGGAAGCCGCGAAAATCCGCACTACAAGCGGTACCACACTAAAACAAAACCAGCATGAACCCAACCATATCGCATCCAACCTTTCAATCATTCTTTGTTTATCATCACTCAACCGAACACTAAAAACAGAGGTACGGTTTTTTATTTCATCTTTCTTTTTCCCCCACATCAGACGCTGCTGCACAGTCTTACAAGCCGTGAGCACGGATTTTATACTTTGTGTTTACGTTTTGGAGGATCTGCATGTTTTAGCGTTGAAAAGAACGGATGTCGCAGGGAGGGAAGCCAGACTTATGCCAGCGAAACAAGATAAAAACGCAAGCCGGATTTTGTTCTTCTTTTCCCTCCCATCCGTGCCTTGGGTTTGCGGTGCCGAAGGGGGTTGCTTATCAGCACAACGTACAGGTAGTGGAAACTTCCGGTGCCGCGGCTCGCTATTTCCAGATGTTCGAAAAGGGAATGGGCGGTTGCTTATATGCACAACGTTCTAATAGAAACAACTTACTGCGCGGGGGGGAGCTCACTATCTTCCGAGGTGCGTCACGCAAAGGCAGTAGAGGCTACGACGCGACTACAAACTGAACACGCAAACTAAAGGGTGCCTATTTTGTCTTTCGTGCGCCGAAGTGTCAGATGCCTGATTCAGTCTTCTTTTTTTTCCTTTTTCTTTTTCGCGACCCTAAAATCATGCTCCAGCTGCGCCGGACCCGGGGAAATATATATATATATATATATATATATAAACGGTATTGCGCTTCGGCCAACTGTGCAACTGCGTTTTAAATGGTATGCTTATATGCATTGAGTTCTATGGGAAGCAAACCGGTGGTCACAAAAACCCGTGTTATATCCAGTCTCACACTACACATGCTTACGTTATAAATGGTCTACACTGCATATATATACCAGCTAGCAACAGAACTCGGGGGCTACTAACCCAATTAGCTATGCTGTTGTCCAGCCGTCAATGTTTTCAGTCACTTCTCTGAAGCATGTGTTTTCTGCATAGTTTCCTGTGTGGCACCACTGCATGCGAGCTGCCGTCAAGGGCCAGGGTTCGATACACTTGTACTGTGTGCTTGCAATGGGCCCTTTTAGGCTTAAACAATTCTTTTTGGCTCTACTTATTTTTACATAAAGCATAATTTGTCGTGAAACAAAAACCAAAAGAGCTAAAGGACCTTCAGTTAAGACATCAAGTTACTCAGTTTTTAGTGCGCATCTATCCGAGAAACCAAAAAATCCATGCATGGCATGGTATGACAAGACAAGGTACTTGAGCATTGCTGGTTCGGCTTCAAGTAGGAGACTATGGTGCAAGCTGGGACTACAAAAGGAATCCTTCAGCACTGAGACAAGATGTCCTCATATAAAACACAGAAGCTGGAGGTTCTTACCGCGAGGTCAGTGCCTGGCTTCTGGCGTTTCCTCTCAATGTTGATGATGTTTTCTAGCGCCTTGAAGAACAATGTTTCGCCCAGCTGAAGCCGCTTGCGGGCATAGTCCAAGTGTGCATTGCTACCTCGCTGGTCAGGTGAAGGCTGGAAAGAGTACTGCAAAGTCAGCAAGGCACTAAACTCTGCATGCATACACATGACAAAATAAATGATAAAAAGGAAAGAAAGGGATAAACATGCGTAAAATTCCCGAAAAAGGTAGTCAGTCTGCCAAGGACTGCATAACCCTAATTTACAGTAATGCTGTGCTTGCTAGTCATTTCAAAGTAACCAGACTACTGGTAATACCCTCCTTAAAAAAACAATTATCTTGCCCCTGCAGGAAGATGAGGCTCTCAAGATTCACTTAACTTCAAATTTTATCAGCCTGCAAAGGCTATCAATATACATCTTTCCTATCAATATACGTACTTAGCACATGGCACACAGATTTTATAAGTTCTTCCCCTGCAACGGGCATGTGTACGTTACAGCATCTAGAGAGGACGCCCCACATTTATCTAGCAAGAGATTGGCCTTGCCATTTTCGGCCAATGTATCACGTGAGCCCGGCTGCGTTTCACGCAACAGTAGGTGGGCATCGGGCAGCAACAACATGTTTTTCAGGCATTGCTATTTTCGGTGGTGCTGATACCAGGGAGCTGTGATTAATGGCTCCTCAACCTGTTGGCTATAACAGGCCACACAATTTGCACAGAACAGTCAGCATCAGCAAAGAATTGCGGCTGATTCCCGCTACGGACGAAATTGGGCCCGGGTTCGATGGCCAGAACCTACAATAATAGCAATGCATGCACTAAAGAAATCTGAAGCCTGCTTGGATACCACTAAAGGCATTTCACGCTTAATAAATCCCTTTTGGAATCTGCATGCTAAATTATCCCGGGCCATCTCCACTAACGTGAAACCTGGGGAGGGGCGAAGCATGCAATGTATAAGTGTACTCTTGGCGCCTTTGTGTTTTTGCCAACGGAGATGAAACTGTTGGGGGATAAAGGTATGCAGCTTGGCTGTAAAAAGTCTTGTGCCTTTGAAGCACGAAGCTCTCTAATGCGAGGCGTAAACGAGTTTCCCAGTGTTTTAGTACCGCGACTAGATGAGACGAACGACAATTACGATGACGACGACAGGAGACGCCAACAGCCTCAGCCCCGAAGGGGCTTCGCCGCTAAAAGAAGTCATTGGTTGATGGTAGGGTTTAACGCGCCAACGCAACGCAGGCGATAAGGCGCGCCATAGTGGAGGGCTCCGGATTTATTTTGACCACCTGTAGATCTTTAACGTGCGCCGTGGCCAGGAATCAAACCCGCAACCTCGTGCTCAGCAGCACAATGCCTTCGCCACTGAGCCACCGCGGCGGGTACCGCTAAAAGAAGCCAGTGGCCTGTACTGCATGTACAGTGGCCATTTGTCAACTCAGGCAACATGCTGCGTCCTCAATAAAGTGTTTACTTTTTTCCCACTCCTGCCCTGCCATGCAATTGTTCACACCAGGAACGATACAGGGCCTGGAAAGGATGCCACCATGAAAAAATCCCGATTGCTTCTCTACCTGGATTTCTTTCACCCACTACAGTAGCAACCCTTTGCAGGGTTGAATGCTGCTGATTAGGGGGAAAAAAAGAAAAAAAAAAAAAAAAAAGAAAGAAGCTTACCTGGGCAAATGCAGTACAGAACATGTCCCCCATCGTCTTCACATTATCCATGATGCTGGCCTCCAAAGCAGGATCAAGTGTGCTGCACAAGATTAATAAAGACTGTGAAGTAACTACAAGAACATGAAGTAACTACAAGAACACCTGCCGTATTACAAAGAATTGCTTCAAACAATGTGAACACTTGGAAAGAAAAATGCAATGGGTTCTGAGAAACTGCAACTGGTGCCAACAAGACAGGTCCTCTTTGTAGATGCAATACTTCTAAGTCATCCTAAATTCTAAGTTGTCTAAATTCCACAAAGCAGAGAGAGAGAGAGAGGGCGGCTCCATCTTTTAACCCATTATTTATTCCCCCTTTTTCTTTACTCCGACCTGCCATTCTTTACCACCTACTGAAATTGCAAGAGTGCCTGTTTTTGTCTCAATGTAGGCGCTCCTCATTGACAGAGCACTGAATCTGCCAAATGTCAACCAGGTGCACCCCCATGGGCGCTAAACTGAATGATGCCACTACAATGCGCAAAAAGAAAAACACACCAGAGATTGCAAAATGAATCAGAGATTGCATCTGGAGAACTGTTTTGCGAACACCGCATTCTTGGGATGTGTGGGGAGGAAATCTGAATTCCAGCAAGTATGTACTTCATATAAATTTGTGTGGTGATCTCTTGCCCTCTCGTTCAACAGCAATAGGCCGCACACATTTGTTCATTGGCCCAAGAACAAATGACGTCAGGCCTTTCTCTAGCTCTCTTCCCCACTCTGAACCTTGCGGCATGTGCTGTTGATGCTCCCAACTGCTTCCTGTTTGAGCCATAGTGCCCCCCTCACCCTGCAAGTGACAGCCTACCTGAAGAACTCCTGCAGCTCCTTGCTCGGGGCATTTTTGCAGCCAGCCAATAGAGCCTGTAGCTTGCTGGCACACTGGGTGGCCGTCGACACCGGGCTACGATTGATGGCCTCACGGTTGTGCAGGTTTCCCCGGCCAGTCAGCGGCGTCAGGAGCTGTGGAATCTCCACCAGCTGCAGCAAAGGAGTCACCCCCTTTGTTTATTATTAATCCCACAAGACTATTTGTGTGCAGTGAGAAAAGCTGTACTTAACCGGCCATGGATTTGAAAGCGCTGAAAAAAAGCACAGTTGTTGGAGCTTGCAAAAAAGTGGCACTTGGAAGGAAACGAGAGCTGATAAACGTTTATTATTGCTACTGAGGGTGATGATGACGAGCTTTTGTAATATACTGATCGATTAATAAAAGAGAGACGCGAACAGGTAAAACGCCAGCATGAAGAGAGGAAGCGAAAACAGGAAATCAAGCTGAAATATCTCAAGCTCACAATGCCACACACTCAAGTTAAAAGCAACTGATGCCACATCTGGGGAGGCTGAGAGACCTATGATGCGAATATCCAATCTTGTGAGACCCTACATGAAGAGGAGGACATTTATCTTCCTCCGGTAAATTTTGAGCAGACGTAAGAGACAACCTAGTTTGCTTGCGAAACGTGGCCCCAGTGCATGCTTCCACTCTTTGCAGGTGTGGCATGCAATGTGATGGCCCACTTGCCAAAAGAGGCTGTGGAAAACTACAACAGAGCTGAGTCAAGTCTTCTGCGGACGTAACGGCTGTCCGCAGAAGCATTTCATGAAAAGTTCTATGAAGCCAAGCAAGTGAAAAGTAAAGTGCATTCCAAGTTTGCTTAAAAGCTAATGGCTAACATTGAGGGGTGGCTCAAGCAGCCAACAACATTGTTTCACCAACCTTGTCTACCTTTTTTTCTTTTTTTTTGAATTATCTAGCTTAATTAAATGCAGTTCGTGCAGAATTAGGCATGTTTGCTATCCTGACATGCCACTCTTTAAATACACCAAAGTTGTACAAATCCTCATGGTCCCTTTAGCTTACTGAAGTTGTAAAGCAGCTTTTACCCTTCACAATACAAGCTACATTGTATCTTTTAACATTAACAACAAAAAAACGTGACCATTACAGTTCATAGAACAAATGCCTAGTGTAATGGGAAGCCTGTGATTTGTCTGCCTTCTCCCAGATGCAAGATTTCATTCTGGAGAGATGTGGAATGCTGAGTGTTCACACATAGTACAGCTTTACCCCTTGCAAAACAAGCAACAAAAAATGTAAGCTGTACAAATAGATACAAGCAATATTTTATGGTCATTGTTTGTGGCATGGTCATTGCATGGTCATTACGTGTCTCAAAGTAGCACGTGTTAAAACATTTGCTAAAAACTTAGGAGCAGTAAGGACACATTTTTAATGCAAGCCTTTGCCATAAGAAGGATGGAAAGCCATACCTTGACAACTGCGTCAGTGTGGGTTCTTCGCAACTCGCGCTGCACTGAGTCCAGGGTGTGCAGCGGTGTGCCTATCCGCTCATGAGCATTCTCATCGAGAAAGATTCGTTCGTCCAGCTCGCCCCCTCTCAGGACACCCTCCTCATACGTCTTGTTGAGCTTCTTCCTGCAAGCAACAGCCCTCCAAGTTCAGGCTGGGGCTTTACGCACCAAAGCTGGCCCATGGGCCATGAGGCGTGCCACAGTAGAGATTAATACAGACCACCACAGTAACAAAATCTTGGGCACACAGGTGTTTTTTTACAGCGTTAGTTGTTATTAAAGACTTAATCCATCCTGTCTGCACCAAAAACTCAGCAGAAACAGACCGGCAGCATCATCCAATCAATGAAAATGAGCTAGCTCTTCCTACCACTTCTCTCCTCAGTGTCCAGTGGTCAGGGTGTCTAGCAAATTGCCTAATTCAATTTCCCTGACTTTTCCATGTTTTCCATGACCATTTTAAACGAAATTCCCTGACATATATACAACAGGCGTGGTCCGTGAAGCACATAAAAAGCGTAGAGAAAACACACTCTATCATCGGGAAAAACACATTTGTTGCAAGTGCCCTAATTCTCAAAGTGCACTTTGATTAACTTCAGTTTGTTTGTTCAGTTTGAGGTTTGCTTGCCTTCAGTTACGGCTTCAGAGTTTATTTCATTTTGCAGGATAGAAGCTTCAAGTTACGCTTCAGCGAGCACCTTTTGCTTTTTTTCGTGATTGTCCTGGCTCGACATGCCACGTGAACCGCATGGTGCGTTTTTGCACGTGATTCGGGCGCATCGGCATTGCGCGTGCAATTTTTTGATGCCCGCGTCAACGATTTGCGCGCGCGGCAGCTTCTGCCTCGCTCATAACGCGTCGCGCGTGGCAGTGGGAGGAGCCTGATGACTTGCACCAATGGGAAGCCGCGCGCCTCATGGCGGCAGTTTCGAAGCTCTCGAGACAGCCAGCTGGCTCCGCCAGAGATGTTTAGGCTTACCACCCCGGCAGGTATTGCATGGGCGCTTTCACTAGCGGAGCGCATGATGTTTTATAGTACCGTTTTCGCCCACATTATAAGCTTCTTTACCTCACAAGCAACTTCGTGCGTGCATTGTGCGGCATTTTAGAGAACGCTTAGAAGCCGTTGCTCGAGCTCCCGTCACCACTTTGCGGTCGAAGCCGCCGCCACCGGCAGCACCGCGCGCAGCGTGCGGGTGGTTCCGTGGCAGCGTCAGCACGCTTGTGACGTGCGCGGCGCGTTTTCGCAAGCAGAAAACGCCCCATGCAGTTCACACTAAACCATGTCATGTTCCTTTTTGATTATGCAATTCTGGCTCCCGATGTCACAAGAAAGAAGTTCTTTCAAGATTAGCTCCCAAAAAGTGCTGCCTTTTAAAATTGTATGTAATTCTGGCTCCTGATGTCATAGGAAAGTTCTTTCAAGATTAGCTCCCAAAAAGCGCTGCCTTTTAAAATTCGCTGAAAAAAAAAAAAAAGTGCGCTGTGCGTGCGATTTGGGCACCACCCACATCGTCCTTCTGCGCAAGTGCACCCAGAAACCCAGCTGCGAGCTGCATGAACCGCACGGCGAGTTTCTGCACGCGATTCGTGCGCGGTATTTTCATGGCCGCGTCGTTGATTTCGTGCCTGCAGTGGCTCCTTTCCTGCACAAGCAAGTGCGTTTGTGCCTTGAGTAGCATTTTAAAGAGCGTTTAGAAGCGGTCGTTGGAGCTAAAGCACTACTCCGCGGCCGGTACCGCCGCCATGTTGCCGGCGCCTGCCGCTTGGCAATTACCGTGCGGGTGGTTTCCGTGGCGGCGTCAGCGCGCGCGGCGCGTTTTCGCTTGCAGAAAAACCAGAAAACGTTTCATATGCGGTTCACGCTTTCGTCGCGCGCCAACGAGTTGTGTTCGGTAACTTATCTTGGGGGCCACCAACACTGGTTTCCCCTATTCTAAAACTGTGTGGGCAGGCCCCGAAGTGGTTTTCCCTGACTGGTACTACTTGATTGAAAAATTCCCTGACAATTTCCTGACTTTTCCCGGTGGCTCAAAATTCCCTGACTTTTCCCTGTTTTCCCGGTCGCTAGACACCCTGAGTGGCTGAAGCACAATGACCAATCGGGGGTGCATGCTATTGGTAGGAGCAACAAGCCAGTGGCACAGGCTGTGTTTGACCACGGTCTTTTTGCTGAGTGCAATACCTCAGCTGGGAAATGTGTAATACCCATTACATGGGGACTTCAATGGCCGTAAAGGAAAATGGCAATTGGCCTTAACGGCCATTAGGCATAGTTACATAGCAGCACAAGCACCGTTGGAAACCCAGCGGCGATCGGCACCAACGGGGGTCGCCAGTTTCTGTTCCGCCGCAGTTTCCATCCGTTTCGTCGGCAGGTAAACAAGATGGCTGCCCCCCCCAACAACGTGTCCCCACTGCAGGTGAGCGCGCTGCCGCAAAAACACTGTGTGAACACTGTCACTGACGCATTTGTGAATTGACTTGTGGTAGGACAGTGGTGCTGCAGCTAGTACAAGCAATGGATAGTGAAATGGGTGAAATGGGATGCTTCACCACGCCGAAACCACAACAAATGCAGCCACTGCAGCGTCCTGGATGGGATTGGATCGGCTAAATGAAGGTCTCCAGTATTGTTACAAAAGCTTGTTGCGAAGAGTAAAAGAAATACACTGCAGCATGCAGTGCAGAAAACATTTAGAGAAAAAAAAAAATTTTGGAGTTCGTGAGGCAAACTTCAAAGAGTCACATGCTAAATCATTCAAACACGTGAAAGTGCCGTGTGAGCACAGCCACCTTTGTTCCGTTCCCACGGCCTTCACGGCATTGAACTGCCGTTTGCATTAACGGCTGTTGCAAGTGCCCGTGTAACAGGGGTGTGCCAATCATCTCAAACCACTTATGGCACCATGCCATAGATGCAGCATAATGCCATGCAGCTGCCAGTAAATGTGGCACCACCTTGGGTGATCCGATTCTTTTTATTTTTTTGCTCCCTCCCCCCATCAGAAAAAAGGTCGTCACAAGAAGTAGCCCCCACTAGAACCAGCTTGACAATGTAAAAAACACAAAAGCAAAATTTACTCACATGCTAGTGTCAAAGGCTGTTGGCTCAAGACACAATGCAAGGGTCTTCATGTCGCCAAACAGGACCTGAAAATTCCCATTAATTTAGAACAGAACACGGCAAGAGCTCCATTATTCCCTGCACCGGTGCAAGGCAAGAAATAAGCTAGCCGAGTAGAAGGTAACCAGCTCCACTAAGCCCCAAAAAAAAAAAAAAATGGATTAACTAGATTTTATGCCCATCTTTCATTACAATTACTGCAAATCGCAAAACAATTGCGTCACACACATGAAACATTCGCAATTCACAACACTTTAACACTTCGTCTAACATTTTTTCACGCCAATTCACGGGAGTTTGTCGCGACAGCCGTGAGTGTAGCGGATCAATCTTCCCGCTTTTCACCATGCCCGGCAATACCTGCTCTCAAATACCCTCGTAGCACCAACCTCAAGGTTCTCGTGAACATGCCGCAAATTATTTTGAATGAATGCTGTGCCGCTTCCTCCCACTGACGAAGATTCACAGTGCCAGCACTATTCCCGTGCGTGTCGACACGGTTTACGGCATGGCTGGGGCTCTCCTCCTTGTCCCACCACCGGCTGTAGGCTGTCACTTTCCAGAACACATGCCCAACATCTTTCAGCCTTCGCACGGTTTACGGCATGGCTGGGGCTCTCCTCCTTGTCCCACCACCGGCTGTAGGCTGTCACTTTCCAGAGCACATGCCCACCATCTTTCAGCCTTCGCACGCCTAAGGACATTTGAAGGTCGTTGGTCGACAACCTGACTACACGCAAAAGATCGTGAAGTAGCATAAAAACGTTTCACGTTGAAGTAACTAAAATGCACCCTGAACTCTCAAGTCAACACAAATGCATGTATAAGTATTCGGCAAATAATTGACATCATTAAAAAATCTAAAATACTGATTTTGGGTATGTCATTGCAAGCTCACTGGTCTACACTGGAAGTAAGTAATGTTCCGTCAAAATGACATAATAGCTGGTCCTTATAGCAAAACTGTAGCTGTACAGATTACTAATTACAAAAGTTTAGGCTCTGCACATACACAGTGAAATCACCATACAAGTTCATTCATTTATGGAGGTAATTTTTTTTTTTACGTCACTTGCCTCCAAATACCTTTATGGCAACAAAGTACCTTTGTCATTACCAGTGGTATAATCCTTTAACTTATTGGTATATTGTAATGAATAAAACTGTTTCAAGCATATAAACTCAATCTAAACTGGGCTGTTAAATTTTGAGACAAACAATGAAACAGTACTGCCTGTAGACTTTCAATACTAAGTAATGCAACGACAAAAGTTCACTAAAGCAATAAACACAGAAAGAAGTAAAAGATAGAATATTCCAGCTCAAAGCTAAATAAACACTGTGCCTGGCAAAGCAGTCACTGTGCACAACACAGCTAACAGTAGAAAAAGCTAAGACGCAGAACAAGAACTAGGCACTAAATGTGCCTACATATTGCAAAATAATCTGCAAGACGTACGGCCATGTAACACATGGGTTTATCAAAGCCGAAAACTGTGTTGTACTAAACATCCACACCTCAGCCCAGAATCCTATTGCATTATGGCCACGAATTTCATTAAGAATTTCAAACCAAATTCCAGCTTAGAAGCTCATGGCATAAAAACTGGCTAATTTTTCTAAATCTATCTCCATAGTAGGCTTATGTTTCTTTAAGTGGGTGGGAACCTGTTGCAGCTGTTATTCAAAGCTGTTTCTGTCTGTAAGAACTACACACAGCCCTATTAAACACAGCTGGCACAGGCCAACTATTCGGAATAAACGTTCACGTTGCTTCCACAGCCAGCTACTTGCCTTATCCTCCATCAGCTGTTGAATGGGGTGCCTGAAGTGATGCGTTTTGAGTACGGATGCATCCTCAAAGCTGCCATCGTGACTGTTCACAAGCTCTCGGATGATTCCCGCATCCTTGGTGTCGCTGTCTTTGATCTTTGCTTGCTGAGCTGTAAAGGTAAACAATGCTTAAAATTATCATTACAACAACGACAAAAAAAAAAAAAAAGTTTGATCCAGCACCGCTTACGTTGATTCCCCCTCCACAAAGGTTCTACACTGATTTCAGTAACTGCAAAGTACTGATGCTGCAGTATATCACAATGCTGATGTGTGTGCTCCGCTTCCAAGTCAAGCTATTCAAACATCAATCTTATACCCCTCCTACACAGGCTTTTCAAGGGTCTTTGAACCAAGTGTCATTGGACTCAAATGCCACCATTCAGCTGCTACAAGATGTTATTCAAAGCCATTGGGTCAAAATTTCCTATCAGTCAAAGGAGCACCGCTACCGACCTTTGACGTTTTAAATGCCTTTGAAAATAAAATTATTGCACTTTTTCACAGTTCCTGCTCGCCAAAATTACAAACTAAATGTTTACAAATAAATTTAGACCACAAATAGCAAGTACTTAATCGTTTTTTATGAGCATTTGTCAGTTATAACAAATTTCATCACCCACAATGGTGTTTTATTAATTTTTTTTGCCCATTTTAATTTTTTTTGCCAAGTTATGACAATGAAACTGGCCTGCAGTAGCAACACCAAAATATGGTGGGTGATTGCAGAAGCTTTTAACTGCTTTTGAGAATTGACGTGTAGATCGGCGAAACTCCTCCCAGTTTAAAAGACATTGGAAATTTCAAATGCCATTGGACTCTATAAAAGCGCCCGCATAGCAAGGGTATTACAAAATCTACACAGAAGTCAGGAAACACCATGAGAACAGAACTAAGAAGTGGCTGTCTTTGCTACAAATCCAAAGCAGAAAGCAAATGCCTGATGCAGGTAACTTGGGTTTGTTGAACACAAAACAAGGAACTAATTTTTTTATTCAAATCTCTATTTTTATCATTTTCACATCCCCTCAATTCCCAGCCAACAAGTACATGAGCTTAGCATTTCATAAATTATCTAAAGTGTTGCACACGACAGGCAGACTACACAGTATATCAATGCGCATTCCTTTTTTGTTTATTTTGTCAGTCTAATCTACATGAGACAAACCGCTGACAAATATTAATTAGAAGACGAACAGTGCATCACTCTAGCTTCTTGCCCATCTTCATATTTTGCCACACCCTTTATTTGCAATAAAATGATGACATGGCAACAACACAAAATGCCTTTTTTGCATTACGGCCATATATTTTTTTTTGTTTCAAAGCAAATTTCACATGTAATGCACACTCCAGTACTGCCTTGAAACCAGAATTGAGCCCCTTCACTGAATTTTTGCGAATAAATGACCCAACCACATTTTTTTCAACCAATCAGTGGGTCATTTCAGATAAGATCGAACAAAGCATGGCTGGTCGACCTCTTCAATTTGCTTGAAATTTTTTTACCTCATTGCCGCATGTATTTATAGTGCGGATTCACGAATATTTTCGGTGGAAAAAATTTTGGCCGGCTGAAAAAAAAATTTGGAACCCACCCGCGTGGACCCCGGCCGCTACCTGCCCATGCGCCGCGGCCAAATTTAGTGACGTCTACGAAGAAATATACTAATCAGGCGGGAATGGTAATTTTTATGCTTAATCTACGCCTGGTGTACATTCTGCGCCCAAAATATCGTTGGCTAGAAAAACATATATTTTTTGTAAGAAATTTCCAAATCTTGCTCAGAGCGCATTTTGTTGTGTACTTTGCGGGCCAGTATTATCGTAAGTAATGGAGCTAGAGCGTTCAAATTTGAGTGAGGGCTGCTCCTGGCAAGCACAAATAAGGGCCGTAAATATCGTGTCTATGCACACTACGGTGAAAGGAGCCATGAAGAGAAAATGCAAGTTGGTTTTATTCGAAACATTTCGTGTTTTATAGTGCCCCCAGCGCTTGTCCGGATACAAACGGTGCTTTATTCACTGAAAAATTAAACAATTTAGGTTAAAATTTTGATTTTCCCACTCAATCATGCGTTTTCGTGGTCCCAAGTGACATCACGGGAACCGACCGCTCTGCAGCCTAGAGTACCTTCATTCACGCATCCGCCGTACAGGGTAGAGACACGTAACGCTGGCGCCGCCATGTTCGGTTGCTCGCTCGCCGCCGAAGCAAGTCATTGTGTCAAAACTGCGCTAAAATTATCGCCGCAACGCGGTTTACTGAAGAAGTTTGAATCATATTGTCTGTTTTGCGTTGCTAGGTCTCGTGGGAAACGAAAAGAATAACGCGTTGAGCCCGTTGGCCCAATTGCGGCGGCACGGGACCGTTCAAAGGTTGTCTGCACCCTGTACAGCGGTGTTGGTTTGTTCCCGCGTTTCTTTACGTTCCGTAACCTAGATGGCGCCACCATACCGTGGCAAGCGTTTGGTTTGTTTTTGCCCGCATTTAAACCTGGCTTGTTTTTGTTCTGGGAGAAAATATTCTTTCCCTGAAACAGTGCTCGCTCGACAAATGGGGTCACGTAAGACACCGTTGCTTGCGTCAATCGGCCAGTGTCGTCTGAGACAACCCCAAGCCCCATAGTGCTGTGCAGCTAAACCAAAGCATGCTGTGCGCAGTACGAACAGCAGAACGCATCAGTACTTCTATGTTTACATGTGCTTTCGTAACTTCCACTGTTTGTCCCATCATTCCTATTGCTTTGTAAAGAATGTGCCCTAAATTTAAGCGCAAATCGCTCGTTCGTCTAGTTTGTAAGCTCTACCTAATTTGCGTCTGCTTCTGCCAGCCTCCGCCAATCGCAGAGCTTAGCCCATGTGACATCACAGGTTCTGTTGCGGGAAATGAGCTGGTGGGTCGCATGACCATTCCCGTTTTTCCTAATTATGTAGCTTATTTGAGCGAAGTTTACGTTAAAAGTGGTGTCAGTATGATTCTAACGAGACAATCTTTTGAATGAACCAAACTTGTGTTTTCTCTTCATGGCTCCTTTAAAAAGTAATGGCGCACAAGTGTAAAGAAAAAACTAAAACACTCCGAGTTCAGAGGCTTATTAAAAAAAAAAAATACTTCTTCGATTTTGCTGAAATTCTCCCCAGATGTTCACCTGTGCATGTACTTCAATGATCATTAAAAACATGTTGCATCATTTTGTTCCTGACGCGCCTACAGCGTGAGAAAAAAGCCTGGTCGGCCAGGTCTTCACAAGATCTTGAGACATGAAACAGTGAGAGCAACTTCCATTGAATGTGCAGACATTTGATAATTTTTTTGTACCAAAGGCAAACGATTACTTATTGATAGCATTACGGAGAATTCAGAAGCGAAACTGAAATTTTTATGTGAATTTTGGAACGAAAATAAACAATCTGCGCACCGCTAAACGTGTACTCTTCGAAGAAAAAACGGAGGAACTCCAGATTCACGCGCATTTAAAAAAACGCTTCTTCGAGTTTTATGAAGCTTTCCACGGATATTTTCCTCCTAATTTAATTGCGTGAGCCATTAAAAAAATTCGCATCATTTTGATTACTGAAAAGCAAAAGAGCCTTGTCAAGCATGCTCGTGACAAGGAGCTGAGACATAAAACGACGATTGTGACTTTCTGCAGATCTCCCTTATTTATTTTGTAGAAAGGGCAGAATATCTTCTGAGATAAGGAGAATAGAATAGCCAAGTGAGACTAATGAAGTCAACGTTTGACATGACAGAGTTCCATCGGCACCCCATTAATACCGTGCAGCTACTAGCTGTTTATTTACACATTGCTTGCTGCATCAATGTTCACAATTTCCTCAAAGGGGCACAAACAGTCCGCGCTGCGTATAGTTCGCATATATCTGCTTCTGATGACTTCCTTAAACGCCACACGTGCCAGGACTGTATGCCGGGAAAGGCATGCACTGTTCGCCATTCTTCCTTTTTTGTTTCACAATAGCTGGAAACTTCGTTCCCCTTGAGGTATATGAAGTGAATGCCCTTGATCTTCTCAGACAACACAGTTACCATGTCTTTTGCCGTCTGAATCGCATTTCTTATTGGTTCTCTTAGGTTGTAAAGTGTCGCCTGGTGTTTGACGATTCCCCCAACTCTGTCGCAGGCATTCTTTCCGTGCCCTGTTGCGAAGAATATTCATTGCGTTTCAGGCATGTCGCTCTTTCGCAACTCATGAAGCTGGTACCTGTTTTTAAAGTGACTGTCAGCTCCGTCACTCACATACGTCACCTTGGAGTACAGTGGGAGATTGTCGTCTACCCACACCCTGATTTTTTCTAAACCCAAGCAAGCATGCGGACAGTCATGGCGGACGTCATCGCTTGCAACCACAAAACTATGACAAAAGAGACTGAGTAACAAGCTAAATATATACAGAAAGAATAATAAAATCAGAATACTTAAAAGGAATAAAAAAAAGTGATGAAATGAAGATTAAAATGCGACCATAGTCAAATAGCGGGGAGGCAGCGCAAGGCACTCTCCCAGTGTGACAGAACTGAACACTTGTAACCGTTCGAACGCATGCAGCCCCTTTTCTTCCAGTCCCCTCTTTCGCTCTTTCTGTCAGCCAAGTCCCCGCCGCCGCATACGGTTGAAAAAGCCCACAAAATACTCGACTCAAATACAAAAATGAAGATCCCACATGTGTCGTCCCGGACCCCACCGGGCTCAAGGGCGTTTGCCTTCCTGTTTGGTCGCTAATTCAGTAATTGAACCAGTGTGTCCGGAGGAGGACCGAAGAGGGGCGCGCTACCTGGAGACGTTACCCGCGCAAGGGTCGTGTGCGGCCGATGTCCGTTTTTAATACTTGCCATGTGTGCTGCCGACCGGACGGGCTTCCGCTGAACCTTTGATTTCAGGCGAACAAAAGTTACGTCCAGGTGAGTTAAAAAACAAGACTGCGTGCACCTTGTCAAATAGTTGATCTTATGAACCAAATATATCGCATCACGGCAGCAGTGCGCACAAAAAAAGAGCGTTGATAATGTAAGACAAAGAGTGACCGTGGTTGAGGAAATCTAGAGGAAGCTATAAAAATACACCCGAAGACCTTCAAATTGCGAGTTTTACCACCATACATTGCAGCGGTTTCGCCACCGTATGACTGTATCCGCGCTGTGCTTAGAATGACGCACGATATTTCTATGGCTCACACAAGTGCGTTTAGAGGAAAATATCCGTGGAAAGCTTCATAAAACTCGAAGAAGCGTTTTTTTTAAATGCGCGTGAATCTGGAGTTCCTCCGTTGTTTCTTCGAAGAGTACACGTTTAGCGGTGCGCAGATTGTTTATTTTCGTTCCAAAATTCACATAAAAATTTCAGTTTCGCTTCTGAATTCTCCGTAATGCTATCAATAAGTAATCGTTTGCCTTTGGTACAAAAAAATTATCAAATGTCTGCACATTCAATGGAAGTTGCTCTCACTGTTTCATGTCTCAGGATCTTGCGAAGACCTGGCCGACCAGGCTTTTTTCTCACGCTGTAGGCGCGTCAGGAACAAAATGATGCAACATGTTTTTAATGATCATTGAAGTACATGCACAGGTGAACATCTGGGGAGAATTTCAGCAAAATCGATGAAGCATTTTTTTTTTAATAAGCCTCTGAACTCGGAGTGTTTTAGTTTTTTCTTTACACTTGTGCGCCATTTACTTTTTAACCGTAGTGTACATAGACACGATATTTACGGCCCTTATTTGTGCTTGCCAGGAGCAGCCCTCACTCAAATTTGAACGCTCTAGCTCCATTACTTACGATAATACTGGCCCGCAAAGTACACAACAAAATGCGCTCTGAGCAAGATTTGGAAATTTATTACAAAAAATATATGTTTTTCTAGCCAACGATATTTTGGGCGCAGAATGTACACCAGGCGTAGATTAAGCATACAAATTACCATTCCCGCCTGATTAGTATATTTCTTGTTAGACGTCGCTAAATTTGGCCACGGCGCATGGGCAGGTAGCGGCCGGGGTCCACGCGGGTGGGTTCCAAATTTTTTTTCAGCCGGCCAAAATTTTTTCCGCCGAAAATATTTGTGAATCCGCACTATAAATACATGCGGGAATGAGGTAAAAAAATTTCAAGCAAATTGAAGAGGTCGACCAGCCATGCTTTGTTCGATCTTTTCTGAAATCACCCCAGTACATTTTACATACCATTTTGCTTGCAAACGAACACACCACACACACGCATGCACATGCACACACAAGGATGCATGAAAGGGGGAAGGGGAGTGTTTGGATACACTCAATTTCCCCACCTCGCGCTGCTAACTTTGCATGCCTCAAACAGGCCCAGAGGGGCGACGCTCTTCTATGGTCCAGCACATCTGTCACTGTGCGCCTCAAACTGTTGCCACTGCATGATCCAATGCTAGCTGCCACTGGCAGCCCAGCTATTACTGCTTTTAAGAATGACACAGAATATGAAAATCTGTAGTCACCCTAAAACTCTACTACTAGTTGGAACAAAAAATCGGTTTACTATAGCATGCGGGTTCCTAAAGGGCCTGGCTGCTACGAGATTCAGCAGGACTCAAGCATTCATAGCTTTCACTTCTGCCATTCAAAGATCAGACACTTGTGTCCAATATTGTGACAGGGGCACAGAAGAGGAGAAGCAATAAGTAAAAGTAAACTTCACGGTTAACGGACGGGAGATAATTTTTTTCTGCTCTGTAGTAGTTGCCTACAAAGCAGAAAGTGCAGCAGAATAATTGCAGTTTGGAGGTCTTGCCTTCAGGCAAACCCCAGCACAGGCACACACATGTACAGTGGGGTCCACTGTTAAAGGGAAAAGGCGAGTGTGTGGATGCTGCGCTCCGCGAAGCGCCGGCACCGAGAAGTGGCGAGAATCGAGACAGCCGGCACATGCGCACTGACCGCATAAGGCGGGAGAAGCCGCTTTGTCGTCTGCTACGTCGCTTCACCTGGCCGCTTATATCCTTCGAGTGCAAAATCCCTCAGCTATTGGACCGAACCCACGCCTTTCGATTTGATCTCGAATGCCTTACCAATTCGACTATCTGGGCGACTGTGTTCTCCTTCACTTTCTGGGGTATTTATATTTCCTAGAACTGTATCTGACGCTTGAGGGTGGTAGCCAGCAGCACTCTGACTATACAGGGAGAAGGCGTCCTTCTTTTCAACCCCCGGGGCGCGACTCGAACATGTATTGCAAGCTGAGTGGCGCAGCGGAGCGCCGTAGCAGACGACAGAGCGGCTTTTCCCGCCTCATGCAGTCAGTGCGCATGTGCTGGCTGTCTCAGATTCTCGCCACTTCTCGGCACCGGCGCTTCGCGGAGCCCAGCATTCATGCACTCGTTGTTTCCCTTTAACAGTGGACCCCACTGTAGGTGTAAGCATGTATGCATGTGCACTTGCATTACATGTATGCGTATGCACTTACCGTGGGGAAAAAAAAAAAAAAAAAAAAGCAGCTCTGTAGTGCGGAAGGCTTCTTCCAGCCCACCACACTGTTTCGCACTCTTAAGTCTTACAGACTTCCAAAGAACTTGACCAGTATAGAGATGATGGGGGGGTCAGAAGAAACTTTCACACTAAAACAAGATACCAGTAATAGTATCTTTGCACATGTAGACTTTGTCAAAAGTTTCTGGGCCTAAAGAATTCAAGCAGAAGCTATACTTTTAAGTGTCACCAAATTATGACAGTAAAAAAGAAAAGTGCTTTCACCAGCTTTTTGGCATAGAACATCTCACTAGATTAAAAGCTTGTAAGTTGAATTCTTCGTAACCTATTAACGTTTATTGTTGCCATGTTGCCAACAAACCTGAGTGACTACATCGTGGTTGGTGCAACAAGGTACAACACGTGGGACGACGACAGAGCGCAGCAAATAGCCTCAAACACAGCCCGAGGCAATGTATGGTGACCAATGCTTTAAAAAAAAAAAAAAAAAAAAAAAGGTGTTCTTCCATTAGCTGTGGTCTCCCCACCATGCCTTCAATGGGAAGGAGGTTTAGTCAGCTACTAGGAATACTGATAACGGTTAAGCATTGGGAAAGCGGGCAAGTGATTAACCACACAGGTAGTTTTTAATGTGCGAGAGATGGAGCTCATGTCACAGAAAAGCCAATATCAGCAGTGCGACGGGAAAATCCTGATTAATCGATAGGGTTATGACAAATTTGAGTCAAGCAGAGGAGCAAAATTTTCCCATCCATCGCAAAAGCCGCCGAGTGGCACTGCGATCCCAGTGTCACTGTTTGTCCGTGGGGAATGCACGGCCGTCATTAGGCCGTAAGGAGCGAACACGTGTGCAATGAATGCAGTGCTGCCTTCTGCACCGCTACATTTACTCCTGCTTCGCTATCGCGTTCCACTATTAAAGGTGAAGCATCTTTAAAGTGTTTTTTTTTTGCAGCTCATTTCTTTTTTCCTGCCCTACCTTTGAAGGAACTGCCTTTTGCCAAGCGTTATATGCAGGCTCTACTGCCCAAATGACTGACAAATGCACAACTCAGCTGCTAAAGCGTGAGAGTGGCTTATCAATGCAATAAACTTGACATTGAATTCAATCTTCAAGCAACCAAACACAAAAAAAGAAGAAAGGTATTTAGCAACAAAGCATGACTAAAAACAGTCTTAAATTTGGTGTTTCATGCACTGAGGCTACCCCCGGGCATTGAGCGCTTTGTGGTGGAGGGCTACAGTGAGTTCCTTGACATGCAGCGAAATCTCAGTGAGGCCAACTTCATTTCGCTTGCATGCTCTGGAACAGTGCTAGTGCAGCTATTAGACAGACCCACTTAGCCTGCTCCTGCACCTCCTGTTTCTGCACGAGGGAGGGGTGCAGGAAAAGCTGCGAACATTTCCTGCACTTACCTGCACCAGCAGTGCATTTAAAAGTGAAAGAAGGCCGTTTTGCGCTGCTCAACCAAGCTGAAGGGGCCCTGCATTTCCCCTCCAAACCAAATTTGGAAACTGCTCAGCAGCACAATGCCTCAGACACTGAGCCACCACAGCGGGATTATTATACTTCCCTACGGAAAATCAAGCCGCCAAATTTCACCGAGCCACCACAGCGATTATACTCCGCCATCAAGAATGAAGCCTGCAAACTTGTGTGCACGGCACAGCACTTGAGCCATCACGATTGTCGTATTTCTGCAAGTGGTGCACCTGAGCACAAGCTGTTGATAGTATAACATATTAGCAGCAATACCAAAGGGGGACTCTGACTGGTCTCCCACCGATATCCTCTCACTCCCATCACAGGGGAGAGGAGACCCCCTGTTTTTTGTGATCTGAAAAGCTTGTTCACTCCGCACTGTCTCAGCTCAATGAAATTACTGGCTTTGGTCATGATGGGATTCCCCATGACCACGATGACAAGATGCCGAATCCAAACCCCCGTGTGACTTCCATCCAACGTAGCTCCATCCAAAGCAGGCCACGAAAGTGTGGCCACAAAGTCGGTGGCGGAAACGCCAGCAAAACATGGCGGCACAGCTGCCTCCATAGCTCACAGAAAAGAAGACGGGGAGGGCAGGTTGGTGCAACTCAACCTGGGTGGCGGATGAAAGCACTATGGAGGAGCTTTGGTGATTCCTGCGGTAACTAACTAGACAGTGGCATAATCCGGCCCATCTACAACACAAATGCTTGACATTTATATTTATCGTCGCAGTAAACATCAGCACGAACCTTCAAAAAATGTAGGATTGATGAGATCAGTGCGCTTTGCAGCCATTGCTGTGCAGTATCCATAGTCAATGCAGCACAGCAGCAGATGGTAGCAGTTGACCAGATCACAGCAGATGTTTGAGAAACGACCTGTAAAAGGGAAATTGCGAGAAAGGGTAACATATTATTGTGAAAGCACTATTACTCTATCTACGCCTTTTTTTTCATGAAATTTGTGAAGACTCGTTTATGAAGCCTCTGCATTTCCCAGTTTATACGCCTCGAGCGCGGCCTGTAGGGGTGCCACTAAAATCCCCCTAGCGGCCCGTTTCGAAAACCGGCGCGGGAGTCTCCGTTCCGGTCCCCACTGTCATTGCTGCTTTTGCGGAGTGTTCACGACTGAGATTTAGTGTTTGCGGGCGTTGGAAATCCCTGTTTATGTGGAGCAGTCACTCTGTTCGCCATTGGGGTGTGTTTACGAGAGTGTAAATGTTTCCGACGCGATCTTAGTGTGGTATATTCGGTCTGTATAAGCGCCAGAGGCCAGCGTCGCGGAACCGACCTATGTATGGACCTGATTGTAGTTGCACTGCCTTGAATTTACTAGTAGTGTCTCCGTAACCACCGGTTCCTCAGATGTTCATGCTACCGGTATACACTACGATGTAAATTGGTTTTGTGCACTTACATATTCAGCGGAACACTCATACCTGACAGCACGCCAGTTACTTTTGCCAATAATTTACCTCACGTCCCCGGGTAGCTCTCGCAGGCGATCGCGTGCTCTATGAAGACGCAGCTGCTTTTTAAGTGACCTATACGTACTCTTTGCTTATAGACGTCACCATAACAAGTTTTTTTAGGGCGTGGAAAGGCGAAAAGAAGCGAAACAGAACCAAACCACTGCTTGAGCCCCTATCAGCCATGCAGCGCACATCCCGTCAACGCCACGGAGAAGTGGCGGCAGGCAGCGCACCGATCGCGAAGCTCGAGGCGTATAACTCGCTTGCCGTAGGGTTCATGCCCAGCATGGGGATGAACTGAAGCAGGCGTGCAAGAGCCTATCGTTAGGCCTAACACTACACTCCATGGTCAATGTCTTCAAGAGGGCACCTGCAGCTCGAGAGACGAGTACGACGTTGCTGGCACGTCGTATGAACTTGAAGGTTACCTCACAATAAGCCTCAACATAGGATGCTAAGCCCAACGCCGCACCTTGAGGTCTTTATATTGTAAACTGGTGTTCATTGGAAAATGTACTCACTGTATTCTTTGCATGTCAAGCTACGGGTGACGGTCAACGTCCCAAGACCTAGGCTAAAGACCCAAATTCTGGGCCTAAACCGCTGCACACCTGGCAGCCGCTGCTGTTATTCTCGAGTAGCACATACCCACAGTTGGGGATTGACCAATACGCTTTGTACTCTCCCAAGCATGCATCAAGCAGTCAATTAAGGCAAGCACTACTCGGAGGGTTGCCCACAAGAAATTTGTACCCGCACTCTAAATCCTATATGCACCCTGAAGGCTACCAAAGTATTTCACGCACCTAGAATAGCACATACCCACAGCGGGGTATTGAAAATGCTTTAAACGCAGGTGTGTATGCTGCCGTAACATTATACTACATGGTTGAGGCAACCAAACAGTCTAAATTAATGTGCTTTCTTGAAGGAACACGGTGCAAGAGAGGATGGAGAAAAAAAAAAAAAAACGATACATGCAAAGGGAACAATTTTGATCCATGCAAATGACACTGGCTAAGTGAACATGACCTATGAAAATTTTGATAAGCTCCTTTGTTCTGCTGCCGCATTGATAGCCCAAGTCTACAATTGCCAATCTGGGTAAGCCAGTGCGACAAGGGCCATTTGGAAAAAAAAAAACTGCCAGGGTCAAAGCTATGCAAAATACAGATGTCCATACTAAAGCTCTCACCTTTGATGTAGACGTAGAGGGTCCAAATGAAATGAAACATGTCTTGTGAATTGCACTGCTGAGGCCTAGAAAAGCAAACAGAGTTATTTCTTTGTGCACAGCGGTGACTACTGACCTAATTACAAGGCACCCATTCCAGTATGGACCATTGCACGACCCGTAAAGACTTTTTTTTTTTTTTGCTTACATGCACTTCCCAAGATTCCACTGTACTAAACACATACCTGCCAGGTTTGCCGGGATGGCATTAGGGAGATCTTACCGGGGGCGGGGGAAGGCGAGGGGGGGGGGGGGGGGGTACCAACAACAGAATGGGTAACTTTCCACACATTTTTTTATTTACTTACAAGATAGCAGGAAATGAACTGTTTCTTTGCCCAAACTACCAACAAGCTAAGTCCTGGAAATAGTACTGCAAGCGCAATACAAAACAGCACGAACTGAACTGTTCTGTTGTTTCGTCTAAACTAACAAGAAGCTACACCACTGGAGCCTTGCTAAATCTTCAGAACGGCCATGCTCGTGCGTAAATGAAAGCGGCGGCGGCGTTGCGTTTCTATAAACAGTAAACTAACAATGGGACGAACAGGTTCACCATCTGCGCATGGCTGACTACCGCTTTTTAAGCACTTCACTGATAACGATGCTGATTGGTGTCGGGTTCAGGTATACCTCCGGCGCATTGCGGCCAGACTAGGAAAAAGATTTGGCCAAAGACGGGTGCGTTTTCGAGAGATTTTCGTTTCGGTCGTACAATCGCACAAAACCATGAAAATTCGGGAGTCTCCCGGAAAATTCGGGAAACCTGGCAGGTATGTAAACAACACAAAACTTACCAGCGCTAGACTAAATGCAAATTATTATTATTCCTGAAAAACTTCCAGCTTTTTGTAAAATAAATACAAGGGGTTATTGCTTTCAAGAGCGTGCTTGCCAAACACTGTGCAGGTGTGCCGCGGACTTGACCCCTCCGTAGGTTCGCAGCAGGTCTCCCCAAGGTATTGAGAAGGGTGTAATGAATTGCCAGGGGCAGCCCAAAAGCTGTCGCTGTGCTTAGGTTACGGCAACACGATGATAATTTGACTGATTTTTTGTACATACAAACTCGAAACCAACACAAAGGTCTTTGGTTGCGCCAAAAAGAGACACCGCAGCTCAAAGGTACAACGCAGCACTTAACTGAAGCCGCTAAGGTTGTTACTTCACCAAATGTTCCTTATTAAGCGGTATTACGATAGCCATCTTGTGAACGTGCCATCAGGAGGCCACACAATATCGTTCCCTTCACCTCTGTTTGCACTGACGCCTCAAGGATTGCGGAGATATTGGTGTGGGAAGATGAGTTTAACCAACACTGCTTTTAATTCCATGGAATTCCGCAGAAAAATCCCTGCTTTTGGGAAATCTGCTGCCATACAGAATTTTTACATTTGTCTTATAATACCCAAGAACAGCTCTACTAGCAACACAAAGAAGAAAAATTGCTTCTCAATGATTTCCACCATGCTTCTGTTGCGACACGACAAAGCCACAAGAAATGGCGGGTGCACGAGCAGAGCGACGGGAAGAAATTACGGTGACAAACCAATTCATTTCCAATGCAACTGCTGCAGGGAAAATCCGTCAGCTATGTTACCACACCTAGTGACCAAATGCAGCTGAATTCACGAGGCCAGCATGTGCACTACGCATAGAAAAAAATGCCGGTGCCTTATCCCCAGGGCAGTAGATGTTGCCACGGTAGACAGATGACGAAGGCACAGTTCCTGCAGAGCTTGGCGACAGATTTCTGCCTGAATACCGTTTTGCAAGCACGGTAACATGGTGGGCTTCATGGCCCGTCAAAACCCAAGCAAGGGGCTGCGAAGATGATAGGGAGACAATTTACCCTACAGGGAATTTTTCAACTCAAGTTCACAATTTAAATAGGGATTTTACATACCAAAGCTATACCTGGGGCTATGAGGTGTGCCATAGAAGAGAGCTACAGATTAATTTAGACCATCCAGGGACCTTAAATGTGGGCTGAAAACATCTACACACTGGAATTTCAATTCTACCGAAATACTTTCCAATTTGGAGTCACGCTTGCAGCCTGGTATGGCAAATGAGGTACTCACAGAAGAGGTATCGTCAAGAATTGATTTGATTGATTGATTGATTGATTGTGGGGTTTAACGCGCCGACGCAACGCAGGCGATGAGGCGCGCCGTAATGGAGGGCTCCGGATTAATTTTGACCACCTGGGGATCTTTAACGTGCGCCGAAATCTCGTACACACGGGCGTTTTTGCTTTTCGCCTCCATCAGAAAAGCGGCCGCCGCGGCCGGGAATCGAACCCGCGACCTCGTGCTCAGCCGCGTAACGCCTTAGCCACTGAGCCACCGCGGCGGGTTACCGTTAAGAAAACCAACCCTGTGCTATATTCTTTTTAAAATGCAAGACAGCTCAGCAGCACCGAAACTTGCTAAGTTATGCAGACATATTACGACAAAATGACCTTGCAAGGTTCAAAGTGACTCTTTTTTACATAGCAAGGCTACATCTGAGATGAGACACACCATAACGGAAGACTAAGGGTTAACTTAGATCACATGGAGCTTTTTCATGCACACTGAAATTTTGTACTCTATCTCTTAACTTCGACATGGTTACTAACGCAAAAAGGAAGATGCAAGACAAGAGCAGACAAGACTAATGCTGAGGCCTAGCATTGTCCAGTCTGCTCTTTTTCATCTTGAGTCTCCTTTTCTGTGGTAGTAACCATGTCAAAGTTAACTAGCAACTGACTAGTCCAATTTTCATCCTGAAATCTAGATGAAAGCTTACGTTTTTCCCTTCCATAAAAAATAAACATCTGCCACACCCAGGAATCAGAACTACGAACTCGTGTTTTGCAATGCAACACCACCCACTGCAACGGATATAACGCATTGCAACTTTTACTATACAACCCCTACTAATGGGCTAGCATACCACAATGTATACCCCTGACAAATAACATGAAAATAAACAAAAGTTGTTTTAGACAAAGTTAGAACTCTTACAATTCTTTTTTCTTAAGGTATGCACCTCAAGCGACCAAATGAGCATGCACTATCATGAAGAGATGAACTGCGAGCTCAATAATATGACCGTGAAAACACAACTCTTAGAATTTTGGTCAACAGAGGTCAAATGGCACGGGAGAGGTAATAACAAAGTGAGGTCATCTCACTTTGCAACTAAAAGAACACCATATGAGCTTCATCAACCAAAATCTCCCAATTCATGTATCCACGTTTTGACCATTGTAAAAAGTGACCTCGATTCTATCACCACGTTCCTAGCCACCCAATGATGTAATGAAAACTTTCCCAATCTGGACCATATTTGGACACATTTACTGTTACATGCCTGCCATTCTCACAGTGCATATGCAGGTATAATTTTCATCTTACTGGCTGCTTAGATATTTTATTTGCAAAAGAATGAACGGAAGTGAAGCCACCTAGAATTGAATGGCGTGCTTTGTAAAAAAAAAAAAAAAAAAAAGCTACATATATGTGAAACTTTGGTAACAATCAAACACAAACTAAATGGCTGCGTAATTACTTTTAGGTACTTTTACCTGCATAAAAGTGATGGAGAAATGCCTCCATTTATAAGCTTCCATACAAATGTTAGAATGCAACATAGAGGTTAAATCTTGAAAAGCAGTACCTGTGCACCCTGCGCTTTGCAGGCTTGGTAAGGCGGCGTTGAGCCATGCCACGAGGATCCTTGAACACGCCCACATAGATCTGAACGTATTTCTCATAGATCTTTGCTGTAACGCAGAAGCTCTTCTCGATGGTTTCAATGCGCTGACGCATCCGTTCATTCAGGTTAGCCATATCTGCCCACTTCTTCATCTTGGTGAAGAAATCAAGCAAGCTGCAAAAAACAACCTAGCATTAATTGAAGGCCTGTGCATGTGCCAAAAAGAGACACTTAAGCTCACTTAACTGCCCAAGTACACAGTAACACAATAACAATGCCTCCTGAGGTAAGGGCAACTACATACTTTTCCCAGCTTCAAGGCCAGCCTTTCAGCTAATAAGCAGAGCATGAAATATGCACTTCTCGAAGCAATCTAACCACTGGCAAATGAGCATAAAGCACAGACGTTATGACAATATGCCTCCACTCCTAAATCCCCACTGCACCTATCCTTTTGTTCAATGGCTTTGTATTTCATCATAAAACCAGTCACACACATTTACTCGACCCACTAAACAAACAAACAAAAAAATGCCACAGTGGAATAGCAGGACTGACGAAAAATTGGTTCACCATGGCATATCCTGCATCAGCACTATGCATAAGGTGACTGTGCTTCTAGGCATTTTGCAGCACTATGATAATGTATACCATTTAACTAGTGGAAGCTTGCACCTGTTGATTTTGAAAGACCTACATAGCTCTACTTTAATATTAAGCATCTTGTGACAGTGAAAACAAAACAAGCACAACACAAACCAATCCCTGCTTACTGCTAAAAGCCAGCTACCATTTCAGAGGCCGATTTTGCTGGGTCTACATATTTGCAAGATGAACCTGGTTATCAACACAAGTTTCTGCCAAAACTACCGGCTTCATGAAACAATTAGAATCTGGAGAAAAGTAAATTACTATCACTCGCTCTGAAATTGCGCTATTACAGCCCATTTAGTTCATCTACGGTGTTCAGTGAGGAAGACAAGGAAGGCAATTTCCCGGCTTACGAAACAATATCCTAAATGTTCCCAGAGGTTGACAGAAGCAAAGGACAAACCTAATGTTGCATGTGGACAGAAGCCTGGTGAGTGACACGCAGTTGCCTTCGATGCGCGATGTCTGGGCTACTGTGGGCACATTCCCATTTCTGCACTCAACATAGAGCGCGCATGCAATCCAATGGAGGTTGTTGCCCTGGAAAGCAAATTATGTCAGCTGATTTCGCAAGTACGAAAGGCAAAACATATAACTTTCGTAAATGAGTCACGCATGTCGCACGGGTGCAGGCTCACTTAGCAGCCACTGTTTTGATGCCGCTGTAATAACCATAATACACAACGCTGAACTGATCGAATTTGCACAGGCGTGTAGACCTGTTGGAAACCGATGCCAAAAGTTAATCTGACAATTTTGTCAAAATCTTTGGTACCCTGTCTCAAACGGCAAACAACACATACAAACAAATAATTTCTATACGTAAGGTCCGTGGTAAACTGAAAGAACCTTCACTTAACTTTACATCTGCCGGCCGACCCATTTCGAAGGCTACCAAAGGGTGCGTCTCTCCGGATTTTTCGTTTTGATACGAAATGATTAAGCGCTGCTTCGAGATTTTTACAATCCCTAACAGACAAAAAAAAAAAAAGAAAGCTAGCTCTTCTCCTTCATCAGATCAGTCAAATTGTTACGAAATAACGCCGGTTCTCCACGGAGGATCATATGGCGGTAGGCAGCGCACGCCACAATCAAGCCTAAACAGAGCGAATATGACATCAATTTTTATAATTACCGTTAAGCAGTAGCGAACTGCACTAAAAAGTTCCGTACCAGCTATACTAAAGCTTATACACTGCCTAATGAAGCACCGTTTAGAGAACGTCAAATCAGTGGCGTCGTAGAAACGCGTCGGCTGTTTTGACACGGTTAACACGCAAAAACACAACCGCCGCCAACGGACTCAAGGTTTATCCTGGGGGTACTTTATTCGCAAAAGGCCTGAACTTGATTAAAGCTAACCAAGTCAGCACGGGCAAGAAACATACTCTTTGTTCATTTACGCTTTTTAGGGAACCGGCCGAAAGAAATTTCCCAACTGCGTCTTCGTGACCGGGAAACCTAGCCCTGTCACACATCGTTTATTAGCTGTACTCGCGCATTAAAAACACCACTAATGTTAAAGCATGCGAGACAGGCACAACGAACGAAGAAGAAGAAACTTCGGTTGTCAATGATGGTTTACCTCAAGTGTGTAGTTCATGCTGATGTTCTCGTACGTGTGCAACGCTTGATCTGAGGTGAGGCGATCCATGTTCAGGTCCGAGCAAACGTCCTGAAAACGAGCTCTAATCTCCTGATCTCCCTCACTAGAAAGCCCCATGATGAATGTGGGGTTGTTCTGAAAACGAAATTACCTAACCACTCTCAGACACTCACGCGCGCTATCACACATACAACCAGCCACTGATATGCATATGCACGTACTCTCATACGAAAAAAAATCTAGTTCGGCAAATTGGCGGGAAACGCTTCGCCGAGCAACAGCTTTCTTCCGCGCAAGAAACAAGTCCAACAAAAAAATTGAGTTCGTAATTAAAATAGAAATATTAAGTATAAACTTCACAAATGAAAGCTTTTAAAAGCTATATTAGTGTACAAATATTACCATTTTGTTGCCAAAAATGTATTACTTTGTTCCGCGAAAGAAATAGACCGCGATTACTCCGCCGAAACACCGCTTTGCGCTTTTGCCAGAACCGAACCAAACAGACGAATGTCAAAATGCAAGTAAACAACATGTAATGCATTAAGCATTTCCAAATTTCAGTGTTAAAATATAAATAATTTAAAATTTACAAGTTTTCCTTGAGCCCTAAGCCAAATTTTTGTATGTAAATTCGTCCCATGCGGGGCGCAGCAAACGCCCTGCCAACGTGTCCTCTAACGAAAGGCGGCAAGGCGGCAACATCCATGGGCGGCAAGTTCGGCGCGTGCATGGGGGGGAGGAAAGCTCCATGGGCGCGTGTTTGGAACTAACCGCGGATTGCCTCTCCAAGCAACCATTTTAAAACGTATGCTTCGTAGCTAGCTTGGGGGAAAAGGGCTTTCTTTCTGTCGGCTCGTTGCGCTGCTGAACTGACGGGATCCTTATTCTGAAGCATGTGATCTACGGCCAATATTCAAACGCAACACCTGGTTCGCGTTATCCGGTACGAGCTGGGCGGATAGCTCGATGTGTGCATCATGGCTAAATCTCCCAGCTACTCCTGCACGAAAAGGGGTCATTGTAGACTTCTATGGAGTGAGGATCTTTTTTTTTTTTTTTTTCACTGTCTATTGCTGGCCAAAATTTGCGGACATTTTTCGGCATATATTTGAAATATATGCCGTAAAATTTCCGCAAATTTTATTTCAGCTTCTTCGGGCTTTATGGGCGTGTGTGCGTTTAGGCGAGGCTTTTTTGTTGTTGTTGTTGTTGTGGCTGTTATTGTTGTAATGAACACTGATAGTTCTTTTGTATGATTCAGTCAGAAAGAGGCTCTAATGCTACTGGTAAATAGTAAAAAAAAGCGAAATAAACACAGAGGAAAAGTTAAAAGGCAGCACAGAAGCAAGCTTTTTTGTTTGCATTTTGCGTCCGCGGAAAACTTGCTCTCCACAACAGAGTCAGACAGAGGAGACTGAGAAGCACTCATAAGTTAGTAAAAAAGAAAACACTATTGACCGCCACAAAAGTGGTTTAAAACGCCAATTCTTGGCATGTTGATCATGCAATTCTTGCGGATCCTCAAAAGGGGAGGCTAGAGGCAGCCAAGACGCGTCGATGGGGTAGTGTAGTATACGTGCTGGTGTTGGTAGACGTGGGGTGTGCTTGAGGTGGTGTTCGTCCAGATCCCTAAAAACGGTCAAACTTCTCGCTGGAGCCAAGCAGACACCACGTTATGTGATAGAAATGGGAAATATATGCTGAGTGCGCCTTTTGCAAAGTCCCCCCCCCCCCAAAAAAAAAAAAAAACCATCGCCTTGCGAAGCGTTCTCCTATGGCTACAGTGCGTGACTCGACCCTTCCATGCGGCAGAGCTTCCCCTCCCCCTCTCGAAAGGCCCCTCTCTGGGCCCGATACTGGTAAGACGGGAACAACTTTAAAACTTTGGAGAGCGGTTGATATTTTATTCTGGAAGTTTCGAAATTAATACAGTGTCATAAATTTCATAAAAACGAGAATGTGGGGGCTAGGTGTAACCGTTTTACACACTTGTATGGCGCGTAGCATCATAACCGCGCTCCCACGCAGGAGGAACATTCTCACAAAATGCGTTGTCTGAGCACAGTTGTGTGGGCGCAAGTTGAACCACTGGACGAAAAAAAAAATGGTGAATGCCTGTGTAAAAAACTAGGGGTGGGGGGCGGACTGTGAGTTTTTGTTTCTTTCAGAAGCGTCCGTTTTGAGGGCCAGAAGCACGGAGGAAAGAAGTGCTTAGTACAGGCCTCGCTAGCCGTCGGCGCATTGAGATAAGTGTATTGGTACTCACGCGGCTATGTCGCGCTCTCAGGAGGCCACTGGCAACGGCATCGTAGCGACGACGCCGAATGGCACCAGGGCCCTATGTCGCGGCTCGGCCCAACCGATAACCAACGGTTGACGGGCTCAGACAGAGAAGACGACCCTTCAGAAAAACGAGTAAAGAAAGGGCAGCGGAGGGGGCGAGAGTGTGCAAAATGCAATAAAAAAGGATACCTTTTAAAATAGCGTTTACTGCTTCAGTAGACGTAACTTCAGGGCCTCTCCTAAGCCTTTATTTCATATTTTCTTTCCTCCATGGTCAGAAGCATGATTAAAGGGACACTGAAGTGAATTTGTCAAGCTCCCGTTTTTGCTTGGACTGCGTAGACTGGCTCAAATTAGCACACTTTTCATCGTTTATCCGGTTGACAAATCGGTAATTATTTTACAAAGCGCGAAAGAAGAAAAACTACCATGCGCGGTTTGCGGCGGCCGCACCAACTAAAGCTGTGACGTTAGGAGGAGCGGGCACCGTGATTGGACGATGCCCAGGGTGAGCAACCAAACAAGTTTCGGTTTCGGTTTCGGTTCTGTAAAACACAACTGGTGGCGTTGTTGGATGGGCATTCTCAATAACTCAGTAATCATCGTACCGCGCTTCTGCCATGTTGTCAGCTGTGAAAATGCATAAAGATAAGCCTCCCAGGACGGCTTGGAATCGTAGCATTCACTAGCCGAGGCCTACGCAGTGCATGGACGCCCTCCGCGTACCCGCAGACGCCCAAATGTCATGCGCTTTTCCCCCATATTTGGAGCTTGCCTCATTCATGCCTGTACCGTAAAAAGCGTGTTCGCACCAGGCCAAGGGTCTGTTCATTCTGGCCTGTGCCCACTGCCCGCAAGCAGTCGGTGCTTATGGCAACAGCACGCCAACGAGAACTCGCTAGCGCGCCAGTGCCAGCCTGCGCGCGTTCTGTGAACTAGTTCGTGGAACCATGAACGTTGCGGCCCAAAAAAATAAGGTGAACTCAATGTAGAAAACGAAAAAGTTAACTTACAAAAAAAAAAAAAAAGCACGTACCCGCGGGGACTCGAACTCGTGACTTGCAAAACACTTGCGACCACACCTAGCGCTCCAGACTACTAGGCCACGAGACCGGCTCAGCCGACCTTGGTAATATATGATATATATATTGTACAACACGTTTACACTTTTATTTAGTTTTGGCATTTCAAGTAGCTTAGGTGACTATTTGTTGTATTGCGCTCGTGCAGTAAGCGTACCCCGAGTTTCCACAATAGCTCACGTCTAGCAATTGCATTTCGTAGACGGAAAAGCGTTCGCAGATGCGTAGTCGTGCTGCTGACCGCTTTGGTTGTTCGCCCAGCGCAAAAAAGTGCTTCCCGCACCCTATTTTGACGCTGTACGGTAAAAATATCAGTTGATTTTATTTCCTTAGTACCTATATTGACTTCGCTGACTCTTCTCGCGCCTTCAAGAGACCTTATATTTTCCTACTGGCGTACCAGTCAGCGAAGCGTCGCATGTGCGCTTGTGCAGCGCTTGTGTGAAGCGACCTTGACTTGGAGCTAGATACAGTGTACAAACTAACCAAGTAAAGAAAGGCACATTCTTCCATTCACAAACGTGTCCTGGCTTCGTTTCAACTGAGCGAACGAATTGCGACGACCCGTCGGCGGCCGGCGGACGAAACGCTGGGCCGACTGACTCTGTCTGAAGGCCGGGGAGCCGCGCAGTAGCGCAGCCAATTGCGAGCTCGGCACCTCCTGACGTCACACGAAAACGCCACAGAAAATGGGCGAGCGTAAAGAGAGGAGGACAGCATTTTCGAATTAATTTTTCTACTAAATAAAATCGCGTAAACGCGCCCAGAGTGGTCGAAACATGACCTGGGGACCCCGGGCTACAATTTGCGCTAGTAATCCCGCAATGTTTACATATCACTTCAGTGTCCCTTTAAGCGGACACCGGAAGTCGCAGGGTCACCTGGCTGCGTCTGCTGCATACAACTGCGCAAACGGACACTTTTGAATCGGGCAAAAACTCAGAATTCCGCCGCTGGCGTTGCATGCTCCGTATACTCTGCTCGGAGGGGCTTTTTTGTCCGAAGAATCGGCGCAGCAGACCACAAACAAAAAAGGATCTGTGAGAGATTATGTCCTGCTCGGCTGAAGGAAACAAGCATGTGCTATTCCGCCTTGTGAGTAAGGCTTTTGGAGCCACAAATGCAGCTGATAGCATTTAAGGGATAAAAAGCGATATGGTCGTCGCCTGAATAAACAAACGACAAAAACGTCACACGCAAGATTTGAAATGGTGATACTGCGTTAACTGCAGGCAGGCTTGGTGTGCAACGTCTTTACCACAACCACAAGCGTTATTGGGCTGGTGCATTTGCACGTACTTGGCATATATCGTACGCACTACATTTTTCAAGTATCACAGACCTTTTCACGGTTTCGCCCACAAAACCGCACCGAAGCGCATTTCGTGATTTTCTAGCCGTAACAGACAGCTTTTTACGTATACGTATGCCCTCACCTTGAAATTTCGCGTCGCATGGTGTATGTAGCGGTTGTAAGCTCGCTTATAGGTTAATCAGCGCTCGGCGATGAAAGCTTAGAAAGAGGGCTATTAGGTAACTTCGGTCTGTCGAAGTGTGAAGCCTCTATATTGAGGTCACAGAAGGGAAGAATGCTGTGCAAGCAAGAAAACGCCTTGCTTGGCAGCACCCAACGTTACTAGATTCTAGTAACGTTGGCAGTGCCGAGGTTCGAAGCTCGTCGTCTGCTACCGCGCAGAACGATGCGGCGCTTCCCCGCTCGAGCGCTCCCACTTGCAAATGGCTTTCATGTTTACGCACGAGCGTGTGAACCCTAACCTTGAAGATTCGCGTCGTGGGTGTATGAATAAGTAGATAAATAATGATAGCCGAAATGAGAGAAAAAAGTGCGCTCGCGCGAAATACAGGTTCACTTCCCATGGTATGACCTCTAATTTTTTTAGCATCTGCTTTGCCTTTGTTGCGATTTTCTTTGCGGAAGCTATTAAACAATTCACTGCAGCGACGATATAGTCTGTGCTATGTCACATAAGCGCAAAACAAATGGCGCGACTTTGAAGAATGTGGTAAAGAAAGAAAGATCTTTTAACGAATTTCTGTCATCTGTTGCCCACAAAGCAGTAAAGCTTCTATAAGCATGGAACCAGCATGAAGGAACGCTGACAGGATAACGTGTGCGCCACGACAGCGTAGGCTGTAGGCTTGGAAGATTATCATTTGCTTGAGTTTGATAAGGCAACGAATTTCCCTCCGGTTAGTAGTGACGGTTCCAGCTCCAGCGCAGTACGAGTTGGGCCCCATGGCGGTTGAGTCGCTGTTCCATTGCCTTTGCAACCACATTCCCGCAGGTATATGCTTGCTTTTATTGAGCCGTTTTATTTACCATTTTCTCCAACTACCCTCTATCTTAGCCCTCAGCCTCAGCCTTCTCTCCTCTCTCGTGCATGACACTGCATTAATCTTACACCATACTCCCCCATGTAACTTCCTTGCTTTTTGAGCCAATATATACTGATCCACCACTATCCCAGGGTGTGGCGCGCTTTCGGTAGAAGCTAAGACCTCCACTCGTATACTGTATATTATTTGTGGAGCTGTACATTTGGGGGCACAAAACTAAAAAAAAAAATTATCTGTGTTTTTGCTTGTTACCGTACCAACTGGAACGATGTGGCTCATGAGCTGGCCTGCGAGCTCACCAACCAGGCGTGAGATCATACTGCCACTCCCCCTCTCTCAGCACCCCTCCTGTTTTCAAAATATCCTATCTTATTACACCCGGACGCCTCACTCACTCGATACCACGCGACCGTATTACGGCAAATCCAGACGAACACCCTGCCATCCCCAGCACTGTACAGCAGAATACACCCTACCTTATACAGCCCGCTCTGTCCATCCTGCGGAGTCTAGGCCAACATGAAACACACGTTACGTCAGTGCCCCACCATGCAGACCAACAATTTTATTCACGACGAATCAGGCGGCGAGGCCGCACTGCTCAGCCCCAGCAAGGACATCCAGACGCCTCTCGTGGCTCCGGCGATCAGGGCGGGTCCTCCGGTGCTCCAGCGGCACCCGCCACAGCAGTCGCCTCCATGAATGACCCGTCGACAGGCGCCGTCGTACGGGCCAAGCTGGACTCGGGGAAACTATCGGGCCACTGAATAAAGTTCTCTCTCTCTCTCTCTCTCTCTCTCTCTCTCTCTCTCTCTCTCTCTCTCTCTCTCTCTCTCTCTCTCTCTCTCTCTCTCTCTCTCTCTCTCTCTCTCTCTCTCTCTCTCTCTCTCTCTCTCTCTCTCCCCTCCATAGGCACAGAGCCCCCCACCCACCCGTTGGTGTGAAGGTTAGTAAGTAATCCCTCTCGAACGGGTATGTGCCGCCGATGAGAAAGAAGATAGAACCCAGATGGCGACGACAAATGAGGGAAAGAAGTGCCAGGGGAGTGGAAAAGGGAAAGAGCACGCGAACCCTCAGCCAATGAAATGGCGACGCGAGAACCCCGGAATGACGGACAAATGCAAGGATGCCATATAGGTGGCGAGGTGGTCCAATTAGAATGTTCCCCGAGTAACTAAGGGTAGCAAAAATTAGTGCCCTTCCATTCTGTGAAGATAGATGACCCGCGAAGCTGGACGCAGTCGACGGAGTGCACGAAACAAACCACATTTGTTTGTAATTTGCGATTGAGCATATACTTCCTATCCATTTAGCTGAATGAAACTTGCAGGGACTCAAGCTTTATTCTAGCGAACAAACATGTGACTGTTTGTTTCCCTACCGCATAGTAGGCATCTTACTGTCTGTATAACGCACAACACGTTAACCCACTCGACCAGCGAAGACACCAGGCAGCTCGCATTAGGCTGTTTGACGCCCACGAGTAAGCCTCCCGCCAGCACAACGGACATGTCAGGACATGTCATCAGTGAGGGCATGAAGCCACTCACCGTTCCTCCACTACCCACACGTGCACGCATAAACTGGAAACCGCTTATGGGCTGTGCGCGTGCTTAGACGTGGAATACACCGGCAAATAACAGTTGTGAAAAGGAAACAGTTGTGGCGAAAAGGAACGCCAGAGCGGCGCCGAGTAAAGCGGCTTCACCGGAATGAAAACGGGGGGAGGGCGGGGGGGTAATCATATACTGCTTCGCAGTAAAAACATGTCTTTGTAGAGCAGCGGGACTTTGAAGAGAGCCACAGGAGAGAGAAGACACCTGGCGAGGGAAAGGGCTGTTACAATTCAGCGCACCGCTACCCTGTGCGCTCGTGCTACAAGTTGGTGTAGTGCGGTGAAGTTCTGTGCTTTGCCGGAAAGCCCGCCTTCCTCGAACATGTTGAGACAAGCACCCGTCACGCGGGCCCCGCCAGTGGTGACTCATGCAGCGGCAGCTGCAAAAATACATAACTGTTCTAGCAGAGGTATACGCAGAGACTTGAAACTGCCAGCGGACGCCGTTCGCAGAGGTCTCCTCTCCCCTTTCTCTCTCAGACTGTCACGAACCCGGGGAAGAGTGTTCGCGTGTGTGTCTGTACTGTGTTCGGTCTGTGTTCAAAGCAGTACGAAAGCTCTTTGACCCTTAGCGCTTCGGGTATGAATACGTGATTACTCCGAGCGCATTATTCGTTCGATTGACAGCATCGGAACCCGCTGTTGCTCCGTTCGAGTCATGTTGTAAGCTCGCCCGGAATGGTGCTGTTCCTGTATCGTCGCTGTTCATCTCTCATCATGCAGTAAACCAGTTAAGATTTTGACTTCGGCTTTTTGTCTTCAAAACCAAGGCAGCTGCTTCGGCTCTCCGCGCGTTCACCATGCTACCACTACATGACGGAGGTGACGTAATCCGATTCAGGATGCCTTCGCCAATGTATACAGGGCCCAGGGGCCCCGTCGACGCAGCTTCAGCCTGGGAGACAGCTGGCCGGCCGCGCTACGGCTTCCTGGCTCTTCTACGCACCTCGGGCTCGTTGCTCCTGGGCAGATGGACAACGGTCAGGGGCCCCTCGCAAGGGTAAAGAAAACTTTTCAGGCGTGAATTCCCTTTTCAAGTGTACGCACTCAACCAGGGGCGCCTGTACCCATTAAAAAAACTGGTGGGTGCCCGGCGGTATGCGGATTCGAACCCGGTATCTCCCGCATGCGAGGAGTGCTGTGCCTAACTTCCCTCGCACCGTAACAATTATATACCAATGCTTTCGCGTTAAAAATGTCAAGACACTGGCGGCCACTGCCTCACCACCTCGACTGTCGTGTACAAGTCAAGACAGAGTAAGGGTACCAAAGGGACACCCATGAAGTGTTCACCCTTGCTTGCAGAGCGACCGGCACACACGCATGTTTGGTGATGACGAGCTGGCCAACGTAGATGCAGTATCGGGGTTTCCCCGATAAGAGTATTTTAGGTTATCTTCCACCAAGGGGCTTCTGCCGGGGCTATGTATACAGTAATCACTACGATAACTCTACAGTGACGCGTCTTTTATCTTAACTGTGTATCACAATCACACAGCACGGGAATACGGAGGCGGCGATATCCGATAGCCGTTTCTTAGTGGGGGGGGGGGGGGGTGCGTTCGAGTACTATGTTATCGCAGATGTGAATACTCGCACATGACGCATGCTGTTAAGCATGTGAGGGCTCTTATGGAAGCTGGCACCTCTCTCCGTAACACCCTCTGCATTATGATATCAGGAGAGAAGCCCGATCTCAAGCCTTTCAGCGAAAGTACGCTGATTCAGTGGTCTACACGACGTTTCAGACGCTCGTGTGCATGCCATGAGGGCGGTGGTCGCCAACTTTAACACACGACCACATCGCAAACGGAAGAAACGGCATACACTGGCCTTCTCGCACACAAATGCAACATCCATAATCAGACTCCCAAGGGGCATGTAGATCGTACGTCCACGGGAAACTTCAACTTCCGCATTGAAATCCTCCGACAACGACCACCCAAGCGAAAGGTCACATGCGTTTGGACACCCGCTCACTCCAGTCTCCGTGGGAACACCCAACACCCTTGACTCTCCCGCAAGATTCTCACTTCAGCTCACACTTCCCACACGAAAGAGAAGGAGGCGGTGCTCAGACAGACTCAAACGAACACTTCCCCACGTACCACACGCTTACACGCCATTTTACTCGCTGTTTACTCCTCCACGTGCCCACACTGTGTAAAGTAGAGAACGCAGCTGCTGGTACAATCCCCGACCCCAGGTACGAGCAGCGGGAGAGAGAGCTGTCCATCCCGGGCCTTGCGGTCCAGCTACGGCTGGTGCATCGGGCGACGATGGCAGCGGGATCAACCGGGGAATAAGAACTCCACCCACCTCCTCTTCCGGCTCGTGGGGTCATTTGACTCATTTGACACACCGCAGGAACGCTCGTGAAGCAACTCAGGGGCATGCTTGCCCGGTAAAGGCACTAAGGAAGAGCGGTGACACTCCCTCGGGACAGATACAAAACGAGCGCTATATAGACTGGATATAATAATTTAGACATCTTAGGGCCTCTGACCAGCACCAAATTCGCGTATGCGGGTATTTTCCTGAGACAGCCGCAACAGAAAAATACTCAAAAAGTGCATCTTAGTGTGTGTAAATATGCATCTACTAGACCAGGGGTCGGCCACCTGCATCCGGCCCGCCGGGCACTATTATGCGGCCCCCGGCACGTCGTCAGAATCCTCTCTGAAGCCCGACTGGCCAGATTTGGCCTCAAAAGGGGCCCGGGGTTACACGGGAGACGGAACAGAGAATTGATGCTGTCTCCCATCGTCACGCTTAACCAGACTATTGTCAATTATTGTCAAATATTAATTGTCAATTCGCTGGAGCTTTTCTCTTTGCCTGCAAAGCCCCCCTTCCCCACCAGATTTGCCTCCCGGCCCTTTGTCGTGTCGGCATCATGCAACTCGGCCCTCCACTCCAAAAGGTATAAACTATCAAACAGCCCCTCTTATATTAGTGCCAAAAGTTCACGAGATGCCATACCAATTCTATTAAACGACACTAAAAACACCGCAGTCTGCTACATTTCTGCCATACACTGCCATTTTTTAATAAAAGAAAGGCTCGCATATTGGCCGCACATAGCACATTTTATGCAGGGTGCCCATTACAAGAGGGTCCAAGGAAGAAAAAATATAAAATTTGATTTGTCTATTGCAACAAATATACAGTGGACTCCCGTTAAGACGAACTCGGTTAAGACGAACACTATGGTTAAGACGAACAACATTTTTGCTCTCTTGTAACGTCCACAATGAAAAAAACCTCACGAACAAATTTTTACGGTTCCTTCGAGTTCGTCTGAGTCTACTCTATTTCGTAAATTTGGTGACAATACGTAGTATACCATTTCTTTTAAATTCTGATAAATCTATGACACATCGCTATGTAGAAAAGGAAGTTTCAAAAGACATCATAACGTTCAGGTCTTAAACTGTCAGACGCAAGAAAGCTTCCGGAAGGAGCTGCTGTATTCACCATCAATGCTCTCAGAGCGCTGAAGGCCAGCTAAGAGGACGAGGCTAGCAGGCAGCAACGGTTTCATTAGCACCCTCCACTGTACAGAGGCCGCTGAGAGCGCACTACTATTGAATCCGCCTGCACTGCACGCCAGAACTTCCTTGAATGAGTGGCGATTTCTGCACCAGTGCCTGACGCACAGCGCCAACGTTTTGCGGGGCCCGCCTAGTCGAGAAGAAAAATAAATGAAAGGGGGCATCGGTATCTTCTTCTCTTTTTAAAGCAAAGCTTTCTACCTCTACCAGCCAACGGTTCCTTCGTGGCGTGCGCGACAAGAAACTCCCAACGCGGCTGGGGACGGGGACGGCGGTTTTCACTCTCATAGCACAGTGTAAATGGCGCGGCGAATGGTTACCCAGCGTTCCCCGCGCGCAGGTGCCCGCTCACCTGCTCCCACCGGCGGGCGCGTCGGCGGGACGGCTATGTCGTCTGCTTTAGCGACGGTTGTTTTCGGTCTGTCTTGGCGCACATGCTTCGCGTCTATTGCGCGCTTCCTTCGCACGGCTTGACTAACTTGTTCGGCAGCACCTCCTGGGTAACCCGGACCCGACGGAATTAAGTGGTCGTACGGCAAAGATACGCTAAGGATTGGTTTGCAGAGCGGGAAAACAAAATGTAGAGACCACATACAGACATCTGGCCGCTAGAGAAACGCTACCTTCTGCGCACTGCTTGCCACGAATGGGACTCCGTTTTCTAAATTGGTGAATACCAATTCGGTTGTGTTATAAAAGGTATTACAAAAGGCGAAAGGAGCAACTATATATAGTACTAATAAATAGCGGTTATAAAAGTTCCCTCAGCATTCTCGCAATTCTCAAACTTACTAAACTAACTAGTTTAAATCGGTATGTATGGGAATCACTAAGCTCACATGCCGATTTGTTTCGGTGTCTGCGCTTGTGTCGCGCGGTGGTGTAGCCCCGAGCTAGCACATCGGGATGGCTAGGTTCACCGGTCTCACCCTTCGAAAGACGCTCCTCTCCGATTTCTCTCTGCCGACGCACGGCCGGGCTACAGCGGCAGCGTCCGCTCCCGCCTCTACTCTTATGTTCGTTCGTTCCTTCGCTCCCGACAAGCTCGATTCCGACTTGGGACCGCTCTATCCCCACCCATCACCCTTACCCGCGGTACCCCTCAAGGTGCCGTACTATCACCTACCCTCTTCAACCTCGGCCTTGCCCCCCTTGCCAGAGCCTTGTCCGAGATCCCCAACCTTCAGTCGCTTCTATACGCCGATGACATTACCCTCTGGTGCACCCATGGGTCTCCGGGGGAGGTGGAACAAACGTTGCAATCTGGCCTTAACCTTATTTCTCAGTTCTTTGCCTGCTCAGGCCTGCAAGCAGCTCCAGAGAAATCAGAGCTGCTTTTACTCTCCACCAGTAAATACCAACGATCTGTCAACCCACTCTTGTCGCTTACCCTCGATGGCACTCCCGTCCCCCGATCTTCATCCTGCCGGGTTCTGGGATTTCCCCTCCAAGACCACTCCTTCTCCCATGTAATAAAGTCCACGATCACCACATGCCACCAAGTGACTCACTTGGTCCGACGGGTGGTCAAGCGGCGTGGGGGCATCGATGAACGCAGAGCCAGTCAGCTAGTAACAGCCTTCGCCCTGAACAAAATCTTGTACTGTCTCCCATACTGCACATTAACACAAGCACACATGCGAAGTGTTCAATCTGCCCTTAACACACTTTACAAAGCTGCCCTGCGTCTCCCAACACACGCCTCTACAGAGAAATTATACGCCACAGGTCTCTTCCTTCCTCTTCCTGATCTTCTGCGCCTCCACAGGGATCGACAGCTGGGCCGTCTGTCTGGCTCCGCGCAGGGCCATTGGCTGCTTCAGCGGGCGGGCATCAGGCCCATTGACTTTCCCCTGCACACCCCCCAACGGCCCCTTCCCAGTAACCTCCGCTGTGCCCCCATTCCCTCCAACATGACCCCACACCTTCACGAGGGCAGACGGCAAGCTCGCGCGTTTTACCACGACCCCTTCCCTCCGGACACTGTCACATGCTATGTTGACGCGGCATATCACCCAGCTTGTGGCTCCACTGCTTGCGTAATTATGTCCCGCCCCACTGACACCCCAATAACCTCCACAGCAGGACCTTACTCCCATCCTACTTCTCCCTTAGCTCTCGAACTCGCGGCGATCGTTCACGCAACTAGAGAACTAACTTCCCTACCCCCTTCCCCCCGCTACCGCATATGCTCCGACTCCATGGCGGCTATTCGAGCTCTTCGCGACAACCGAATTGCCGAAGATCTGCATGACGACCTCTCTGAAACTCTCACGCTCCTCTCCCCTGCCTCGGTCGCTGTGGTATGGGTGCCGGGCCACTCAGGGATTATTGGCAATCAGCTGGCTCACCAGCTGGCCCGCGAGATTACTAACCGGGCGCCGGTGATCCCTTGGCCTTTCCCTCCCATGGCGGACGAGGCATATTTCTACAAGAAAACCCTCAAAGAGCACTACCAACACCTCCGGCACTCGCTACAGACTCTTCCGCCACCACACATTACCCTATCCATTGCACAAGTGCACACCCTTCGGGCAATCCAGCTGAACACCCTCACCACTCCGGCACGTCTTTACCACTACGGCTATCGCTCCGACCCATACTGTCCCAACTGCCCCGCTACGTACGCAAATGTTGAGCACATCCTTTTCTCCTGCCCCGCTGCCCAGCAGTCTCCTCATTACCCTAACCCCCCTCCTCCGAACTGGCGAGTGTGGTTGGCGTCGGCGGCCCTCGTCGACCAGCGAGCCATGATTCTTCTTGCGGAAGAGTACGATGCATAGGTCTTAATCTGACCAGAAATAAAGTTTTTTCTCTCTCTCTCCGCCGCTGTGAAGCCCGGCCGTGGCGCCGCCATGGTGTCCGCCGTGGCCGACTCTGCTGCGTTGGGGACGACGCCCCAGCGAATTCCAGGTAACGGCTGGCAGAATCTCTGGTTTCACCCTTTGCAGAGCCACGTGTGTGAATTCAAGTAACTTAGCGTGTGCAATTGTTGCAGGTGTCGCTTAAAGCTCTGCTTTCCAACCACCTTCACAGCGTGGATTGGAACCAATTTTATTTTTATTTACAACGTGATCGGCTAGCTACAAAGTCCGCCGCTAACATCTCGTGATCTTTAAATAAATTATTATTTTTTCGCAGAATTGTTATCGCGCCATTACACTATAGATGATCCCTTTATGTGGGTGTCGGTGGCTTGACGCGTGGTGAGACTGGCTCTTGAGAGCTCAAGCAGGGAGGTGACGCTTACGCAGACTAATTTTGTCAACATAGGCAGCGACTAGCGTGCATCTTCTACAAAAAATTACGTCCCACTCCAACATGACGTGTAAAGCGGCGCTGCTGTTCGGGCGTCAAACATCAGCGCAACGCGTGCGACGCTTCAAACGCCTAGCGCTCATAGATAATCGCTCAGTGAGCCTATAGTAACGTGGATTTAACTGTGCTAAGGCCGGGACAAAGTGAACAGTAACAAACACGGGCGCGAGTAACAAGCACAAGCGCCCATGTTTGTTACTCTTCACTTTGCCCCGCCTTAGCGCTGTTCAATCCATGCAATGAACCAACTACCCCAGCTACAAACCCTCCTGCAACCTAGTAACACTTCCACTTCAGTAACACCATCTCGAAGCAGAGCTTGACTGTGAGTGGGCATTGGCTTTTCACTGAAAACAATGAAATTTTTTGGCATCGATCCAACTGCTTGGTGAATTTGTCGAAGTTATGAAGCAGCACCTGCGACAAGTGGTTTGCGCAACCCCAGACCATTCACTGCTGCGGAAAATTTTTCAGAATGGAATAATCGAAAAATGATGGCCATGAACGCGCTCAAGCACACTCGGTTAAGGGTTGGCCGCTGCGAAGTAAGTCAAACCCGGTTATAGCGAACTGCAATATGCGCCATGCTTAGTTCGATATACCCAATAGTTCGATATAGCCGAACCCACCCATAACGAGTTTAGTGTTACGAGTTCGCAATGCGCGGGAGTCCTCCCCGCCATTCCCGCATGCAGAAACGAACCAAATAAAGTATGTCATTACCATACACAAAATAATCTATTTATTGCAAATAATAAAGCTACTTTCTGCCTTAACTGCCTCTTTCCAAAAAAAGAGGTGATTTTCGTTTTCCCTTTCGTTTTCAACTAGAACAGCTTTCATTCTTTACACGAGACATTGTTTGCACCAGTTCGAGTCCGTGTCCTTCAATATCGAAGAAATATTAGCGGAGGACATCGACTGCCGAAAGCACTTCATTAAGCGTCGTTGCATCCTTATCCTTGAGCTAGCCCAGTATGCTTTTTGCGGTCTCGTCGTATGTAAATACTGCAACAAACTCTGTAGCAAACTATTCGTCCGGTATAGCTCCCACAAGCTCGACGTCCAGCTTGCCCAGTTCTTCATGTTGGAATGGAGCCGCCCCATGAACGCGCCTAAAGTCTCCACATATGCACTATCCAAAGTCACCTTGCCTTCACTGATAAGTCGTGTGTTCTGTTGACGGCGGACTGTTCTTTTTACTTTCATCTTGTGCACACTGCATCGCGGACTATGCCGAGACCTCGTTCACATTGTAAACACCGTCACCATTTTCACTACGGTTGGTCCGTGATCCGTCGGCTTGGTAGCCCCAACTTCTTTCCCGGGTTTCGGCACCATAAATTGCCGAAGAAAGTGGTCGAAGACCACAATAAATAAATATTAACTGTATTTACATTAGAACGAATCACTTGCTACTAATGAACACATGAACACGGCGTCCGAAGGTCCTCGTCTTCTCTTCTTTCTTCCATCGACACACTCCTGCCTTCATGCACTTCCTCTTCTTCACCTTGGTTATTTTTTAATGTCCGGGGCAAAAATATGTAACACCCCAGACCTTCTACCCCGTCCCCTCTTTATAAGCAGTGGATGGCTCATCTGGCTGACCCGGACCTTGGATACCAGTGAGACTTGGCGAAGATGGCGTGGACGGAAAGTCGTATACCTGAGTATCCTGGACTAGGAATGCCCTCCAAAGGGTGAGTGCCCTGCATCTAAGCTCATTAATAAAGATATATTTTATATGTCTGTATGCCTCTGTTTCTCCCTGTCTCTGATATTAGCCTGCATCTCTGACATTAGCGACACGGGAAAAGAGTCATTTAGGGTTCGCTTTGTGTACTCAACTGATGGGAAAGTCGTAATTCAAGAAAATTTTATTGCCTTTAAATCAGACAGTGAGTCCACTAGGGGAAGCCTCATTAAGGGTATTTTGTCGGTGTTTGACAAGCCCGTCATCAAGTTTGAACCCGCTTGAAAGCGCCAACTTGCCGGGTCAACAGCACGGAGATTACCACACTTTCACATTCGAGACTGCCGCGTCACGGTTGTGAAAACGGCTCGAAAATGAAGGGGAAAAGGAAAGATGGGGAGGCAAGAATTTTCGGTAAAAATCCCAGTGTTTTTTTCTCCCTGTGTGTGCCACTTGCCCAATGTTTGGCATACGGGAAGCAGCACCATCTTCAACAGAATCCGTCACCCTCTTTGGCGTGCTCCAAATGATTTATGTTTTGTGTTCTACCTGTCTTCATTGCTGGAAGGTCCTGGCACATCATTCAAAGAGGTTGACCTTGAAGTCCCTGTGGGACAAACGCCAGGAATGTAGAGTAGACAGGCTGAAAATTGTTCGCTACCCGACGGCTGAACTTCTTGGCGCACTTGCGTTGAATGACTCGCAGACCCAGGTGTCAGACGTGAAGCCGAAACTCTTGCACGGCAGCTGACTGATCGTTAGTTTGTCGTCTCCATCGTTGTGTGCTAAGACGCTCTTTTTCAAGACAATGTTGTGAGCGAAAACGCTACAGAGGACGTCAACGTTAAGATGTGAGTCTCCGTTACTTCATCGTCAAGGCAGCGCTTTGGAACGGAGATGCTACATTCACCACCCATGCTCTTGAAGCACTGAAAGCCAGCTGAGAGAGCGAGACTAGCAACAGCGGTTTTATAGGTGCCCTGCAAGGTACAGATGCTGCAGAGAGCGCACCACTGTTCGTATTAAAGCTGCATGCGGCGAACGCTAGGGCTTTGATAAACGACTGGCGATAATTCTTGGTCCAAATTCATAGGACAATCCGAGAAGAAAAAATAATTGTAAATGAATCATGGATTCCTCCTTTCCTTTGCTTATTTACAACCTGATTGGCTGGCTAGGAAATGCGCCATTGACGTCATGTTATCTTCTCAACTTAACAAACCATAATTTTCCCGCGTCATTTGTTATCACTCCGTTAACGCGCGCGTCCTTTCTTTTTTGTGGAGGTCCTTGACTTGACGCATGATAAAAATGGCTAGCTGTTGATAACTCAAGCAGGGCGATGACGACAACGTAAATTTTATGAACAGAGGCAGTGATCAGCTCGCGATCTTTCCTGCAAAAAGAAAGTTGCAGAGGACGTCTGGTTAAGATATGAAGCGCGATAGCAGTATACTTCGTCGTCTAGGGAGAGGCTTTGGAAGGGAGCCGGTACATTCATCGTTCATGCTCTCCAAGTTGAGGAGTTCAGCTGAGAGAGCTAGACACGGCTGCGACAGAAGCACACCCCCGACGCGCGATAAGCGTGCACGATTGGTGGCTCTTTCGAGCATGGTGGCCGGTTACCTGGTGTTTGCTTCGCATGAACATCTCACTTCTTTTGTTTACCTTCATGCGCAAACAATGCTCTTTCAGTACGTTTCGCAATGCCGGAGTATAGTCTATTCCAGTGCACTACAGCCCGCGTATTGGAACGTTTCTCAAATTCATGCGTCAGGCTAGTCGCGGCAGCCATATTTCCGAACAATCGTGAATCTCATCGGGCCGTTTTGTTGGTCATGTGTCTCGTTATTCATCAGCGCGACCACCGATGGCGGTGGGCGTGCGCATGGAGAAAAGATTGTTTTCTTTCCTCCCCCTCTTATGGGCAGCGGATGGCTCGTCTGGCCGATCCCGACCTTGAGGCTTGGACACCAGCAAGACTTGGTAAAGAGGGCTGGAGCTGCAAGTCGCAGCCTGCAGGTATCCCGGAATAGGGAGGCCCTCCACCGGGCGAATGCCCTGGTATCAGCACTTACACTCATCGATAAATGTTTATTCTCTCTCTCTTTCCTCCGTGGTGCGCCCGAGTCGAGCTTCAGTCGGGCGCTCGCATCTGCAGGGTGCCGCGTCGTTCCCGGCTGGCTGTGATGGCGCCCACCGACCGACCATACGCCGCCTGTTAGGCGGACGCTCAATAGCACGGCAGATTACCACGGAAAGCTCCGGACAACTGCCGCCCATGAGGGATCGCTCAATGAGCATTATTACGCCCCACATCACCAGGCTGTGTAGAACGGCGCTCCTTGCGGCAGTTCGCGGAGTTTGCACATTGGCGCACACTTGCGGTCTGGTACGCGATTCTTGGTGTGACACTGTGCACATCAGGAATCACACACAAGTCTTAATGGTGTCCTAACTAGTTCCCCAGACGCGGAGTATCACTGGATGGTTTGGCGGATCGCGGCCGCAGCGGCCGCTTTTTTGATGGAGGCGAAAAGCAATAACGGCCGCGTGTTCTAGATCTCGAGGCGCGTTAAAGGTCCCCATGAGGTCAAAGTTAATCCGGAGCTTTCCACTACGGCGCGTTTCATAACCTGTGTAGTTTGTTTCGGCACGTAAAACCCCACAATCTATCAAATCTGGTTTGCTGGTGATTCGGCATGAGAAGTACGCACGCCTTAATATGAACAGTTTCATCATATTATGTTCATTATACTCGCCATGCTGAAACATGGGTGATTCCCCATACATGCAAAAATTATGGTCGCCAGTTGCTCTCCTTTACACTGCCGTCATTACTGAACTCGCTGGGTTACGTAGATATCCTTTGTGTGAAACTGTTATTGTAGAGGCGTCCTCATTTTTCTGTATGAAGTGTGTCTTCGCGTATGTGCTGATCAAGAATACTTGCCGTATAAAGTTTCATCCCTGCGACCGTTCACGGGCAGCGACCTGGCTATTCATTGCGAGGCATGCCATTGTTCGACCCTTCTTGAGAAGTGAGCAATTCTGAAGCGTTTGAAATACGGGAATAACATAAGTCAACTGCGGCGTTGATCCGCCATCACAGCTGAAATCAGATACTGCCAAAAAGCTCCTGTTAGTTGACGACTGTTTCAACCTTTGCTTGTGGGTTGCCTTATCTTCAAGAGAGAGAAAAAGTAGCTTTCGGCGCATGCACGCTGATTCGGCACGCCATTTTGCCCCATTGTCGCTTTGCACGGCCCAACACACTTGGCCATTGTTATTTCCCCCTTTCTCGCCCTTCTAGCATTTAACTGTTATCAAGTATATGTCGCCTTCACAATAACAACCTTAGTTGACATTCGACGCTCGTGTTGCTTATTTCTTCTCAGTATTCACGCTACTTTTTTTTCAGACGACCCTTTCAGAGATGGCGCCACGTACCCGGTTGCTGAGTTATTCTATAAGCAACAAGTTTGCTGTGCTTTCAGGCTGCTGCGAATGCCCACCATATTATACCGTGCAATCATCGCGAATTTTACACAGGACAATATCCCAGAATGCCTGTACTTGATCTAATGACGATAAAACCGAGCTGATCAGCCCGAGTTTGAGCGAAAATCAGGTCAGCCGAGTTCTTCCAAGGCTCGGGTGGGAGCAGGGCTTCTAAAACCCAACTCGGGGACCGTTGGCGGAGTAAATTACGGCAAATTGATCACAGCACTACGCAAGACCTTTTCACACTGTTACCCACCACAGGGCCGCGCATCATGAGCGCTCGCATGCTGGGATCCTCAAACACTCCGGAGCCATCCCCTTTTGAAGGCCTTATATTAATCGATCAGTCAGTCGGTCAGTCAGTCAGACAGTCAATCTTTATTTGGTATCAACAACAACAACAACACAGATACCAGGGGCACAGACAAAAAGCCAGAAAAAGAAGGCTTGACGGGGTCTGTGCCCCTTCAGTAACAATGTACAAAAAAATTACACACATGCGGAACGACAACGAACTGGTCATCATTTACACAGAGGCCGTTCTTTTTTACAACGAGCTGTCTTTTCCCGACGGTAGCCCAAAATCTTGCTTTGCTCTGAAGGGGTCTTGTAACAGCGGTAAAGCTTATCAGGACATCACTTGTTTGCGATAACTCTCTTCAGTCGCAGAATGTGTCGAATCCTAGATAAATCCACTGAGGGAGCAGTTTCACCTTTCGAAGCAGGAACGCAACTCGTGGTAGCGCCATTACACGGACGAGTCGAGGTTTTACCACTTCCTGTTTAGTTAGTGGTTTCTCTTGAACCGCATGTTTTGGCGTGGATTCAGCCATATGCAAGCGGGTAACAGCATTGTTCTTCATTTGTTAAGATTGTAGTGAGGACGAAATATCTTATGTCGTTAATGAAGCGAAGTTCTACGTTGCACTTATGGTGCCAGAATCGTCCTGCTTTTCTTTTTTTTTTTTATGGCAGATTAACAAATTAAGTACAGCCTGAGCAAAAAAAAAAAAGTTGCAGGGGATGAGAGGATACATGCGTTTATGTCCGTTTATGTAAAGCGTTTTTGCATCGCCAAGGTAGAGTTATGAAATAGAGTTGATGCATTCATCATTCACTTTCTCCTAGCGCTGAAGGTCAACTGTGAGAGCTAGATTTTCAATTGATTTTTTTTTACCTTAATGCGCAGAGGGCGCTTTTTTGATACGCTCGTAATGCCGGGGATTAGCCTCTCGATGACTTTACGTTTTGCCAGGGGCTGCGGAATGAGCCCAATAACGCTATCGAAACAAAATAAGAAGAAAATAACTTTATTTTCACAAGGAACCCCTAGTCCGGAGCTCCCGGGATAAAAGGTGTCCCCTTCCCCCCGCTGACACGTACGGGTGTTTTCTCGGGACTCAGTTTCTGATTTCCTTTTCCTTTGAAACTGTACAATGCTTCTGTAAGCGTGGGATTCGAACTTTCGAATTATTCAAACTGACATTTCAGGAGCGGCCGTTGAAGCCATTTTGCCCTTGCTGACGCATCGTATGCGAGCGCGTGCTCCTCATACGGAATGTTGTCACTGACTGACATTCACAACTTATGGCCCAACGCCTTTTCCAAGAAAGCTGTAACCATACTTGCCCCCTTGGTCGATCGCCTGTCACAGCAGTGACTTCAGAGCAAGTCAGAAGAAAGGAAGATTGAAAGGCCGGCGACACCTGACAGGAGACATCCTGCAGTATCGAAGGCCGCCCCTGCCAAATTTTTCCTTCCCCACGCTAGCCGAAACGCACGAATCGACGTTCAACGGAGCAGTCTCGAGAGGCTGTGAGTAATGAGGAGTGCGGGAGTTGAAAAATTGCCAGAAAAAAAAATAATTAAAAAAATGAAAGCGGGTCTTACGGCATAATTCCGGAAAGTTCGACTCCCCAGTTATTGGCACCGAAAGAGCGTGCGTGCCTGCAGCTCTGCAGGTGAATGACGAACCGTGCAGAGCAAACAACTCGCGGGGAGAAGCACACGGGACCGCACTCTGTGAACTGCCGATGCAGGCGAGCTCGCAGCGTCGTCCCGGGCGCCTTTTCACCGGGCCAGAGCCGACACCTAGAGGCCGTTGCTAGAGGACGCGAAGCACCGTCGCGAGCTCCGGCTGGGCTGAAGCGAACGGCTTAGAAGAAGCGGCGGTTGGCAGGACGCCGTGTCGAAAGCGCGCGGTAAGTGACGCCCCGGGCCGCTTCAAGACCCTCGGAATACACAAGGAACTGCAGGCTTTCGTAAGGTGGAGAGCCGGGAAAGTTGGTGTGGTTGCATTTTTTTGACATGGTGAAAGAAGACGGGACCCAGAAAGAGCTCGCCCCGTCGTCTTCTGTGTTCCGTCTTCTACCGCGCTGTCAGAAAATGCCGCTATGCTTTCAACAGAGGTTCTTGACCTGGCTTCTGAACGCAGCGGACGGGAGTGCCTACACGTTCCGCCATCTGTTGGGAAATATGTAGGCAAGGTTGCCTTTAGTCACGGCCCGCTCTACTGCTGTCAGCTGTTATAAAACGTGTCTTTTTTGCTTGGCGCGCAACATCGGGGCAGCATTTAGTCAACCCGATGTATAAACTCTACTACCAACCAGGTGATTATAGCTGTAGATATATACGAGGATGAGCCGCTGTTGGTTCGACTTGCTTTTGACATATGGATTTATAAAATGAACATAGAGACGTGCAGAGGGACCAAGCAGGCATAATACAGGGTGAAGTTTATGAAAACTACTACCACGTCTAACCATACGAAATTACAAGTAGCTCAGAGCGCTGCGAAGGCATTTCATTATTTTGTTTGTTTGTTTTTATTTCAAGAGTGGTTGTTCACACTACCTTCGCACAAAAGTGTATACCGTATTTACTCGATTCTAAGCACCCCTTTTTTCCGCGATCGCGATGCCCAAAGTGAGGGGGGTGCTTACATTCGAAAAACCTAAATTACCCCCCCCCCCCTCTTTTTTGCGGCCGTATTTTGACGAGGCGGGCGCAATGAGTAATATTTCATTTGGCCAACACATTCAAAAGGAAAATAGGTACAGACAGTGAACCCACCGCTTACGTATGATACCAGTCACCTTCACTACCATTCGAGTCCGTTGTGCCGCTTGGGCCGCCGCTTTGAGTATCCCTCAGCAGGTCGTCTTCGTTTACGTTGAAGTGGTTTGTAATTGAAAACTTCATAAATTACTTGGTTGCAGCATCAATAGCGAATCAGAAAATGGGGAAAGAGGGGCTCCGAGAAATAAGACAGAAAATAAGGGTTGGCAGTCAGTCAAGAAAACCTCGGAAAGCAAAGGGGAGGTTGTGGTGGGTCATAGAAAGAGATGAAGAATTTTTTTAGTCGAAAAGAAAGTGGTGAAAAAATGCCCGCTGGGTGGGATCCGAACCCACGACCTCCAGAATACCGGTCTGGTATTCTGGATATATATATGCAGAAAGATAGGTCAGCAGTCTACAACGCCAAAGGAGGCATAGGGGTGTGGTTAGGCTCTTTTCTTTTTTTTATTACGGTTAATGAACGAAACATTTTTTTAATATACAGAAGAAAGAAAGAAAAACACGCGCCCAGAGTGGGGACCGAACCCACGCCTTTCGATTACATGTCGAATGCCTTACCAATTCGGCTATCTGGGCGACTGTGTTCGTCTTCGCTTTCTGGGCTATTTATATTTACTAGAAGTGTATCTGACACTTGAGGGTGGTAGCCAGCGCCACTCTGACTACACGGGGAGAAGGGGACCTTCTTTTGAACCCCCGGGGCGTGACTCCAACGTCTACAGCCTGTCATGAGCGGGTAACTGGTGGGAAGCCCTCTTATGCTACCTAGGCATCAAGGCTGCCAGAACCGAGACCCTCGCTAGGCTTTCGCAGAATAATATAGTAAGGAAATGAGGGGCTCGTTGAGGAAATGCAGAAAGATAGGTCAGCAGTCTACAACGCCAAAGGAGGCATAGGGGTGTGGTTAGGCTCTTTTCTTTTTTTTATTACGGTTAATGAACGAAATGTTTCGTTCATTAACCGTAATAAAAAAAAGAAAAGAGCCTAACCACACCCCTATGCCTCCTTTGGCGTTGTAGACTGCTGACCTATCTTTCTGCATTTCCTCAACGAGCCCCTCATTTCCTTACTATATATATATATATATATATATATATATATATATATATATATATATATATATATATATATATATATATATATATACATACAGTCAAACCAGCAATAAGCAATATGCGCCGTGATTAGTTCGATGTAGCCGAACCCGCCAATAATGAGCTTTTGTTACGAGTTCGCAATGCTCGGGACCCCCCCCCCCCTCCCCCACGCATGCAGGAACGAACACAATAAACGGTCATTACCATACACAAAACAATCCACATTTACTGCAAGCTACTTTTCGCCTTGGTTGCCTACTTCACAAAAAATTAAAAAAAAAACAGTGATTCTTGTTTTCATTTTCGTTTTGGCGGCGACAACTAGCAAAGAATGCTCCACGCGAGACATCGTTTGCACCAGTTCGATTCCGTGTCCCTCAATATCGAAGCAATATTGGCGGAGGACATCCGCCGCCGAAAGCGCTTCATTAAGCGTCGGACGGCTTGACATCCTCCGCCTCTTCGGTGCTTTCAGCAGCACTAGCTGTCACGACATCGGCGACGGTGCCCCCGTCCGAGGGGCTCACAGTGATGGCAACGTCATCGTCGACACTCAAGAACATCTCGAAGGACACTCCTTTAGGCACAGCATCGAGAACGTTGGCGAGATCTTCCCACAGCTCGCCGATGCTGCCGTCTTGGTCAGGGCTCGCTGACTGGGCGGGTTCCGTTGTGAGTCCCGTGCGTTACGGAAAGTGTCGGGCGTCACGTTGCTCAATGCGAGGCTCAACATTTCAATCGCGACCAATCAACATATCAATCGCCGCTCCGGACTATGCATTTCGGCGGCAATTCTAGGCGCGCCGAGTTCGATGTATCAGATGTGAACTTCGTTATAAGGAATATGTTTCGCGTGTATTTTCTTGACTGATTTGCTTTTGTTCGGTATATAACATAATTCGCTCTATCCGGGTTCGTTACAACCGGGTTTGACTGTACACTAAACCCTTGTTTACTCGAACTCACATATCTCGAAATATCGGTTATGTCGAAAATTTTTCTCGCCGTGCATTTACCTCCCATAAATGCATGTATTTGGCCCCCTTTATCTCGAAACGTTTTTTTTTGGGGGGGGGGAGGGGGGGGGGCATAGATATATCGAAATGTTGAAAGAGAGGACACAAGGCAAAGTCCGCTCAGCTGATAAAGTCTTGTGGTCTCTCTACCTATAATATGCATAACCTTAGCATTGCACCAGGCATGCACTCATGCACACTGCATGCGAGGAACCACCGCGGGTTCGAGCTAGTTGAGCACGCTCACGATGCGCCGTCGCGCCAACTTAACACCGCCTCTGTTGGGCAGGTGGAGAAGGGGGCGAGAAAGGAATATGCCCAGGATGCGGAGGGAAGACGTTTATTTTATACTAACGTTCTAGTCACATATTTTACAGTCCCAATTACATAATTTACAGTACAGGTACGTATACTTCCCGTTACGTGAAAGGGGCGTTGGGGCGCCACGCGCAAGTGTGCGCGTCGTCGGCACAAAGCCAGTGGGCTCTTCGGTCAGGGCAAATTCCGGGGTGCGCGCACGTTGTGCGCGCGCGCATCGCCGTGCTGGCCAGATCGGCTCGCAGCAGCGAGGGAGACGGGGCCCATTCGCTCACAGGCGCGTACCGCACGGCGTGTTCGTCGAGTGGTCGGTACGGCCTTACTATATGCAAGCGTAGGGACAACAGGAACAACCTTAGGCACGGGCCGCAGCCGGAAGGGCTGGTGGGCTTTCGCCAGCGCAGCAGAGTTGCAGCCGGCTGGTAAAGAAAGCGTCACATACCTTCGGCCAACGCCTTCGGCGTCCTGGAAGCGTCTCCTCGAACGGACCCCCGCGCAGGGCGCGCGTTCGCGTCCCGGCGAGAGTCGGGTTCGGGCATCGTTCAAACGGACCAATGAGGTGAGGTTAGCTCCGCTACCAGGGCGGAGCGCCCGCTGCGTGACAGTGTTTTATCGCAGCAACGGTCGCTGGAGCCTTCACCTCGGGCAGGAGTTTGAGAGGACTGCTCGGCTCTACACAGTGGCGCCGAGACGAGCCGGCATTTCGGGGAGAGAGGGGAAGAGCGCCGCGCAAGGGCACAAACCTAGCGATCACGCAATGGCTCGGCGCCAGGATCCCCACAGTCTCCACTACGCGCCGAACGCTGTCGTAAAAGGCAAATTTGAAATTCCCGCCGCCGCGGCGGTTTCCTATCCAACGTGTAAACCTACTGTGGAAGGGATAACGTGTGCGCCACCGAGACACTTGTGCGCGGGTGATCACGGGTTTTCGATCGATAAGTCGGCCCACGGCCGGGCCCAGGCATTGCAAGTGCAAGGAGGAGGTTGTTCTGACTGTTCCTTGTTTTCGTTGCGCTGCACGTACAAAGCATGTTGAATTGAATCTTGCTGTGTAGTATGTGGCCGGTGCAACGGGAACTTGTGAGTATGGACCGAGATGTCCCGCCCGAAACAGTGTAAATATTTTATCCGGAGAAAAAACGTCGCCTTGATCAAGGAAGTGGAAAAAGCAGGACGGACCAAGTCAAGCATCGCCAAAGAATTCGGCATCCCTTTGTTGACGCTCTAGACGACACTCAAGAGCAAACAGAAGGTTTTTGATGGTTTCGAGCAAACTTCTCAGGCAAGTGGCCTGATTGGCTATAAATTTTTGGCATTTTGCTTAAAGGGGTCCTGGAAGGCGTTTTGAGCACACTAAATGAACCAGCGCAATCGTTAGGTTTGGGTGGTCAACGTCAAATGTACCAAGTATAACATTTTTACGTGCAGCGAAAAGCTCGCACTTTCGTTGCAAAGTTAATTTTCACGTTCTCACTCTTTCCTGCGTGTTTTTGGCCTCCTCCATCTTCTCGCAACCACGTCATCGATTCTCCCATGTGCGTCACGAAGCCGAAATCTTGCTATTGGACGGCTTTATCTCTCACTTCCAGCGAAGAGAAACGTCGTCTGCTCAGCGTCGAAGGCTCTCAGCGGCGCCTTTGGTTAATTAGCGCTTCATGCAGCACGCTTAACCCGATCTTGTTCGTCAATATTATATATCTTTTTTAATCTACTACCACTCTTCACGTTAAGGCGCGTTGGCTAGGCCGATGCGACGATGACACGGCGATGACACGACGGCGACGCCGACTTCCGAGTTGGCAGACCGCCTTATCACACGACGCCGACGGCGACACGAACACGTCGGCCGATCAGAAGTCCGCGTGGTGTGACTGGCTCGTGACCGAAGACGCCGACAATACCACCTGCCGTACGTTCGTCGGGAATCGATCTAGACGCGAAAACTGCGCCCCGACAAAATTTGTGCCGTAATGAATGCGGCTCTGTTCTCTTACTTTTTAGAGTGTAGAGTGCAATTAATATGGTCCATAAGATTCATACAGCGCAACACATGCATTCCGTATTTCGGCTTACAACGCTTCGGCCGTTCGCTTTCGCGACAATTAGTTTCCCGGAGCTGCAATCTGCATATTCATGTGCGACCAGCAACGCTTGTAGAAAATATAAGCTCAGCTGATAGTACAAGAGGAGTTACGGAAGGTTTATTAGGTAATAAAGACTCAATTTCGACCAAAGTTTTTAGCATAAAGCGTAAAACAAAAGCACGGCGAGCACTATTCCCGCATGGCGAAGTCGCAGTCGCAGCCGAAACAGTGCTGTTGACGGAGGTCAGCTATGCCTTACTGCGGTACTGTTATTCAAGAAATGTTCAGTTAACCAGTCAGGAATCCTTGCAGTCAGGTAGGAAACATTGATGTGACACAAAGGGTGGGCCTCAATGTAGATACAATTATTTTCGCGCAAGCTCCCGTTATTTCGTGTCGCGTTGGATTAAAGCCTCGCGCTCGCTCAATCACACTCGCGGGTTCAAATGTCGGCAGGCTGTTGCTTTTTTTTCTTCTGCCTTCTAAGTTGGATAGTTTCCGAATCGTATTCGCGAATCAAAAAAAAAAAAAGATCTTGGTTGAACCCTGGACCTACCATACCAAACGTCAATGCATCGCTTAAGTGATACGCACGATTTGTCCAGTGTTAAACTCGTGCTTTGTATACGTTAAAAAGGCAATTGTACTTTCAGAAGACGAAATACTGATGTGTGTATTTTGCAAAATTTGAATGCCTTTATATGAGTAAATATAGTTTCCTCCCATCCACTGCAACAAGACACAAGGTAGGCTTGAGGGGGGGGGGGGGGGGGAGGGGTAATGGCCGCGGCCGGCAACTAAACCCTCCACATATCGCGACTGGCAGCACTGAGCACATAATTAACGAACAGACTTTACAGAGCTCCAGGCCATAAGGTGAAAAAGCGAGCTTGGAACAATTGTTTTGTGCGATCATATGCACAGTCGAACAAAGCGGCAGACGCGCAGCGCTCCAAAACTCACACTACTGTTCCGAGACCGCTCGTAATATCTGTTACGGTGTTCTTGTACGCTAATTTTTGGTACGGTTATAAATGTTTAGAACCGATCGCAATAACGGAATGGAATACAACTGCCTGTGTACGCGCGTGTATGGCGTCACCACAACACGACCAAGCTCGACATTGGCGCTAACGAGAGGTCACTTAAGCAATACATAAACTTTCGTCGGTTCAGAACGCATGTACGGGCTTACTCTAATAATTTTTGAGGTGATTATTCAGTCATTCAGACTCCCATGCGTACCAAGACATATTGTCGCCGCGAACGTGTGGTGACAGGGTCGTTCTCTTTTCGCGTTATCTTTCGGCGTGGTGTGGAAGCGTAATCATCCCGACCCATTCCTTTCATCAGCTTTTCGAGCCGTGCACGGAGTGCAGGATTCATAAGCAAAATGATAAAAAAAAAAGCGGCCAAAACGGAACGCAGGAAGCAGACGGCCCCGTCCCAGAGCGATGCTCCGGCGCAAAATATCGCAGTAGCAGACGACGCCCGCAACCGGATGTTCTTGCAGACGTCACCGAGAAGCGAGTCACCATGGGAAGTCACGCTCGCGCGGTGCGAGGAGGTGGACGAAACGAGGGAGAATCGCGGCGCGGGCGAAAAGGGCTATTGCAAGTTATTGCAGTAGTTTGGCAAGTTATTGCAAAAAATTACAATAACTGCACTAATACTCATCGCTTTAAAAAAATTATTGACGGAGGTGATTACTACGACATTGATTTACCTGAAAATGCGAACACCCATGTATCGGCAAAACCTCTTTCAGGGCCCCTATAACTCGAAAATCCTCTAATCTCGAAATTTTAGCGGATTTTACGACTTCGAGACAGGCGAAACAGTTGCTTATTTGGGGACGCTGCTTTACAATGCGCGCGGAATCACCGTCACGTGGTATTTTTCATATTTCGCGGGTTTTCTTTATCAGTCATAATAAATGAGTACGGATTAGTTTGTCGCTGAAAATACCGCATTTAGATGCCCCTCGTGGGTACCTACAAATGACTCATTGACACTTCAGGGATTAGGACAGTAGTTGTCGAGTTAGATAATTAATTATAATTAATTAGTGAAGTCTCATTAAGGGAAAAAATTAGTGCCCGCTTCTCCACAGTACTGCAAACATTATGCACTTGGTTTTCTTCGAGTAACGCCATTGCTCTTTTTTTTTAAATCATGGTGCATGTTAGCTGGGACATCCTGTATAGGGGTTGAGTATACTCAGCTCATTTCTCTATCACCTGATCGATCGTGTGAATATGGTCTATTGTTGAATAGCCTTTACGAAACCCTGCTTGTTCATTAGGTTGACTAAAAAATATATAAATATAAATTTCTGTGTGTGTGCGTGCGTGTGCGTGCGTATGTGTGTGTGTGTGTGTGTGTGTGTGTGTGCGTGTGTGTGTGTGTGTGTGTGAGCGCGTGCGTGCGTGCGTGTTGTTTATTGCTGACCATGTGTAGAGCGGACTGTTCGCGTCTTTTAACGGATCGAAATAATGCTAATACTGCAGAGGCGACTGTTAGCGCATGGTATGAACTTACCCATTTTGCAAGGAACTGTATCCCCCGACCTTGCAGACACTGCGTATTTTATGCTGGAAATAAAAAAAAAACGCAACAAAGCAGATGACACATGCATAAAGGAAGGCCGGTCCCGCACGGTCCGAATTTCCCAACGCTCAGCCTTTTTTTGTTTTGTTGTTTTGTATCTTTCATCCCTGCTTTCTTTCTCGAAGACGAACTTTTACTGGCTAGCACAACTCACTATACTCGTTCCGTAGGGGGAGTACCGCTGTCGACGAATTGAAAAGTGTCTCCCCAAAAAAGTTCCATCTCCTATTTTGCGCGTCACATTACCCTTAATTTTGATTTGTAATCACATATATTCTAAGATTTCATAATGTAGCGGAAGGAACGATGACGGTGGTCAGGTGCGACGGAGATTTCATAGTGACGCACTCATCCGTGATAGCTATCTCAAAATTCATCATGATCAGTGCAATAATGTTTGCCTGCCTGCTTCCCTCTCGTCTTTGGTTAAAATTCCCAATCATGTACAGGGTGTTCCCCTTATTCATTTCCGATCCGACATCTTCGTAGAGACTGTCAACAGCCCCACCCTCGTAGCTAGGCGCTGGTGCACAGGTTCGCACTTCCTTTAACTTGCATGTCACAAGGGCCGCGACCTTCTCGTTAATACTGTGGGGTTCTTCCGCATTCCTGCGATCTCTTTGTGGATCAATGATCCTACCCCAAGCTCCTTATTTTCTCGGTGATCTCGGTAGCACGGAATGGGCCCCGCTGTTCAACACTTTGAAGCCCTCACCTGCTCTTCTAACCTCGCTTAATCGTATGATGTCCCACATAATGTCTGAGAGCCCCTCTAATGTCACAGCAAAACTGCCCTAGCAACGCTGCCAGGTTCGAATTCCAGAGGCAGCCTGTCCGGACGAGGAGAAATCCTTGGCACCCTCTGCTCTATCGCTGACTATACACTGCTACCTTTGTCGGGTGCTCTATACGCCTCGAGCGCGGCCTGTAGGGGCGCCACTGAAATCCCCCTAGCGGCCCGTTTCGAAAGCAGCCGCGGGAGTCCGCGCCCCGCTCCCCAGTGCCGCCGCTGCTTTTGCGGCACTTCCACGACTGAGATTTACCGTTTGAGGGCGTTTGAAATCCATGTTTATGTGGAGCAGTCACTCTGTTCGCTAATGGGGTGTGTTTACGAGAGTGTAAATGTTTCTGACGCGATCTTATTGTGGTCTAGTTTATATTCGGTCTGTATAAGCTCCAGGTGTGTCGCAGGCCAGCGTCGCGGAACCGGCGTATGAGGCAGCAGATTGTAGTTACACTTACCTGAAATTGCTAGCCGTGCCTCCGTAACCACGGGTTCTTAAGATGTTCATGCTATGGCTATACACTACGATTTAAATCGGTTTTGTGCGCTTACATAAGCAGCGGAGCATTCATACCTGGCAGCACGCCAGTTACGTTTGTCAATATTGTATGCCTCACATATTGATCACCACCATTTACAAGCCAGTCTGTGTTAATTTCGGGGATATTCAACAAACGTACGATGGAAAATGCATAATTATACTCGGGGATCAGCACACGACAGAGTCGTATTGTCGTGCGGTGAGTGCCCGCAAACATTCATATGCTGCATATATCCTCTGCGAGCAGCGCGGAGACGGGCTTAGAATATAATCTAAATGCTTCTTAGAATATAGACTAAATGCTTCTTCGAAATATCGTCATATGGCACAGGGAGCCTGCAGAATAAAGCAGAAACTGAAATCAGAGGACCTTATCACATGCCACGTTGAAAGAGTGTACACTCTTCCAACGACACCTTTCATCGCTTGTTAAACAGCCTACCCTGTATACTTCCAAAATTGCGTCAGCCGTACGATCAGCTCTTCGTTGAAGTAGAAAAACAAAAGGAAAGTGAATGCGAGATTTGTGTGTGGGATTACTAAACCGTTCATTGCTTGATTCCGCTCCGCATTTGTACACAGCGTACTCCTCCCCTCCCCCTCACCGATGCCTCGCGAAAAAGCAGTGCATTTCGCGTATAGTTAGTCTAGTGAACCCTACCTGGCTTAAGTTTCGACGAACGTCTTTAGCATGTCAGAAGCTGCACTGTTTTTTTTTTTTTTTTCATTTCTGTGGAGCTATTATGTTTCTTAATTCCGCACTTGCACAGCATTTTTTTCCCGTGGTTTCATTAACTTGTCTTGGTTCTTGCTATATGGCGTGCGTGGGCACATATTTAACGACGCACAGGCTTGGAATTTACTTAACATTTTCGCATGGTTTATATTCTTATAACAGGCATTAGTTATTGTCCGGGATTGAGTAATCACATCCCCGAAACACATTTTTTATGCGACGTATATTTTGAAACGAAGCCGCGTTCGTTGTCCACGCTGCAAAATGACGCCAACCTCTCATTGTGCCAGTATCAGATTATCAGGTCTAAACGAGGCGACAGTAGAATTCATTTGTGACTGATGTTTTGGAGGTGACATGGGTGATATGCTGCTACCGTCGCCGACGCCCGGAAGAGCGGCGACGAAGCGCGCAGAACCGCGTCCCCGGGTAGCTCTTGCAGGCGATCGCGTACGCTACGAAGACGCAGCTGCTTTTTAAGTGACCTAAACGTACTCTTTGCCTATAGACGTCACCATAACAAGTTTTTTTTAGGGCGCGGAAAGGCGAAAAGAAGCGAAACAGAACCAAAACACTGCACGAGCCCCTATGAGCCACGCAGCGCCAATCCCGTCAACGCCGCGGAGAAGCGGTGGCAGGCGGCGCAGCGATCGCGAAGCTCGAGGCGTATAGCTGCTAGGGACCTTAGACCGTGAGTTCAGTATTGCGTTCATAGGGAGGCTGCGGCCGAATGCCACACCAGGGTGGCCAGACCCTGTTCCAATGAGGGAGTGATGTTCGGGTCCCAGGGGGAATTTTTAGTGTGGTAGTACCTATCTAGTGTGCCTAAACGGTATCCGTGCGTAGTATTTCCTATCGGTGCCAAGCAGCACTCTAAACGGAGAAAACAAGCTATGAACAAACGTCTACATTTGCGTCTTATTCCCGCAGCGCTGGCATATTGTTTTTTCGAAAAATGGTGTTCAGGTTAAATATTTTCCCGTGTTTAATTTCTTAGAATGAAAGGCCTTCTTTATTTCGGGGACTGAATTACGTAGTCCGTACGTCGGTATGACACGAACGGTCGATCCCCGATCCTCAATTGGTGCTTCAGAAAGTGAACAATTGGTGAGCACCGCCCACAATGGAGACGCGGCTTGCACTTACTTTCCGCAATATATGGCCGGCCAGTAGTAAAATAGATGTTCCAGCCGTGTATTGAAGCGACTCGGTGTTGCAGCAGCAATGTGAAATGAAATAACCGAGTGGAACTTCCCAAATACTTAGAGCATTTATTTTACCGCAGGGCATACATGAAGGGGTATGATTAGGAAAAGTGATGATGAGGAAAGGTGATTACTAAGCTATAAGAGGAGCAACAGCCCCTCATGCATGTGCGATGGTTGTGGCTCCCCCGACTTCTTGACGCCAGGCATTACAGAGAGTTATAATTCCGAGCATGTGTCTGCCATGAGTGTAACGTTGACGTGCATGCGCTTTCGTGGAGCAAGGAGCTTTAATAACAACTCACCAAGAACACAGCGTCGATCTTCACCGTGTTGTCGTCTGCGGTTGACGTCCCATTGCGGGTATACAGCAAGTTTTCTCGTTGCCTTTAGTTTTGCATACATAATCGTCGGCATTGGAGCTATATATACTCAAATATTTCAGTTGCCGCGTCTGGTAGCGGGCTTTGTGTTCTCGCTGGTACGCGCGGTGATTTTCCTGCGGTTGAAACGAAGTCGCCATAGAATTTGCCCATCTCGACCACGGCATGAAAATGACAAGTAAAACCGGCATCTCTGGACGAGACAGTATAGCACGAACTCTTCTTGCTGGCATCTTTGCTTTGGCACCATTTTCGAAAGCATTCACGAACATGTTAGTACAAACAGGACACTTCTGCGCCACACTCTTAATAAAAAAAAGTCGTAAAAAGGTAGTAACGGCCGTATTTACTAACTCCTTACGAACCTTACTACCCCGCGGTTTTGTACGTAGGCTCTGGCACTAACAACGGCATGGTTAGTAAATTAACTGAGTGTAGGAAGGGGTAGCACTAGATTAAGGTCGTGCTTATGACTAGGTTGTGCATGGCCAGTTAGTAAACGCGTGTAGCTCAGAAAAGTGCTATCGCTGGGACTTTACTAGTGGGGGTAGTGGTGCTTACTGACTGCTTCCGTTAGTAATTTTGACAAGTGCTACATTTACTACCTCCAGTTACTAAGTACCTAGTGTATACTGGGACAAGTAACTTGTTAGTATTCCATTAGTGAATGCTCCGACCTTTTTTTTAAGAGTGCACTTATTTTTATTTCGCAGTTTTAGCGCTGAAGCCGTAGTAACGTGCCCTGTTTTAGTGTTTTTGTCATTTGCGAAACAACCAGCGTGCGCGTGCTGCCGCGGAGGCGGCAATACACAGCGGTGCAAAGAGCCTGGCGGTAAAACGATAAACGCCGGGCCCTTAAATACCTTGGAGTCAAAGCGACGCGCCTGCCATCTCCGCATCAGATGCAGCCCGAAAGCGTCTCTTTCGTTTCGCGAAGACAGCCACAGTTAAGGTGAGCTCCGTGTTCTCCCTTCTAATATTTTTTTCCCTTTAAAAGCAACGGCCGTAGCACGTGACGGTATAACGCGCAAATGAACCAAAGCAGACTGCGTGCAAAGGGATACACACACAAGCACACGGTTCTTGTTTTTACCATGTATCATGTCCCCGCCTAATACGCACTGTTTTCCTCTCAATTCAGTCATTAAACATGTCCGGGCCCCATACACACACAGTGTCATTCATTCCCACAAAGCAGCACGTACCCGCAGAGGTGTTTTAGCCAACGCTTTGCCCTGGATTTTCCGTTTCGTGCGAGTCCCAAAACTCCCATAATGTGACGAACATTGCACTCCGTGCACAGAGCGAGAGACCAATGCCGACGACTGGGCCTGTGGTGTAAACGCGAGTGACGGGATGCTAACCTCCGCAGTCTACACCACCCCAGGAAAATTCAAAACAGACATCGACACCTCCATGTATATGGATGAGACAAGAACGAGACACATCAGCGGGTATCGCCGGCGACTTTAATGTTGGCATTGCGAAACACGACAAGAGGGACTGGTTACTGACTTTTGTCCTGGGCAACTTTAGACACCCCAATCAGCCAACCACACGGTACTGACGGTGTTTGATTTTGGTCTTGGCAACAAAGCGATTGGCATACTCGAAAGCAATAAAGCACAGCTATTATCAAGTTTTGCAACAGCATCGCGGCGCATTCACTTTGGCGGGGTCAGGATGGCGCAAAAAAAAATTTGGTCTATCTTTATGTCACTCGATTCAGCCGCTTGGCTAAAGTGAAAGCTCAGCCAATGGGAAAGAGTGCCTGGACAGCAAGTATACCAGGACCGTTCCAAGCTATCCAAACTGCCGACATGGCTCCTACATGTCTACATTATTCAGCAAAAAGGAAAGCTAAGGCATATCTGAGACAAAATGTAAGTGCATAACCGAGAGTGCCAGCGTTCTTTTTGCTAACAATACACGTTGAGTTCTTGTAGAGAGACAAGGTAAACACAAACACTAAAACAAAACATGCTAGCTCGTGTTCCAAGCAGGACAAAAAACGAAAGGTAAAGAAACAGACGCATGCTGCCCCAACGTTCAAATAGCAGTACGAACGCGGGAAAATTTCATTGAATTAAACAAACCTCAATTGCATTCGCAATGTAGAGGAGGGCAAGAGCGTGACGGGAGGGAGCGGGAGAGAGGAGAGTTTTACGATTCAGTGGCGGCGCAGGACTATTGTCTTTCGACGATATTTGCAGTGGAGACAAGCCGATACGAGGCCAATCATTTTGTTCGCAGGATTTTCTCGCAGTGGATGGCTATTCGAGCGCATAACGCTGTAATGCTTGATAGTGCCGTAGAGTGGACTTTCGTGAACAAACAATGCACTTCAGGCTACTCGCCGCTTATGTTTGCCTTCTTTATCACTCGCGTAGCACGCACTGTGGGGTGCAGTCATATTTCGTGATTCTAGCAGGATTGTAGGCGAAAATCCTTCCTCGAGATCTGCAATCTCATTGAGACTGCGGCAATAAAACGCAGAAGAGCTCCGAGATAGGAAGGGAGAGAGGGAAGTAGGATGGAGGGCATTCCACTTTGTATTCCTAGGCGCATTGGTTGCGCGCCAGAGTGAGCCGCGCTGGTTCAGATATCCCGAGTTTTGATGTGTGCGCAGTTGTTCGATTTCAGGTTTCTTTCAGGTTGCCTCGCACACAAGATGTTCATTATTAATGCCTGTAGTTAGTTTGCAGTGGGCGTTATACCCACGTTTTTCTATGTTCCCCTATCTGATTTTTGATATTCACAGTCAGAAAGGTTCACGATTATAATATCTTGTGCAACTCTGTCTCTGCCTGAGCTCACTTCACATTCTCATAACCTCGAGACGCGTTCCAACCACCAACCTTGACAACTCACGTTCACTTGCGCAAAAACACACGACGGAAACAGACGAAATACGCAACAGAATACGCAACTTTCAACTAACTTTATTATGAAGATAATACTTATATATGACCACCACTACACGAAAAACGGGCCATTTCCACTAACGTTAAACCTGGGGAGGGGCGAAGAATGCAGCGTATAAGTGTATTCAAGTATTGTAAGTCTCGCTTGCCACACAGAGCGCCCTGATTGGGCGCCGGAGAAGCGCCAGGGGGAGGAGCAATCGCGCGCTTGCTGAGGCGGTAGCGCCCTCTCTTGCGTTGAACCGAATTTGAGCAATTTGCATGCCCCATCTGCCCCAGTTTGGGGTAGTGGCAGGGGTCAACGCGAGCGCAGTGCAATGCCCGCGCCTCGCCCTGGGGGCTCGTCCTCGCTGATCAACGAGGCCCCGGCACCACGTAAGTATGCCTTTTCTTGCTTCTACCGACCACCCGACCCGATCAGGCCTAGCGTCGAGAGCCGGTGAGTATTTTAGTGTGACACAAATTATAACCCGTCTACAGTTTCTGCTTGTGCTTGACGATTGCTGAAGCGGACAGGGTACGTTACAGAAACCTTTAAATCATGTTAGTTTATTTTGAAGCGGTTTTATTTTAGTACGCGTTTATTTAGTACTTTTCTTTTAGTACGCGTTACGTTCTAGCGCGAGGCGTTGGAAAACAAGTGTCCCAGTGTTCTAGTACCGTGAGTACAGGAGACGCCAACAGCCCGAGCCTGTTAGGTGCTTCGGCCCTAAAATAAATGCCGTCCCCTGTGCCTTCGATACTTATCGAGCACGTCTTACCACTTTTTGCATTGTGGTAACAAAGAATCATATTGTCTCAGAAAATACAGTTATTTTTTCGTAAGTGACAGGGAGGGCGCTCTAATACGAAAATCACCTGCACGGTGCGATACCACCTGCCTCTATAATTTATCGAGTGACGCGCCTCTTTTGTGTGCCTCGGATTGCAGCCATGGACCTGGACGAGGTGCTCCCGAAGATCGGGGCCTTCGGCGCGTACCAGAAGTGGATCTACTTCCTGCTCTGCATCCCGGCCACGCTGCCGTCGGTCTTCACGCTGTTCAACAGCATCTTCGTGTCCGCCACGCCACGCCACTGGTGCCGGGTGCCCCAGCTGGAGCCCCTGCGTGGCGTCTTTCCGGCCGAGCAGCTCGCCGACATCAGCATCCCGAGGAAAGACGACGGCTCGCCCCACGGCTGCCGCATGTACGACCGCAACTACACGGCGCTGGCGCTGGACGCGCTCGCCGCTGGTGCGCTGCCGGGGCCGGACTCGTCCTGGCCGACAAAGCCCTGCGACCGTGGGTGGGAGTTCGACACCACCTACTACGACGACACGCTGGTCACGCAGGTGACGCGCCCACTTAGCATCACTCTCTCGGGTAGCGAGGGGAAAGAACTTGTTAGTATACCAACACAGGATGTTATTTCTCCAGCTTAGTGCGCTGCCTGCCTAATTTTCCACACCCCCCCCCCCACACACACACAGACACACACAGACACACACACGCACGCACACACACACACACGCACACACCTTCTTTTTAACTCCCGGGCCGTGACTCGCGCATCTACAGCTTGTCATGAGCAGTGGACTGACGGGAAAGCCTCTTTTGCTACCTTTTGGCATCAAGGATGCCAGAACCGAGGCCCTCGCGCTTAGCTTTGCAGATGAATATGGTTGGGAATGATGGACTCGTTGAGGAAATACAGAAGGGAATGTTGGCACTTCACTAGTCGCAGTAAAAAGAGAGAAAAGCCTAACACTACCCCTGTACCTCCACTGGCGTTATCTATATATATATCAGGGTGTCGAACCGAAAAAAATACCGGTTCCGTTACGGTTCGGGTTCGGGTGAAATAATTTCGTTCCGGTTCAGTTCCGGTTCGACAAAATCACGTACCGAACCGGTTCGCGAACCGGTTCGGGAGCTTGAACCGGTTCGCGAACCGGTTCGATGAGTTGAATTATCACTGAAATTAGAAAAAAAACATTTACTAGTTTAAAACGACCGTCAAATCAAAACACAAACTAACATTCAAAATGCTGCTGCTCACCAAGGGCAGCTTTAAACAATTTAAAGCTTTAAACAGCTTTAAACTTTAAACAATTTGGAGATATTAGAAAAACACATGAAGTGGCGACGATTTACCACCTTCTTTCTCACTCAGACTTTATGTTGTCCCAGTGACTATTCATAAAGCCACCGCCAAGAGATATGACGGTGGGATATATTTTCTGCCCTTTCCTTTTTTGTTGAAATCGCAATCGTCGCTATGCAATCACCCATCACGCTAACCTTGAAGCCTTAAATTTAGTCCTGCGTACTGGCGCGTTCAAATACCAGCGCTTAATACCAATGGCGCACATTTTTTATATTTGTAACAAAACAGAAAAATCCTACAACAGGCACATAAATACTGCCAATGAATTAGAATATTTGGTCACCAATAATTTGTTAGCCGTCACCTTATCGAATGTGTTAGCCACACTTTTGTTAAAAGTAAGCTTTAGTTAACGCTCAGTCACTGCATTATTGCTCTGACCACTGCAATTCCTTTTGCGATACCGAAAGTGTGCATTACAATCAGTATGTCATCGTACCGCCTGAACCCTTACCATCGTTCCGTGTGCTACATTGCGGAATCTTATAACAGATAATGTGGTTACAAAATGAAAGGGAAATTTGACACGTGGAGCATGAGATGGGACTTTTTGGGTAGACGCTCTTTAATTAGTCCACAGCAGTACTCCCCTCCGGAACGAGTAGCAGTAGAAGCAATGTAGCGAGTTGGGCAAACGGCTTAGCAAACGGCTTAGCCACTGAGCAGCTCCTGCGGTCACACTTGTCAAGTATTAATAGTGTCGGACCTTTTAAACAAATTATGAAATGCAAAAAGTTTGCACACATCGGGTGTGAGCTTTCGCTGTTGCGCAGTGGAGCACTCCTGCAGCCTGATTGCTCCAATGAAGTCGCAGCTAGGGAAGGGCAAAGTCGTTTTATATCCCCTGCACGCTGCCGAGAATGACATTTCGTTTGGTCAGCTTGCACTACGCTCGCGCCTCCAGCAGCAACAGACCACTGCTACATTGGTGCTCATTCATTTCCCCTGTTGTTACATAGAGCGTGATAGTGTTAAATTGTCTGGAGGGGAAAGTGCGCGAGCAAGTACGAAGTTGATGGTACGGGAAAGAAAAAAAGGCCTGAATTGCATTCACTGTGCAATATCAACAGCAGAGGGTCGAACCGTTTCGGCATGAACCGGTAACCGTTATTTCTTTTTCCGGTTCAGTTCCGGTTCGACACCCTGATATATATATATATATATATATATATATATATATATATATATATATATATATATATATATATATATATATATATATATATATATATATATATATATATATATATATATATATATATATATATATATATACATATATATATATATATATATATATATATATATATATATATATATATATATATATATATATATATATATATATATATATATATATATATATATATATATATATATATATACATACATACAGTCGAGTCCACTTATAACAATACCGGTTTTAACAATATATCGGATATAACAATGGACAGCCGCGGCACCGTCAGCTTTTCATTGCATTCTATGGCAAAATAAACCGCTTATAACAATGCTGTCATGATGCAATATCGGTTATAACAATTAAATGTGGGCACTGGAACCAACCCTGAACGAAACAAAAATGCAAAAACGCTGCGACAATGCCACCCCAACCCCGCCTATTACGCAAAAGGGCATGAGAGCATACGCGCGGCGGCCAGGCGATTCGCTCTTTCTAGCGACGCTAGTGACGCCGCGCGGAATTTGTCCGAAGCCGGGAGATGGTGATCGGCGGACCGGTCGCTCCGACGGAGGCGGCCGGCGGCATCCGTGCGGGCTCGCAGAAGCGATAGGAAAATTGTAATTGCATATATAGTACTCGACAATGCCGTATAAATAATCGGAAAATATAGACTGAACGAGCGTTCATATTCTCTCAACTTTCTTAAAGCTATATAAGCTGCATGTAAACGAAAGAGTTTTGGGACTCATTGGTGTCTGCTGCGGAGAAAAATGGAAGTTTTTCCGACAGACGCGTGCGTACGTGGGGCCTCAATTATTCTTCACTGAATTACGGCTGCCACATTTAATAGTTATTTGCGGTAAGGACGCTGATTTTGTAGGCTTTTTGTATAACCTTGTGATCGACTCTTTCGGGTACTATTTACATTCACTGCCGCATAATATGTCAACCGATCATTCGCTTATCTGTTGTTAAATTGGCTCAATTCCACTGCTTCCAAACATATAAGCAGCAGAGGCTGTTCAATCCGCTTACTTTTATTTCAGTAAAGAAAAAACTTAAAACTTTTTGCGCGCGAAGGCGAGAAGCAAATGTGGGGATGTGTTTATTGATTAATCATTGAATATCGAAATAAGTGTGTCTAAGCGAGATGTTTTAGAAATGACAATACTGTAACTGGGTCTGGTAGTTCAAATGCGAGCTCTTGAATGCATTTGGTAGCCCCCATTTTCGTTTTGGTAATAAGGATCGACGCACTTAAAAATCTTACCGGCAGTCAAATCAACATAACGTAATTTCAGCCGTGAATTAGTTTTTAACGCAAAATAGTTATCACAAGCCAGAAGCACACCTGTAAAGTACTGCCTGTAGTTTAACGGTGTACGCTTCAATATCACACGCCCGTGTATGCTACATGCACGCGTAAATACATCGGCTTAAAATATATATATATATATATATTTTTTTCATATAATGCTAACACGTTCGTTTGTACACCACTGGATACGACGTAATGGTAGCCTCTTTTTTGCCGTTTGACTACTCAATGTCGTGACTAGGTTTTACTACACCCTAGCAAAACACCGCAATACGCACATATCGCCCGCGCATGGTGCGCACGGGCTTCTGCTTAGTGTTTACGCACGGAAACGACCACGCCTAAAGTAAAACGTACACTGAGTGACGTGCACTGCAATAATGTCCCAAAACTTAGCGTTGCACATTCTGTAACAGGTTGTTTGCCCAATAAAGCGGGGTTGTTCTCAAGCCACTTCCGTGCGGCCTGAGCCATGCACCGCCGATTGCCTCGCACGCACCGCTTTTTTTACACCGCAGCAGACACCCTGAAACGAATCGAATGTTGCCTCGCGATCAGCAACGTATGCATGCATTTATTTTTTAAGAAAATAGTTGTTTCAAGCGGAGCAATGGGCTTTCAGGCCGCTACTGATGCTGGCACGCATATGTTGCTACGGGGGCCCGATCACCGTCTCGTCCGCCATTGCCGTTTTCTGCAGCGCCACCTGTAGGGGCTGGAAAGAGCGGATAGCGCACTTGGCCTCGCACGCGGCGAGTGCGCGCCGAAGAGGCTCGCATGCCACCACTGCTTTCGCCTGCCGCGGCGACGCGGAGGAGGGGGAGGAGGACCGGATGGGCGCCTCTACGGGCAGTGGGGCAGTCCATTCTGAGAGTGCGCCGCCTGTAGAAAAAGCACCGGGGCGCTTTTGTGCGATTTTGTGTTTGCTAAAAACCTCCCGCACGGCCACGCGCAGCAGTTGGACGCTTTGCAAAAAGATGTCAATAAGATGGTCAGTAAGCAGTCGAAGCTGACTGCTTACGGTTTTCTACCTGCTAAAAAGTGAAAAGTTTAAGCAACTTCCCCCTCATTAAGTGCTCTTGTTTATCATGTTCCCCTCATTAAATGCTCTTGTTTGTCACGTTTTCTTTGTTATTTTCGGCATAACCCGCTTATAACAATAATCGGTTATAACAATGATATTTTCATGGCACCTCAATATTGTTATAAGTGGACTCGACTGTATATATATCCTAGCAGGGGCAGAGGAAATGCTGCCGTCTTTAGCCGTCATTTACAGCGTAGCAAGCATATTCGTGAACGTAAGTTTTTTTTTCCTTTAATTTTGCTACCCAAAGACATACATGCATCCAGAAAACCAATCGCTCCGTTAAAGTTTACCTGATCGTGTAAATAATGTCGTATCAAAACAAGGAAACAAGACGTATGAATTTTCAGTGCCATAATTTATGTCGCAATCTCATTTCAGTCCACATAATCGAAGGTAACAAAAAAAAGTTCAACTCGCTGCAATGCTTGCGCACATTGGGCCTTAGTGACAGGATTCGGAGCAACTAATGGCTTGTTCTATTAGGGAAACTCCTGGAGATTACAAGCCCTACTGAGTGTTGCGTATCTTTCTTCGATTAATGCAGATGAATGTTGTCTGCGACGACGCGTGGAAGGTGTCCATGGCCCAGTGCGCATTTTACATTGGCAGCGTGGTTGGTAACCTCGTCTTCGGCTACGTTGGGGACAGGCAAGTGACGTCTGATAGAACTACAGATTTATACCGAACAAATTCCCGGTTCCGTGCTAACTGTTACACTATTTTCCAGAAAACGATACTTTTACAGCGAAGCTGTATCCGCTAGATTCCGACCAAACCTGCATCCGTCGACAGAGCACCGTAAAATAAGTATTTCCGCCTCCACAGCTAGTGTAAAATGGTCTGTAGCTCTCATCAAAACTCTAATAAGCACCCAAAACGCCTTACAAGCTGCTATTACAGACCTTCACGGAGAAATACAGTCTTGCGTGCGGGCGCTCACAACAAATGCTAACCTAGCCCCGACCCCACAGGAAGTCCCCCTCCCCCCTTCTGATTTTGACAATGAGCAAATCTAAACTTAAAATTCTAGTCTGGCAGTGGTACTGCAGAGGTTTTGGTAAAAAGCGCCACAACCTGCAAATGCACATATCCGCTCAAGACCCCAGTCCCACCATCATTGCGCTTCAGGAACCAGGGCTCAAAGTAAAACTCACGGGCTATCAAGCCATACAATCCCCTAACAACTCATTCGCTGCTACCCTCGTGCACCGCAACGTCTCTGTTGAGTCCACCCCGATTGAGGGTGCGGACATACCACATGATTTTATTATTCTATATCCTCCTGCTCGGCAAGCCCTTCGCCTCTACGTATTGAATGATTACAGTAGCCCCAAAGCCACAGCTCACAACTTTCACTCCCTCTTTACTCATGCCATCCGAGCAGCACAGCATCATCCCCTCCTAATCCTTGGTGAATTTAATGCTTCCCATCTCGCTTGGGGGTACCATCGCACCACACCCAAAGGCCGCCGTCTATGGGACCTTGTCCAACCCAAACGTCTAACTATTGAATATGACCCGACCACCCCCACGCGCATGGGAAACAGTGTGCAACGCGATACCATGCCTGATCTCTCTCTCTCCCGCAACATCCATTGCTTACGCTGGTACAGCACACCGCATTCGCTCGGCAGCGATAACTTTATCATTGCATTGGACCTCCAACCCAATTAACCAATCGCTTGCATCGAAACCGCGTCAGCAGTATCTTACCAACTGGCACCAGTTCCGCACAGAAAGTGAGCAGATCCCGCCACCAACAAGCATCGACGCCAGCTCTCTGACCACTTGGATCGCCGAACTTCTAACAGCTAAACGATCTCAAGACAAACCCCTCGAACCTGAAATTACAAGCGACGTTGTTGACACTCGCCTCCACCATCTCTGGGAAGCTTATAGAAGTATTGAACGAAGGTGGCGAGCTGGTAAAAACCGCCGCCGACTCCGCGCCAGATTAGCGGAACTACAAAAAACTATTGAGGCCCACGCCCTTGAACTCGCCCGACTCCAGTGGGCACAACTCTGTGACCAGATGCGCGGAAATCTGGGTATGCGTCGTACCTGGCACCTTCTTCGACACCTACTGGACCCTAGCTCCTCCCGAACCCAAACCCAATCACGACTCACTCAGCTTGTCCACAAATGTCCCGGCACCAACACCCAACTCCCGGCACCCAACACCCAACACCCAACCCAATTTACGTATACGTAAATTGCACAGGGCCCCACTTTTATCGCGCCCAACTATACTCTGGACCCCCACACCCTGATTTAGAACGATAAATCACACAAGCTGAGGTACGCGCGGCGCTCAAGATCCGCACCAACACAGCTCCCGGCCCGGACGGCATAACCAATAAACTTCTACGAAACCTCGATGATACCTCTATAGCCACTCTCACCAAATACTATAATCACTTCTGGATTACCGGCACTCTCCCTCCCGAATGGAAACATGCTAAAATATATTTCACACTTAAACCTGGCAAACCCCTCGCACTCGAACAACTCCGACCTATATCTCTCACTTCCTGTGTAGGCAAAGTCCTTGAGCATATTATTCACGCCCGCCTTACTCAATACCTGGACGATTCCAACGCCTATCCCCCCACCATGCTTGGCTTCCGCTCTCGGCTATCAGTACAAGACGCCCACCTCCAACTCCTTCATGACATCATTGCCCCTCCCTCCCGAATGGACACGGCCGCCATTCTAGCTCTTGATCTTCAAAAAGCTTTCGACCAAGTATCCCATGCAGCAATCCTGAGCAATCTTGAATCACTGAAAGTAGGCCACCGGACCTATAATTACATCCGTTCCTTTTTAACCAACCGTACCGCGGAGCTTCACCTGGGAGATGGGAGATGTCGCCTCCGCACCAATAAAAATGTCATCCATAGGAACCCCTCAAGGAGCAGTGTTGTCACCGTTGCTCTTCAACGTAGCCCTCCTCCAACTCCCACAACAGCTTTCTCAAATACCCACCTTCGACACAGTTTGTACGCAGACGACATTACCCTTTGGACTTCTGGAGGTAGCGATGCCCAAATTGAAGAGACTTCAAACCGGTGCAAACATAGTCCTCGCTGCCGCGGCTCAAGCAGGGCTCACGTGTTCCACAGCAAAATCCGAGCTACTAATTCTCTTTCCGCCTCGCGGTAAACCCCCGAGCCCTCCTACCATTACTATAACTCTCGGCCAGAGCCAAATTCCTACGGTGCCCCGGATAAAGGTGCTAGGGCTCACAATTCAACAAAATCGCGCGAACTCCCAATACCTCACTCAACTAAACGCCCAAATCACTCAAACCATTGGCCTTATTCTCCGACGCATCGCTCCCCGGCATCAGGGCCTCAATAATGGAGAACGCCTACGCTTCATTCAAGCTTTCATTATCAGTCGCCTCACCTTCTCCCTCCCGTACCTCAATCCCACGCGTGCAGAACTTGACAAAGTAAACCGCCCGTTGCGTAAAGTCTACCGAGTCGCCCTGCAGGTACCTCACAGCACTTCCACTGCCAAACTAGAACAATTTGGTATCCACAATACCGCTGAGGAACTTATTGAGGCCCATCTAATGAATCAATACTCCCGTCTAGCATCGTCCCCTGCGGGACTAACAATTCTCCGCCGATTACACATCCGCATCCCGATCTTTACTAATTCTGCCCACCCGATTCCCCCTACCATTCGAGACAATACCCTAACCCGGCTGCTTCCCCGTAACATGCACCCCACAAACCACGTCGCTCGAAGGGAACAACACGCTCGTTTCCTGGCAGAAAAATACCCCGTCAAACCGACAACCGACTATGTGGATGCCGCTAGCTACCAAAACCACACAGCCTATGCCTTGGCGGTCATCAACAGTCCTAACTCCCCCCCACCCACATCTCTCACCATCCGCACCCACTTACCTACTGAGGCGGAAGCCCTTTCTCAGAGTCCTACCCCAAAAGTCATCTTGTCCGATTCTCAATCTGCTATACGGAACTTTGCCCGAAGGCGCATATCAGCCAAAGCTCTCAAAATTCTTCTGCACAACCCCCCCCCCCCCCCCCCCCCCCCCCCCCAAAACGCCCGTGGAGCTCGTGTGGATCCACACCGGCTTAGGGGGTAACGAGGCGGCCCATACAGCAGCTCGAGATCTTACTGTCCGAGCAGGCCCTTCGGTTACCCCTAACCACGGAGCGCAATCCACTCGAGATAGCCTTATTACGTACGCGGCTATCACCGCGCACTACCGCCTCCTCCGCCAGAAATACCCCCAGCCCACTCCTCACTTAGAACGCTTGTGGCGGCTCCTTCAAACTATTACCATTCCGTGCCGCGCCAGCCTTTATCGCATATACCCCGATCAGTACCCATCACCCCTATGCCCCCACTGCGGAGATGTCGACACTATCTGCCACGCCATGTGGGCGTGCCCTCGAAACCCCTTACCCCTAATCCCCTCTGTTGATCAATGGGAGGCGGCGTTGGGCGGCTCTGACCCCGGGGTCCAGAAAGCCTTGGTGGAACGTGCTGCCGAAGTCACCGCTGGGCTGCGCCCAGTGGTCACCACCCGCCCCTAAATTGCATACTGCAATAAAGTTTATTCCTCCTCCTCCTCCTCCACCACTATATCATTACGTCGAGTTTCATTTACTTGTCATAATTAGTTCTGCGGTGTGGCTAGTTCACAGTGAAGTTGTCAACACATGGCCGTCTATGAAGGGGGTGCGGTTACAGAAATTGGCTGTAACACTTGTTTTATCGAAACTACCCCGAGACAGTTCATATGAGAATCAGCCGCTAAGATGACTCTAACATAACGCCGAGATTCAGCTACTCTTCATTATTACGTAGTCCACAGTGAATTTTTGTGAAATTACCGTCTGCATCAATACAGCTTCGCTATATATAGTCTTCCATCTGCGGAACGTCTCCAAATTTTTCCGTCCGCTGGTCCTGCAAGAACATATCTCATTCTACAATGCCTCAGAGATTATGTGTTGTTTTACGCCAAGAAGGTTCATACGTTCAGGCTTTTTCTACGTCGCTGCCGCACTGTGAAAAAAAAAAAAAAAAAAACGACCGAGAAACAAAGGGCAGTGACTATATCGACGTTTCGTATAGTTCGAATACTTCCCGTAGCCACAGCGGCAGCTTTGCCGGCTTAAAAAGTAGACCTTAATTGGCGCTTTAAACAACACGCACTGGGACCAGCCGCGGTGCACGGCTCAATGGCTAACGTATTGCGCTGCTCAGCCCAAATACGCGAGTTCAAATACCGGCCGCGGCGGCCGTTTTCATGACTGAGTCGCGAGAAACAACTAAATGCCTGTGCGTAGAGATTATCGGCACACGTCAAAGATGCTCAGGTGGTTTAACCTAGTTCGTAGCCCTCCACTACGGCGCACCTCTCAGCCGAGGTGTATATATCTTCGACGCGTTCAACTTCCCAAATTTGAATTGTTTGAATACGCATTGGAACGCGTATATACAGGGTGCTTTCTCTGCACCAAATTTTTGAAAACATAAGGCTTGCACGCTAGCAGACTTTTAATTTAGCCATTGCCTTATTATCTTGGGGTGAATAACGGGTTACTGTGGCGTGAACCGGCACGGGGAATCAGACGCTGTGGCCATTTACACAGCCGCGTTCCGGTGTGACGAAGGGAACATTGGACAGTGGATGGAATGGCCCCCCTTAGTTAGTAAAAGTCACTATTGTGTGAGATTCCCTGCCTGTTTGTACCGCTCTGATATCCCCCAAAATTGATCGCTTCTTCCCACCTTCGGTTTTATGGCACTTTCCCACTTGAGGGACATCCGTCTCATACGGGTCCCCGGTCATAAAAGTTTATGGCTGAATGAAGTGGATGATTCTTTGGCGGGGTAATCGTTAGAAAAGCCTCCGATGGACGTCTGCTCATTTCCAGGTATAGGCTGCTGGCCGGAGCAAGGTTGCGTAATCAACGTCTGGCGAGGTTTCCGGAAGCTGTTATCACCTCCTTGGAAGACTACGCCTATTTAGCACATACGTTGAACCCCCGCCTCTGGGAATCTCGTCACTAAGAAATTACTCTCACGACCATACGATGAAAAGTTCCTCAGCTCAATTCCTCAGCTCAGCTCAGGAAATTGAACGCGCAGCTTGTGTATGTGATTACTAAAACGTTCATTCCTTGATTTCGTTCCGCGTTCGGACACAACGATAGTTAAGCGTCCCGCCTTCCCCCCTTATGTCCTGCGAAATAGCAGTGCATTTCGCATCTAGTTGGGTCTGCTGAGTCCTACATGGCTTAAGTTTAGACGAACGTCTTTAGCATTTCCGAAGCTACACTCGTTTTTTTTTTTTTTTTAATTCCCGTGCGAGCTATTCTGTTTCTTCCCGACTTGCAGGCCATTTATTATTCCGCCGTTTTATTCACTTTTTTTGGTTCGTGCTATAAGGCGTGAGTGTGCGCATATTTAACGACGCAGAGCCTTGCACTGTGCTTAACATTTTCGCGTAGCTTGTATTCCCTTAAAAGGCACAAGTGGTTGTGAGGTATTGGGATAATCACATCCCCGAGATACATTTTTCTACGACATATTCGAAACTAAACCGCATTCGTTGTACACGCTGCAAGACGGAACCAACCTTTCACTGTGTCGGTATCGCGTCTAAACGAGGCGGCAATAGAATTCACTTGTTCCAGACGTGTTCGGAGGTGACAGTGGTGATATGCTGGTGCCGTCGCTGACCGGTCAGGAAGCACCCGGAACCGCGTCCCCGGATAGCTTTTGTTGGCGTTTGAGCATTCTACGAAGCCGCAGCTGTTTCTTGAAGTGCCCTAAACGTACTATTTGCTAACAGACGTGATCATGTTTTTAAAGGGCAAAACAAGCTTTTTTATGGCGCGGAGCAAGTATAGCAAGTTTTTTTAGGGCGCGTAAAGGCAAAAAAAAAAAAAGCGAGAGAGAACCAAAACATTGCATGAGCCCCTATCAGCCGCCCAGAGCTCTTCCCGTAGACGCCGCGGAGAAGCGGCGGCAGGCGGCGCAGCCATCGCTAAGCTCGAGGCGTATAGTGCTTGTTCTAGAGGAGCTAGTCGGGGCCCTGGTATCCCGTAAGTCAGCCCACATTCTTCATATTCTTATTTCGCCTTATCTACTAAACTATGCAGATGCCGATCTATGTCTTCTTATTTCCTTTAAACTTCTGGATGGATGCGCGCGCACACTGAGACGAGGACAAGTCTCTGGGTACAGAGGGTCCATTATGATTCACTCCAAGCATTAATTAGTAAAACGATTGCCTTAATGCTGGGTATTTAATATCTAAATAAGGCACGGGACGCGTTCATTTCACACCTTTGCAGTGACAACCTAACACGTACGTCGGTTTCTTTCCTCCGTGGTTTTGGTATACACAGGCTGATGGAAGAGCCTCCCTTCCCCGCGATGCTGTGTCTCTCCCTGCCTTGCAGGTTTGGTCGCAAGAAGGCGTTCCTGTTGATAATCGTGGTGAACTTGGTGGGTGGAATCGGGGCTGCGTTCCCGGGCACCTACGAGGGCTACATTGCCTGGAGGGGCATCGTGGGCACAGTCTACCCAGCCATATTCCAGACGCCGTTCATCATGTGTGAGTACCCCGTGCACTACTGGCCAGCGTTTTAAAGATGGTAGTCTTTCTTCGGCTACCTAAACGCGCGAATTTTGGTCGCTCTGTCCGTCACTGGATTCAAACACCCGGCCAATAAAGTTGAAAAAACACGAAGCAAATATAGGAGCGACCGTTCTACTAAAACTGCTTCCACGGCTCATGCGTGTCGCATTATTCAGCGACCATGAAAGCTCAGGCATATCTGAAGCAAAGTGTAAGTACATAACCGAGCGTTCCAGCGTTGTTATAATTAAGAATACATGTTCAGTTTGTTTTTACGAAATACCAATGAAAAAAAAAAAAAACTACGCTTAAAAACGGTGTCGAAGGAGACGAGATAAGATGTCTGAAGCCGGCCTTATGTGATTTTTCCACCGCTGGCGCAGGCATGGAGATCATGAGCCCCGAGAAGCGCACCTTCGGCGGCATGTTCGTGTGCGCCGTCTACGGCGTGGCTCTCATGTCTCTGGCCGGCCTCGCTTACCTGCTGCGCTCCTGGTTCCCCGTCTCGCTGGCCACCTCGCTGCCATTCGTCTCCCTGCTGGCCGTCTGGTGGTGCGAGGGCCTTCCCTGCCTCAAACATGCGCGCCTCTTGCCGCTCAGCGAAGTGTGCACTTTGCAGCGGCGCTCGCGACGATTTAGATCGCGGGCGTGTGCAGCCGCCCACGAGCCAAGACGACCGCCGAAAAGAAGCGCTCGCGAGACCAGTCTTGTAGCTGTGACGCCTTGTCGTACCCCTGCCTCGCCCTGTGTAGCCTGTTCTAATTCACAATAATGACCAAGTATTTTTTATACGTTCCCAGGTCGGTAACCCTTTGCGCTAACTCGAATGCCAACAGGCTCATTCCAGAATCGCCGCGGTGGCTCCTCAGTCAAAACAGAATCGCGGAGGCTGAGGTCCTTGTCCAGACCATTGCCAAGAGGAATGGAAAGAAAATACCGGCCAATTTCCTGGAGTCCTTCATTGTAAGTGATGCCGATACTTTCTTCTCTGTCTTTATTTATTATGTATCTTGGATGACCGAAAGCGCAGCGCAACTGAGGAGGCGCACGTTTTTGTCCAGTAGATGCCAACAGTTTTTTTATCAGTGGGACAGAGAAAACAACCGGCATTATCTGTTGGCAAAAAAATCTGGCAAAAATCTGCTGGTAAAAACACAATATGACGTATTTTTATGCTACTTTTGTGTTAGCTTATGGTATTTTGGTATCTTACCTTTATTTTACCGTATCTTTGTTTTTTATGCTGTCTTATGCTATTGAGATATAAGTAAAGTAATGTTTGTAGGACAAAAAAATGCGAAATTCATTTTAAAAATTTTGGTTAAGATCGAAAAATGTCGTGTATAAAGTCAATAGACCTTGAGTTTGACTTGTGTTTTGCGGAGGGTTCATCATCGTGTAACGTCGTGCCCGTCACAAAATCGCACGAGTCTGGTGACATTGGACACACTGCTATCTAATGCTTACCGCGTCGTTCTTTTTATTCACTCGAGTGAATAATATCACTAAGCTATTAACACTTATATTTCCCGTCTTCAGCCTAACCTTGTGTTTCCTTTGTACTCTTCACGTGCAGATATGCGAAGCGCAATTTCACGTTGCTTATATAGCCGCTGTATACTGCGTACGTGCTCGAACGTTTATTTTTCATATTACATTTGTGGCAAATATTAGAAATAAACATGTCATCTCATTTACCTGCGTTGTTAGGTTTACACTCCCATCAGTTATTTTCAGTGTGTCGCCCCATCGTATAAGCGGTGACTGCGGGTTCATCGTAACAGCACAGACTTAAGACTACTAGTTTGAGGCAAATAAATAAATAAATAAATAAATAAATAAATAAATAAATAAATAAATAAATAAATAAATAAATAAATAAATAAATAAATAAATAAATAAACAAACAAACAAACAAACAAACAAATAAATAAATAAATAAATAAATAAATAAATAAATAAATAAATAAATAAATAAATAAATAAACAATCAAACAAATAAATAAATAAATAAATAAATAAATAAATAAATAAATAAATAAATAAAATGCTGTAGATACATTATTTCACATTTATTTTAATTTTTCATCGTTTTTTGATCAACATAGCAATTTGAAAGCACAAGCATTGCAAAGATGCCCCGAGGAGCTCAGTCAAATTATCGAATATACACCATAGTTGAAAAAAGCCGATGAACTTAAATGTGAATAATAACTATTCGCAGAAAAAAAACGGATGATCTCATTCCAAAATAATAATAAAAGAAGTACAACCAATTCTGAAGAAAAAAAAATTAAAACCTAAAACTCAGAACCCTTGATGTAAGGAGTCATTGTTGCCGAAACGTAAAAAAATATTAAAACCTGAAACTCAGAACCCTTGATGTAAGGAGTCATTGTTGCCGAAATGTAAAGAACAATTAGCACGACTTGCGTCTTGCTTGCCACCGTACTGGCACGTGCCCTCTGCGTGCATGCGCAGGACGAAAAGCGAAGCCTGGCCTGCGATGAGCCGGAAACCAGCGAGGAGACGACGTTTAGGAGCCTGGTGCAGTACCCGAATCTCCTGAAGAAAGTGATGGTGGTGAGCTTCAGCTGGACGGCCAACACCATGGTGTACAACGGGCTCTCGTTCGCCGTCTCGTCCATGGGCATCAGCGAGTACGTGTCCTTCACCATCAGCGGCGCCGTCGAGGTGCCGGGCGTCTGCCTAGCCTGGTTCTTCATGGACAGGAGGGGCAGGCGGCCCGTCATGGTCTTCAGCATGCTGCTCGGAGGCCTGGCCTGCATCGCGACCATCTTTGCTCCCCCAGGCAAGCATGCGTCCTCCTCGCTAACCGCAGCTGAGACTGCAGCTGCTCGGCGCGCCGCCGTATCGGATAGCTGGCTTCTCTACAGCGCAGTGACGATACGCGCTTCCGGCTAACAAGCCTGTGCAGAAACAGTGATTACGGGCCAGTTGTTGTGAGCGCGTTCACGTCGATCACTCCTTGAGGTCAGCGTAAGAGCTGCTTTGATGCGAAGGGCGCCATGATAGCAGGTGTCTCGGCGAGCTCATCGCTACAGTGCAATTCGCTTAAAGATGTTTTAATGTCCTCAGACACTCGCAAGGGCCCAACATTCAAAGTAGAGGATGCACTCACAAGGAGGCAGTCCTCCTCCTCCTCCGACAAATACCGACCAACACATTGCCAACGGAGCACCTCACACATTGCTTTCGAAATTTACCCGGCACCCCCACTGGTTAGTTCTGCGGAGGTTACCCCAACATATTCCACACATTATGGGCTTATGATCGGCACCCAACCATGACCCGCACTTCCAGCCCAACTCTGTCATCCTGGGAGGCGGGGCTGTCCGACCCCAGCGCAGCGGACTCAGCTCCTCTTGATGTCCAGAGCAAAAGAAGCCTTGACCACAGCTTCCCAAGGAGGCGCCCCTGTGGACTAAGGGTGCTTTTAAAAATATAGTTCATTTTCTTCCTTCCTTGCGTCCAAGTGCGCAAGCAACACCAAGAGTATGGTAGACGCTGTAATGGCTGTAATGGGCCCAACATAATATATGTTGGGACTGTTATGACTTGGGGCTCGACCTGCAGGCTACTGTATTATACTGGGGGAGGAAGGGTCGCAGCGGAATATAACTTGCGCCGGGTGTCGGGTTCTCTTGATTCGAGTTCACCTACAAGTTCAAACTTTATTTTTGTATTATACCTCTCTCTGGAAACATCACTTTTGTTGCTGGCGCTGTGAATCGGGTGGCTGACGCCTCTGCCAGGCCACATGCGCCTTCAGTCTCAGCCCCCCCCTTGGTTTCTCTAAGGAATAAAACTCAAATAAAATAAAATCAAACTTTTAAACATTTACTAAGACAAATGTTTAAGCTCCTGTCCGTGGCTAGAAAAAGGAGGGAGGGAGGCAGGGAGGGAGGGGACAGAGTCTGTGTGATGCAAGCCCAAAGCCCGCATCTCATCGCAGGGAGCACGTGGCTCACCGTGGCGCTATGCAGCCTGGGAAAACTTAGCATCACGGCCTCCTTTGCGACCATCTACGTGTACAGCGCGGAGCTGTTCCCCACGGTGCTCAGGACCTTCGCCATGGGGATCGCCGCCATGACTGCCAGCATCAGCCTCATCATCACGCCTCACATACTTTACCTGGTGCGAGCCTTGCATAGCGATGGCATGCTTACGTGCTGCCGAGCTGCAATATGGAGGGTTCTGCCACTCTTTATAGGCACTCATGACAGTCTTGAGAGTGAAAATTAGGCACGTATGGTCAGTTAACGCTGTGTTGCATTTTATTATGCAATATCTGCAGGAAGTCTGCAATTTGTGCTAGCTCGCCTTATAAATTTGTTTAAAGGTGACGGTGTCGTCCAAGTGGGCCCACCCCTGACATCGTTAATTTTAACACGCAAATTAGGGGGGGGGGGGGGGGGGGGAAAGGGGCCACAAAACTTGCCAACGAAATAAGTCTTTGAACCTGCGAAAACAACAAAAAAAGTAACGTTAGAGTGCACCACCATTTCACACAGCACACACTTTGTTCTATGTGAGCTGTTTTTCGGAAAGCTCAAATCTACGCAGTCAGGGACACACGGGAGGAATACAGGCGATCGCTTCCTGCGTTAATTTTACTCATTTTCTGATGTCGGGCTGCTATACAGGGACGCCACTTTCTTGTCATCCATTTACCAGTTACTTTCTATCGGCGACTCTAAAAAAATGACTGACACTCAGTCCTGCTCTCAGTCCTGCTCAGGACTGCTCAAGACACTCAGCCCTGCTCAGGACTGACACTCAGTCCCGCTGCGTGTTTGTCTTCTACTCTACGTCCTGTCCTTTGCACTGTTTCTTACATTTTCAAACATGCACCAACCAGCCCACTTGCTCCCCGTTCTAAGATACCTGTTCACATGATTGGACAGCGAAGCTGTTAAAATAATAATGAAACTGGTATCACAAAATGAATGACGAATGCGCTTTGAAAATACCGATGAAAATTATGCGCTTTGAATTACAATTTGACAATAAGTTATAAGCATTTTACTGGGGTGCTGTTCCAACAAGCGCAAGAAACAAAGCACTATAATTTCGAATTTGCAATTTAGCATTCTTCTGAAGTATTTATTTTGAAACTATGAGGGACTACATTTTTATACCAGCACACAAACATGGGGCTGTTCTCTTTACGGCTGGTTTGGGATGCGCCTGGAATGGCTTACGGCGACGGTTTCATGTTATTTGTTTAAAACTGCGACTGAGATAGTTATTGATGATACCTGTTTAGATGAAAATTCCCACAGTTGTGTAGTCTTTTTATTAGTCTACCACCGTGTAATTTGCTTTGCTATAGTTTCGACAAAACCCGAGTTACAGCTATTTTCTGCAACCACATTCCTTCCGTAGGTGCCAATGTATCGACACTAGACGAAAACTTTTAAATGTTTACAACTCCACAGTGAATTAACTAATTCTGACGCGGAAGTGAAAATCGGCATAATGGAATATATAGAGTCGTCATACACGGGCCAATCGTACTGTGATTTTTTTTTCAAGATATCTGCAATATATTGAAAGGGCAAAAAGCTGGCTTTGCCGCAAAGCTTATTGTGCTGACCAACCATGACATGAACAAATACCGAAAGAGTGAGACATACACAGCTTCGCTGTGAAAGAGCTTCTAGTCTGAACTAAGGTCGTCTTACTGCATTACCTTTTCTCCGATGCATGCACCTGAACAGAGTATGGCTTGCAGGGTCAGCTCTACGGCGTCGTAATCCCAAGTTCCATCTTCGGTGCCTTATCGGCGGCAGGGGGCGTGGTCATCCTTCTGTTGCCGGAAACAATGAACGTACGCCTGCCACAGACGCTCAGCGAGGGAGAGGCTTTCGGAAAGAGCACCAGGCTGTGCAGCTGCTGTGGGAACAGGTAGGACGCAAGCCGCATTCGGGGCTAACTACCCAACGATTAAATGGTGCCGGAATAGAGAAGAATAGCGATTCTTGCACATACGGAACCAGTGCCCGAACCGACAATTTCCCTTTCGGGTGAGCTGGAACGAGCAGAACGGATGGGGACGACATAAAATGGTACTCACGAGGTGTCTTGAAACAGGCGTGAACACATAACGGCCCAGTTTGTTTTTTAAAAGACATACACAACTCCCTCCTCGTTTTCAGCGTCAGAAAAGTGGCGTTTGGAGCAAGTGGGCATGCGTGGAGATTTGGCCTGAAGCTCTGGCGTACGCAAGAACTCATTGGGGGGGGGGACCCGGAGGAAAGGGAGAGGGAAGCCATGAAAGGATCGAAGGAAACAATAAAAAGAAACAGAAATCACAAGAAAACATAAAATGAATGAATGAAACTTTATTAACACAAGGATGGCGACTAAAACACTAAACATTAAATAAAAACTGTGGTTGATTCCTCCGTCATAGGAATCGGTAAAACACGAAAGTGAAATGTGCAATGAAATCTGAAGCGAAATTAGTATGATTTGCTGGTTGGTGGCTGTCTTGTGGGTGTGCCTGGTGAGCGACGTCCTGCTGGCCGCTTCAGCGAATGTGTACTGGCGTCAATTTCCATGACGGATATGACGTCAGTGAAATCTTGGTGTACCCCGGCATAAAACACTCTCGTGTTAAAATATCGAGCCCGAAAACGAACAACCCTAAGTATAACGCACTCTTTAGTACTAAAGGTTTCTACCCCGCAAGAAGACCCTGTGTGCAGGGGTGCACCCTTTACAGGCAGCTTGCTTTGTTGTACTGGCGTCATTTCGAATTCCGTGACGGATATGCGTCTGTGAAACCTTGGTGCATCCAGGCATAAAACACTTTCGTTTTAAAATAAACCCTCCGGGATGCCATGGGCGTACTCTACGTTTCCTTCCAATTGGTCTCCTCATTTCTGCTATTCTTCAGGAGTATGAAAAAATTAAGGTGAGAGCAGACATCGAACGCGAGTAAGGTTGGTGCGTAGCTGAGTAAGAACAGACTCAGCCTGTACACCAGCTTGGCTACATAAAATCAACATTGTTTCATCCTCTGTGTGCCCCTTTTGCAGTGTGACCGGTGACATTGATCACTACACAATGAACTGCTCCAAACCCAACCTTGAGCAGACGAACTTTTTCCGTGATCTCCAGAAGCTAGGAGTACCATATACTGCATCGGAGAACATTATTTTTCCTAGGGACCACTAGATTGTGCTAAGAGAGGTGTCTCGTCTCCTGCTGGGATTCTTGCAGTCCACAGGGCTAAGTAAGGTGTGGGCACATCGTGTGCCTTTGTTATAACAGGACTCAGTGAGGTGTGGTGACATTGCCAGCAATACATACATACTACTACTACTGGCAACAGACAAATAATTGTCATCAGTCCTTATTTGATGATAGGCGTAGTTTGTGGCCTTGTCGATTCCCCCCTCCTTAGCTCAAAAATTTCAAGGTTGGGTGGTGCGGGAATGAGGAAGGGGGGGGGGGGGGGGGGGGCTGTGCGCGAGAGGGACCTCACGCTTTTCACAATTGGAGGACAGCACAAAAAAAAAGCAAAAAAAAAATAATAAAGATAGAACGTATATCAAGTCGTGTATGAAGCGATTACCGCTTGAGAACGTGTGAATGGTGTTTTACGTTTGTGGATTCAAAGCGAATACGGAGCGAATAAGATATTATTCACTTCGCAGTTCCAAAACGAGTAAATTTGAATGGAAGTAGATATTTAGTGATTGCTACCCCGGAAATTGAAAGTAAAGTTTCTCGGATAAGCTCTGTAGTACTCCAGGGGTAAAAAATAGCTCCAATAAGAACACTGGTAAAAACATTTTATGACATAAAAGGAACACAACAACAGAAAGGGCCCAGCTGTCACTTTCAACTTTATTGACGGTTTCAGTTGAGGCAGCTTCCGCACATTTCGGTGACCTTATAGCTGCAGTATCGTTTCAGTACATTACTAATGATTCATCCTGTATGCTTCGCCACAATGCACCTGAACGACCATTCGCCGAGGTTCCAAATCTGAAGAACAACGCGGTACGACATATGATTTGACTGTAAAGCGCGATCTGTGTGGCGACATCGCGCAATGGAAAACGTCATCCTTGCATTGCGTAATGACACAGCGCAGACCGCATTTTCCGGCCCAAAGCGTACGCTTAGCTTCGCCTACTGCGCCCCTTCCATTGCTATTCCAGTCTTAAGGCGCTTGGATTTTATTTTGAACAGGCGCTGTTAAATGTCCCTGTATGCGCCCAAATCTCTTTTGGTGGGTTATATCGAGTGCATTTGATTTTTAATATAAATGCGTGCAGAACTTCGTCGTCACCGCTTCACAAAGAAAGCTTTCGCATGGCGTAATCGACGTACGAACAATGACACGTTTTCTGTTCTTCTTTATGGGCCACATATATAAAGAAACGACCATTGCTAAATTTGAATCAACGTTCACATTCATTTAGCCATGAAACCTGGTGCTACGACTCGAGGCAGGGGACGCTTTCTTACCCAGGAAATGTTGACCAGGACCGCTTGTGTTGCGATACGTTATCACCTTGTACTATAAAGAGGAGCACACGAGTGGCGTTGGCGGTAGGCCAAGGATGTTATGCAAAGCCCAAGGCCGAAGCCACGCTTTGGAATCCCTTCCTTGCACTGGATGGGTGTACCGGTGGACTCAGCCAGTTACGAGCGCAGCAGCATTGACCCGTTGCCGACTCCGCTGTCCCTGAATGTGTGCTCTGCGGGAAAGCCGGTTGCAGCAACCGAACGGAGCCGGCGCATTTGGGCGGCGGTCAAGCGCTCAGAGTTCTGTTGAGATGCAATAGTAATTTTTTGCCGGGGTTCTTGGTGCATAATTTCTCGCGTTTGATATAGGACGTATCTTCCTGCGTCTACGCTTGTTTAAATAAACGGTGCAAAAAAGCCTGCATTTTTTATTATTGAAAAACTGCAGCCGAAGTATGAAGCCCTTTCAGAATAAGAATGGCTAGATAACCTTACCGAGAAACCAAGTATTCTCGGAGACACGGTAGGATTAAAAATAAGTTTTTCCTATCTCTTACCGTTAAAAATACTCGCAGTTAGCCAACGGTCCTATTCGAGTCGAAGACGAATCAAATGTCGCATTATTGGCTTCCACATTCGACTGTTTGGAATATGTGCGGAAACATAGTTGCTACCTGCAAACAATATCCCGGCAGGTGGATATTTATTTAATAGTAAAGTCTCGTCATTACTTATCAACTTCGGCTGTAGCTCGGCTTAATGGAAGTATTCGCCTACACGAGGCAGCGTTGCTAACCTACCTGCAATCTATAGGTTTTACGTTGCACGATACCAACCTTTCGAACGCAGCCTTTGTTGCCTCCCTGCCGGGCAGGGTTGAAGGGACTTTGAAGCAGAGATGATATAGCGCTTTCTCCCTCCCCTTAGTGTCTGGAATACTTTGAAATCCCGCACATAACGGTGCTCCACAATTCGCTCGCCGCAGATGACTTTTTTTTTTTCTTCTGGGCATCTGCTCGGATTTTGTAGCGATTCTGAGCAATTTTATTGCAGTAACTGAAAGGACGCTGGCCAATAGCGGCTATGCTGCTTCTGGGGCATCAAATAAGCACACAAAGAATGCCCAGACTTCAAAGGACGTGAGAGAGCGAAAAATATTTTGGACGAGGTTGGCTTGATATTTCGTTGCCAATAAGGGCTGCACAAGCTTATTGACCATGTTATAAAAGCGTTTCGGATCTTTATAAAGTATTACAAAGTTTTTAAGGCGCCCTTAAACGTGGCTTCACTCTAATACGCATTCGCTTATATCTGAATCATGGATGTCTCGGAATATTTTACCTGCCTTGGAAGCTTGTGCGCCGTATTATCTGGCTTTGCTTTAATTTGGTGAACCCTTTTGGGCTATCGAAAAATCACCCGACAGAACTTTAGCAGTGCGTAGGGTAAATAAAGACATTCTAATCGAGAAATTAAAAAAAAAACGCGCAAAGGCGGTACAGAAGAAGAGACGACAGACAAAGCGTTGGCTGGTCTCCTCTTCAGTCCAGCCTTCGCGCTGTTTTTTTTTTTTAGACATGGCCATGCCTCAGTTAGCCGGCTTACGCACCACCCTACCTGAAATCATGCTCGGGAGCAAATGCGCGTGCAGTGAGATCCGAACTGCGCAAAAAAAAAAAAAAAAAAAAATCAACTTTGCGCTCACCTCTCTTCACTGGATGAGCGAGTCGAATACATGGGAACCCACTGAACGTGAACGTCTGTACGCTTTTATTTTCACAACAGTTTGGCAAATACGACTGCGACATGAAGAAAAAAGGCACTTCTGCAACAAACATACAATCATATGTGTATATACAGCAAAAATGTAATAATGCACAACTTCAAAACAGGAGCAGCAACAGTTCAGCAGCGTGATTGTGCGGTTCTCCGCAAGAACACAACTTTGCTGAAGTATTTTTTTCTCCCCCCCCCCCCCCTTTCTCTCTTTTTTGATGCCAGCAGGGGTGTGGACGAAGACATCGGCATGGCCAAGCAGGAAAAACAGCACCATGAGAGGCTGAAATTGTGACTCAATAAATCCGGCGAAATATGCATGCTTGTGTTCAGTTTAACGTACCACGGCCCGAGCTTCTTTGGTATTTGAATCGCTTTAAGCTTGGGGTGTCCATCCGGGTCATTTAGCTACAACCAACGCGTTGTATTACCTTCACGAGAGACCGTTAGGTATAGCATTGTGGATAGCAGCTGTGTACTAAGCATTACACAACCGAGAGCCCTGCGCTGTTCTGAAAACGAATTTTCTTCGCTTCTGCTGTTCCTGTTCAGTATCGTTCGTTCCGGAGCGCACGTACGCGTGTGCTCATGTGCCGAAAGGAAGAAACTTTCGAATTGCCCGCTTATCATATCGCACGATGCACTTGCACGATGCTGGCTAAGTTGGTTTTGATTAATGGTGGAAAAGGCGCGAACGCAGGACAGCACGCCGTCCTGCGTCTTCGATTCTGGTTTGTCGTCAATTTCACGCCTTTCATTAATCAGTCACTCAGCATGAAGTACACCGTTTGTAAAAAGATCTCGCGCCAACGCGCTTTTCGTGGCTGCACGGCGGGTGGTGATATTCGTTGGCTTCAGTGACAAGTTAAAAGTGTATACCTGACTAACCTAACACAGATTCTACGGGGCTAAGAATGGCCAAAAACCGTGAGCAAAGTGGAAAGCTAATTGTTTTCTATTATTATTTAGAGGCAATCAAGGTTCACGGCTTCTCCTGTGCTGAATTTATTCAATTGTCTAAAAAAAGAGTACACGCGCGCTGCGTCACCTCTCGTAGAAAATCTTGCGGCCGCTTGTGGCCTCGGCAGGCTTGATGATAATAGTTTGGGCAATGCTACGAACTGTTCTACCTCAAATTGAGATCTTTGCACCTACAAAAATGGGGCGATAAAGCTTGATTGATTGATTGATTGATTGATTGTAGGGTTTAACGCGCCGACGCAACGCAGGCGCTGAGGCGCGCCGTAGTGGAGGGCTCCGGATTAATTTTGACCACCTGGGGATCTTTAACGTGCGGCGAAATCTCGTACACACGGGCGTTTTTGCTTTTCGCCTCCATCAGAAAAGCGGCCGCCGCGGACGGGAATCGAACCCGCGACCTCGTTCTCAGCAGAGCAACGCCTTAGCCACTGAGTCACTGCGGCGGGTGCGATAAAGCTCGGCCATGGCTTACAAGCGCAATATAAAGCTGAATTAGAGCCCAATTTTCACTCTACAGTCAGAGGTAAATGCATGCCTTCATGTTCCGAAGGAGTATACGCAACTGCCGTGGTGAAGCTGCCATGTTGAGTGGCTGAAGCTTCAACCGAACTGCTCCTTTTATTTTTTGCTTGAGCAAAAAGAGGGGAACAAAGATTAACCCAACGTGCTGCGAAGGGGTACAATGTGCTCATCTGAGCGGCAGAGTAACCACGGAGAATGCCCGTCGCTGTTAAAATTAATTCGTGTGTCTGAAGGAGGCTGTGATTCATTTGAAACGCACATAGTCTGTTACCACTCAATAAATACCTCTCGCAATGTCGCTGCATAATGGCACTCGTGCAAAGCATCTAAGGCCAACTGCAAACAAAATTTCGACCTCTTGAAACCCCATTTCCGTATAGCCTGCCAGAAAAGATGATGATATGCAAAACTGGCAGCTGAAATACGTGCGTGCACGTTTCAAATGACCACCGAAAATCGGCGATTTTGAGACCGAAATTGAGAAGAGCCGGCCATTACGGCTAGGCTGGAGTGACGTTGCGAGCAAGCGGCCGAAGCGGCCGGCCGGCCGACCGGAGCAAACCTGGGCGCAACAACTTTGCACGGGTGACAGTCCTCGGCGAAGCTCGCCCAGTGGCACTCGACCGGTTCTACTGGCGAGCCGGAGGAACAAGCACCCGGCCGGCCGCATGTCACTTCCGCTTCATGGTTGTTTGCGCGATCCGCCGGCAGGTGCAGCGTCGTCTGCGACGGAGCTATTTTAAACGTTTCTAGCTGATTAACAATACATTTCACCGGGCTACCAGTCATGTCCCACTCGATTTGGTGGTACGTACTGCACATACAAAATAAATTTGGCCAAGGTGAAATTTGAGTGCAGTTGGCCTTCAAGGGGGCAAGATGAAGGCGGTGCGCTAAAACCACCCAGTTACTCCAGAGGCACCTAAACCGTGATGCCTGTCTCGAAGGTGGTCCCGTATGGATCATCTGAACGTACAAGCGTAACTTGCGGAGCATGGGAGCTGCCGCATGCATTTCTCCCCACATAATTAGTACCCCCGCTTCTATTCGGGACCATTTACTATTCAGGTTCCTATTACCCATTACAACGGAACATTAAATCGTCGTGTCACGGCAAAGCACAAAGTGTATTTGGGAACAGGTAAGATAATTTAATTGAACATTCCCGGCTTCGTGCTTGGCAGAGACAGTGCTGTTCAAGGTCGCGGGTTCGATTCCCGGCCGCGGCGGCCGCTTTTCTGATGGAGGCGAAAAGCAAAAACGCCCGTGTGTACGAGATTTCGGTGCACGTTAAAGATCCCCAGGAGGTCAAAATTAATCCGGAGCCCTCCACTACGGCGCGCCTCATCGCCTGCGCTGCGTCGGCGCGTTAAACCCTACAATCAATCAATCAGACAGTGCTGTTTTACAGAACACGAATTAAGTTTTATTTTATCGTCATTCCCTTGAATTTTAGTTTGAAACTTACAAAATCACAGTTTTCACCTGTGATTTCTCACCGGTGATCATTTTCATTTGTGATTTACTGTGGCCGCGGCCACAGTAAGGGCCGTATTCTGAGTCCCTCCTCGACTCCATTTGCTCCCTTCATTCGGCTGAGGGGAGGATTCCGCAATGCTTATGCATAGGGAAATCGACTTCAAGGACCTCCTCCACTGGAGGATAAAGTAGAGGAAGGATTCAGAATACCACGGTAAGTCTCCAAAACTTGGGGTTTTAATGTAGTAAAAATATTCCCCCAGCATTTTTCCGAATACTTCATTGGTGTCGTTGGGGTCATAGAAGCACAACCAATCCAGAAAATTTCACGAGCCGTTGAATTCTCACAGTTAATTACCAGGCAGGCTTGAAAGAGTAAGTAAGCGGATTAAGGTCGTGGAGAAACTTATATGATGAATATTTTGCCCAAATATATCTTTACAGAGATAGCCCATTTGTTAGCGCTGACCTATCAGACAAGGTGTTAGACACATAGAACAGAGTAACATTTCACAGAGTAGGCAACGAACCTGCGAAACATTTTTACGAGAAAAACGCACCAAAACCTAAGTCGTGAGCATAGGCGTGCGCACAGGGGGGGCAGGGGGGGCGGCCGCCCCCCCTAATCGTCTGAAGGGGGGCGCCAAATTGGCCCATATTTTGCCAATGCAACACGTTAAAGTAAAAATTTCTGCTCAGAAATATTTTGTATGTGTTGAAATTCCATCGCATTGAAATAAAAATTTTATAACCATCCCTCTTTGCACTGCGTTCGGACCGCTAGGCCGTCAGTGCGAAGAGGTCGGGAGTCGCTGTAAGGGGGGGGGGGGGGGGGGGGGGGGGGGGGAGCGCAGCGGTAGGACTTTGCCCCCCCTAATCGAGAACTCTGCGCACGCCTATGGTCGTGAGCGATATATTTTTTAAACAAGGAGGTTAATTTTCAATGCTTCTAAAAAACCTGATCCGGTGCACCCCTCCATTTGCCTTCATATCGTCCAGAAAGCGTACGTGCCCTGAGAACTACAGCGCACGCACACAAAAGGCATAACGTATGCGTGACTGGTGCGTAAAGATACTTCATTATCGAGCTACTGACTTTTCCAGACACGTTGCTAAGCTTGCAATGCACTCATAAAAAGGCACGGCGTGGCTCCGGATGAACGAGGCGGAAATAACGCTGCTCTGACGCAGCGCGCACCAGAGACATTTTAATTTTAGCACGCAATCGGCTTTAGAAGAAAAAAAAATGTCACAATTAAAGAGTGCACCAAGTTCTGGTCAACGGCGTCCTCCATTCAAAGCGTCATTAGAAATCTCTCTAACGAGCTGACGTGCGCGCGTGTCTTCTCCAGTAAAGCCATACCCCCCTCCCCCCCCCCCAACCCCGTACACACATACAGTTTTGGCCTTAGCTATCGTCATATCATTTTGTCATGAGTGTCTTGTCATGTACGCTCTTTCTTGCTTTTTCCTTCGATATTTTCGAATTCCTTCACCGTGGAGCGCAACATATTTCGCAAAAAAGAAAACTGAGGCTGAGAAGGACCAAAATGCATTTGATGATGACGCAACTGGCCATACGCTGTGATGCCAACACGGTATACCGCGTCTGTTTTTTTGTTTTTTAGGTGGACTACGGAAATTCGTGGAATTCATTAAGGAACAAACTCAAGATACACCCTGGTAACAGCCGGATGAACAGCATATGACACAGAAGCAAATTTTCGCACACAACGTAAAGTGCTATTATGTGAAAAAAATTTAAGAGTAGCCCGAAGAAGAAAACATGCGGACCAGCTTCGATATCACATATAAAAATCTGTTTTCTTCTAACGCGATATACAAGTATCGCGTGGAACTCAACAACCATATAAAGATTGTTTCTTATCAGGGATTCAGCCCATAGTTCGCTAAAATGGTGTCCTTAAATTGAGCAATAATAATAATTAAATGGGCCAGCTTGCAGCAGCATGAGCACAGCGTTGAAGGAGTTTGGAGAAACACACCACCAATATTTCTCGATTATAAGCACCGTCCTTTTCTCGGTGTGCACTGCTTAGATTAGAAGAGTTAAGTCGCAAAGCTTAAGAAAAAAAAAACCATTCTTTTGAGTAAATTGGAGTAGGGTGCTTGAAGTAAAAAAGTACAGTACTTTTCATGGCAACTTGGCAGCAATATCACAGTGTTTCCAGTATGCAGAAATAGAAAAAAAATCAAGTTTGCGCCATGAAATAGTGCGCAGAATTTGCCTTCTGCAATTCACTACGACAGGAAGCACGTAATTTACTAAAATTTGATTTTCGTTTGTTTTCGCTGCCAATGCTTCAGGAATGTACGATTCATGTTCAGCAGACAATAATTTTGAATTGTACGAGATCGTGCATGCACATTAAGTTATGACAAAATGAGCACATGAACCCTTTTCTTTTTAACGTTTCGGTCCGTGGAACATGCAAACCCAACTCCGAATCCATGAGTAAAAGTGTGCACTTTCCGCGCTATATACATTAATATGACAGTGTCATCAAAACAATTTGGGCCAAGAAGTGGGCTCTCCACATTATACATAATACATAACATGTCGATGAGTATGACAAAAACGGGTAATCCGCTGCGCAGACGTGCTGGACAATCAGGCAGCTGGAACTGTTCAGAAGAGGGTCGGGGAAGACTTCACTTGAACTCTGAAATAAATAAATAAATAAATAAATAAATAAATAAATAAATAAATAAATAAATAAATAAATAAATAAATAAATAAATAAATAAATAAATAAATAAATAAATAAATAAATAAATAAATAAATAAATAAAAAATAAAATAAATAAATAAATAAATAAATAAATAAATAAATAAATAAATAAATAAACCTCTAAGGGCTAATTCCCAACCCGTGAACGCTAGCACGGGCTTGCGTTGGGCGATTTGGTACAAGTCCCAGCGGAAATTAAACATATGCTGCACAGCTGGCCTAGATTCTCTAAACTATGCCAAACGGCATACTATCGCAAAAAAAAAAAAAAAAAAAAAAACAGGTGAAAGGAGAAAACAATATTAGATGATCATAAAATTGCTGTTTGTCTTTTTGTGTGTTCAGCCATGTGATGTTTAATTCAAGCCGAAAATGTAAGGTCTGAGAATAACGTTTTAAACCGCAAGGATCGTTTGTCACAATCTGCACAAATGTGAAAAAAAAAAAAAAGAAAAGAAAAGAAAAAAAAAGAAAGAAAGAGTAGCGTTTGTTTCCGTTGAGGCAATATTTTTATTTTACAGAACTGCCCCAGAAGCAAACATAGGCAGCGCGAGACTTGTAATTTAATTATTAGAGTACCCTGGGAAACGGTATTCACAAACCACGATGCACCCGCCATAACTAGCAGAGACGACGAGGGCTGACTATAGTCCGCGTTTCCGGTGACTTTCACGTTTAACATTCGCCTACGCTATGTGCCCTCAAACCCCGTTAACGTACGCCGGGTAAAATCTTGATAGAGCCAGTAAAAGCTTAGTTTCAAGTGTGCGCGCACGCAAACCAGCGCCGCTAGCAGACGACACTTCCGGTCACCGCTTGCACGAAGCGAGTAATATTTACCTTGGCGAGTATCCGGAGAGACGAGTTTTTCAGTGCGGCTAACTGGGGAAGCGCCCGCAGCCGGCGCTGCGGCTCACAGTTTCTCCTCGTCCTTTTACTTGCCCTTGCCACATATTTGCCGCATCTCCCGCCAAAACCGAAGACGTTCCGTCTCATCAGCAGCTGGACGTTACTGTTTCGGTAATTTCAAAACAATTTGTTCCCGTGTCCAGATTTTAATTTCGTTGACGCCAAGCTCAGTTGCGGCTCCGGTGGCTCCGCTAACCGAGAAGTAGTTTCGCGCGTTCTTTATTTTCAACGGACGATGTACGTGTCCGATCTAAAAAACGATTTCTACCGAGAGGTGATCAAAAGCCGAGTTTTGGTGATAATCGCTACTGATGTCGACGCCGTGGCAGCTTGCCGCATTTTGCAGCGGCTTTTTCACTACGACAACGCTTTTTACACGTTGGTGCCGGTCTCGAAGAAGACAGCCGTTGCGGCGGCATACCGCGAGCACGGGGAAGGCATCAAGAGCGTCATCTTGCTCAACTGCGGCGCGACGTGGGATGTTGTCGAAGAATGCAAGCCCGGGGACGATGACGTGATTTTCTACATATGTGACAGCAATCGACCTGTGCACGTCCACAACATTTACAACTCGACCCAGGTGCGTCTCCTCATGCCTCCCAGCGAGGATGAAAACGTGCCCGCCTTCGACGATCTTTTCCGCGAAGATGACGAGGACGACGACGAGGAGCTGTCCATCGAAGAAGTTGCGGACAAACGAAGGGAGCGTCGCGAGTGGGAGGAACGTCGCAAGAAGCTGCTGTTCGAGTACACCGAGTTCAGCTACTATGGCCAAGCGACCGCTGTGATCATCTTCGAGATGTGCCGTATAATGGACCGAGACACGGAAGAAATGCTTTGGTGGGCCATCGTCGGTCATTCAGAACAGTACATCACTGGAAAAATTGAGCACAACAGGTAGGCATAGCATATAAATAGCTAGGAAAGAAAGTGGTGATATCTAACGTAAGCGTCATGTCGCTGTAGTCGAGCTTGTTTTTGGCACTGCAGTTTTTACAACAGGCTCGAAGGCGCCAATACTGTTAACCCAGGTATATTGAATTTCAGAAGGGTTTGAAAAAAGGTGTTGCGTGTTAACTCGATGTACAAAATTTTCGTAATGTAAGCTATTCGCGATTGGTTTCTACTACTGTTGCGCGATTTTTACTGTTGTGGAGAAATTCGGAGCACAGCGAAGCAAAAACGTGGTGAATGAATAGTTGGGTTTCAGAATTTCCGTCAGTACTACGCCACAAATGCACACCGCGGTGACTTTCTCGCCTAGTTCTGACAAAAGGAATTTTTGACTGGGAAATTCTGCGAAATCATTCTGCGAAGTGGAAGTAACTGTTAAGATTTATAGCTAATGCAGGACCTAAGCTGCTGAAAGTATCTTGGACTACGGTAATAGGACAGACTGTATACTTGTGAAAACGTACCCTATGGGTTGGGGCTTAACTGCTTAAGCCAGTATTCCCAAGCTGTGTGTAGAGGTTCCAGCTGCCTTTTATTAAAGCTGAAATTAAGATGCATTCGTAGACAAGCCGGCTTTCGTGCGAGCACTTGCTGATGAAGCTTATATAGCTTATCGACACTTGAGGAACTGGGTGGTCGAACATAACCTTTGAAATGTCTGGGGGTCGTTTCAAATGAATAAAAGCTCTGCTTTATTCCTGCAGGTATGTGCTAGAAGTTGGTGGCCTGCAGGCCCACATTGGCCGTCAGGTGTCGAAGAGAGGTGCTCATGTGGACCCCATGGCTGCCAACCTTGTTCAGATTTCCTTCGACCAGGAGCTGCACCTGCCGCTCTACTCGCACTGGTCCCTCATGGAGAGCCTCCGCAACGCCCCCCACATTTTCTGCAAGTTCAAACTTTGGACCCAGAAGGGCTACCGAAAGCTGCAGGAGTTTCTCGCCGAACTGGGCCTCCCTCTGCTCCAGTGCAAGCAGCAGTACGCCGCGATGGACATCAGCCTGCGCAACAACGTGAAGGAGTGGATGTGCAATGCGGCCAGCAAGTATGGGCTGGAGAACCTGCTCTTTGCGTGCTTCACGGGAAAGTGCGGCTACCGGGACCACTTCTTTGCGTCGGACACGGCGTACGGCTTGCTGGCGCTGCTCGAGTCGCCCGTGGAGGACTTGAGCACGCACTTCTTCAGCACACTGGACGCGCTGTCGTGGTCCAACACGGAGCTGCTGCGCAAGGGCATCCAGCTGGCCAAGGAGGGCCTGGTGGCCACGACGCAGCAGGTGCACTCCTTCATGGACCTGGGCAGCATCATCTGTGCGGGGCCCTTCTTGTATGGCACCGTTCAAGAGGGCGCCCAGCACGGCCGCCTGTTTGGCCGGCCCACGGCGCTGCTCCAGCTGGCACAGTGCGCCCTGCGCGCGTACTCGGCCAACACGAAGGGCCGTCGCCGCCTCACCAGCCTGCCCCTCGTGCTGGCGGCCGACTATGCAGCGGACCCAGCCTACACGCTTGTTGTGGGCATCCCGCCCCTCTCCGAGCTCTCACCCAAGAACTTCTTCGGCCGGGCATTCGAGCGGGCCAGTTCCATGACCCACTGTACGTTCGAGGCAGACTTTTTCTACTCCCCAGCGGTTTTGGTCTACAAGCAGGACCGTGGAAAGTTTCTCGATGCCCTGGTGTCACTCTTGATTTGACCCAGTGTGGCATGGCTTTTGCGTGGTTGGGGGATTGCCTTGTTTCCTGTTTACCATTCTTTTAAAGGACAGTGCAAGCACATTTACATACTAGTCTGGGCAGGCTGCTCTGCCACGTTTTTAACGATATTTATTCGACACTTATTTATACAGGTTGGCTGTGTGCTTACGCGTGCAGTGGGAGGCTGACTGACCAAGTTTTTCGGCATTTTGTTTTGTTATACGTTCAATGTAATTTGTTGGAGTTGAGCATGAGTGCTAAAGCCTCTTTTTTGCCACTTATTTACAGCTGAATTTTTCCTACTTTGTTCCATGTAAAAAAAAACTGGCTTCTCAAATCTGATGTGTTGAAATGGAGCATGACAGTATGTCAAAAGTGTTCCACAAAGTAAGGAATGACATCTGTTAATCATACTTGCAGTTTTGTTTGTGTATGTGTGTACTCTATGCAGGCATCATCACTGCATATAATATGCACAGACATGCAACTATAAGCAGTGTTATGTGCCTTTGTGTGTGCTCTTTTTACCTGTCATTGTATAGCTGCTTCTACCTTTTGTACTGTTCATTGTTGTAATGTGCTCCTTCAATGCTTTATTTTTGTAATGGCTTGCAACTTGTTCTAATTTTTTTTTGTTGTATATTGGAAGGGGAAAAGAAATGCTATTACAATGAAACGTTGTGCTCATGTATTCACCACCAAGCAAAGCTACTTGGTAGATTTAATTATGTGATCCAAGTGTCAAATGGACTTTGAAGACAAAACTACAGAAATGTGGTACGTTGGTCCAGTCAGTACATGTTTGTTAACATGGTGCGAAAGAAGGGACAACGACGCCAAGAAAACGATGCCAACGATGCCGAGAAAAAAGGCAACGACGCCAAGACAAGCACTGATGCCTGGTTCCGATTACTAACAGAAGAAGCATGCAAGAAATAGTGCTGGATATGATTTAGTTGCCCAAAACCTAAGGTTATGTCATTGCTTAGATGCATTACAATTGTGACAAGTTTTGAGGTAATGTGACTCTCAACTAAAGCTTTTTGTGGAATATGCTGAATAATTACCAAAATAATCATACGGCACGTGTCGAGGCATAAAAACAGTAGGGAAAAAATATGCGCAGCTTGCACTAGTGGTGCAAGGCTGGAGAAACAGCAGAGCTGGCGGGTCTCCGGGTCTCCCTTCGTCGGGGGTCTCCCTTTGTTGGGGACCCGGCTGTTGCACCTCACATTTATTTCTGAACTTGCCGCTGCAAGTTCTTCATGACTGGCAGGCCTGGATCGTTTTTGTCCCCAAGCTTTTACATCTCTCTCGAATTGGACCAGCCAGTTGCCGCGTTAACCTGCGGCAACTGGCTTTGCGAACTCAGCGTCTGTAGCACAAACTCGGTGTCTGTGCTTCCCACTTCAGGCGTGGGAGATAGAGAGAGAGAGAGAAACGTTTATTAGGAAAAAAAAGGAGGTGTTGCGATTGTCCTAGGGGTGGTGCCCTCCTTCCAGGGCCCCAGACTCTTCTGCTCCTCTCCGGACTCGAAGAATTAAATCCTTTTGAATCCCAAAGTCGGAGCTGGCCAGAGCTGCCTCCCATAGTGCGACCGTGTTTGTGGTGGTGTTTCTTGAAGGCCAGATGATAGGGCAGGCCCATGTTGCATGAAATAAGTTGAAAGGGTTTCCGCATTTGCATGCATCTGTGTGTGTTTGAGGGAACAATTTGGATAGCCGGGATTCGTTAGGGTAAGTGTTTGCCTGGATTTGCCTCGGTGTTTGAGCTTCCGCGCCAGAAAGGTTCTTGTCAGGGTTGGCGAAAAGGGCTCGTGATTTGCAAGCCGCCTGCCGCAGGCTCTTGTTGGGACGGGTGGCCCCCGCCACATGCCGACTTTTGAATGAACATCCGCCTGCCCATCGGGTGGACATTGTGTGGACTCCCGCCCACTCTGCACTGACGGGCAACAATTTTGCTCATCAGCAGGCTCGAGACTTCACTCACCGAGCCGCTGAGACCGGGGCTGTTTCTGACCTCTCCTCACCTACCAAGAAATCACCCAATACTACAGAACCACGAGGCAGACATTCCCCAGTCCTCACACATCTTTGAACAAAAGCCAAGAAACCACACTCAAATTCAAGGAGGTACTTTTCCCCACCCCATCCGTATGCATTTACTCTTTCCTACACAGTACTCTGATAAGTGTAAATTCTGCCACGAACCAGGAACTCTGACACACATATTATTCGACTGCACAAAAAACTCGGACCTTCCACCCCTGAACCCGTCCCCTTCCCCTGAGCAGTGGGAGATACTGCTGTCCAGCTGTTGACCTGAGGACCAGCTCTTGCTTGTGACCAGGGCTACGGCAGCCTGGACAGCACATGGGCTCCTGGACTGAGCATTATTGCATAATAAAGTTGTCTCTCTCACCTCTTCGGACAGTGAGGCCTTCGCCAAAGCCACTTGGGAGGGGCTGCAAAAGGCTAAGACTGTTAGCCGCGCTGTTTGTAAGATCTTGCGCAGCCTGGTCGACCCTCTCGATTCCCTCCAGCTCCTCGTGTCCTAGAGTCCAGACAATGCGGTGGAACTGATTCAATGTTTGTGGCTCTAGTTTTGTAAGACGCTTGTGAATTCTTCCATTTATGATATTTTGCATTGCCTTTTTGGAATCTGACTATTTGGAGGCTTTCGTTCTTGTGCTAGTTGCACGGTCAGATGCTCTCGATATTTTTTCACGGTATTTTTTTTTCTGGTAATGCTAACAGCTTAAACAGCTCTGCTGTTAAAAGCGGGTGGAGAGGCGGGTTTCTTAGCAGTCCGAAAACATGGCTTCTCTTTGTGAGAGAAATATAGACGAATGATTGGTGCTTGCATTATTTCTTTTCAATAAATTACAAACAAGCTTCAATTCTCAATGTTTCATATAAGCACATTTTGTTTTTTGTGCATTTATGCCTCGACACGTGCTGCATGCATCCTTTTGTATTCTGTGTTTGTTTCATAAAAATTTGTTGCAGATATGTGGCAACTTGGTGCAGGAATGACAGCAACAGCTGTCCGTCTGCCACTAGCAACCTGCCCTATTTCTCATCAGGCAGGTTGCTAACGGTAGGCAAGCTATCCTCTGTCAACTTGCCCAGACTGCCCCTGCACGAACGCCTGTGTGTCGAAATTTTGGTGTATGTTAAAGGTCCCCAGGAGGTCAAGAAATATCGAGCCCTTCACTATGGTGCGCCTCATAGCTCAGCTGATGCTTCGGTGCATTAAACCCCGCAATTTTTTTTTTGTGCTTTTGCGTTTGCGTGTAGCGTGTGCCTGTGCAACCTTTCAGGTATACTTCCTTTCACTGCAAGCAAGCAGTGTATGTGCTTCCAAGTCACCTCATCGTGCGCTTGGAGTGAACTTGTGAGGCGGGATAGGAGTTCACCTCTGTCCAGCTTGCCCAGCTGCAGTGACCTGCTTGCACTGTGGCAGTTGCTATGGCGACCTCGTCTGGGTCCTGTTGTGCTGCCACATGACGTTTGCGGCAATTAAGACACACCCACACCCCCTCTCATAGTTCTTTGTGGCGCATGTAATGAAATGGCGATTACTCTGTGATAGGGGCGACAACAAACAGTGCGTGCACACCAAATGCCTGCTGTCAGGAACCCGCCGCAATCAGCAGTGTATGCGCTGTGACAGTGGTGACGACAACCCGCACCCACTCTTCCATTGTGCGCCACCAAACCTTTGTAACTGCTGACGGCTGCCACTGTAAAACATTGGGTCAGAGACAGCCCTCATCCTGTGTACTTCTTTGCCTCGTCTCGTATCTTTGTTTTGCTATATGTTAGTAATGGACAAGAAACAAGCTGGTTTGTCATGTTAATGTGCCTACTTTGAATTCAAACCATACACGGTGGCAACAGCTCTGACAAAAAAGTAGACAAATGTTACTGCTACGGGCAATTTCCTGCTCAATGATGTGCGAAATCACAAACTATCAAGTGTGTTTGCAGGGCTTGTCTGCAAACACATATGAGAGAGCATTCATATGTGTTTGCAGACCCATGAGAAATGCATTTGGCAACTTTCAGTTCATAGCTTTCATGGGTGAAAGTTGGTAGTGCTATTGCCGTTTTGACAAGTGGTACCATCTCGCACTGATCAGAAAAAGAAAAAAGGAAAATTGAGAAAAAGCCTGCTGCTTCCTTTGCTGATTTCTAAACAAAGAATCAAGTGCTGAGAAATCTGACGAAGGTTCAAACTGCATGTTCAAACAAAAATCTTATTTGCCTTTGGTGCCCTTTTAAAGGAAATTAGTGCGAAAGCCTTTGCATGAATTAGCATAATTAATGTCTTGGGGTTGTATGTACATGACAGGTAGTACCTGTGCACGAAATGTTGCAATTGCAGCTTGTTGCTTATCTGTGCCGTGACAATTCAGCTTTTGCTTTCAGCGCAAAATCTTTTGTTTCATTGACAGAACTACCAGAACTATGGCATGTATGCTATAATTTTGAAGTGGGTTCTATCTGAGCTAGCTTGCTATACTTGTTATCTTGCAACTTTCTGCTTTTTTTTTTTTTGCTTGGGGGAATTTTTCTACCACACACGAACTGAAAGCTGGTGCACATAGTGAAATTCACAGTGCTTGGGTAAAATAAGATGCCCTCGCAGCAGATGACACATGCAAGCAATTGGGACTACATGGAAAACCAGTTTGTGTAAATTGATCCTGAAGGTAGTTATTCACAGTCCAGCTGCAACTTGCTGGTATGTGGTTGACCTGTTTTTCATGTTTTTTTTTGTTTGTTTCGCAGAGCTGTGTAGAAACCAACCATTTGGTTTCTAAACTTTGTTTAAACCAACCTAGATCCAAGCCTAATAGATTTGTAGTCTACTGCAAAGAATTAATTAGGTTTGACAGTTCAGGACTGAGCTCCACTTAAGCACATTAACAATTGCCATTTTAGTAAGGGAAAATTAGAACACATTAGTACAGGGATGTTCTGTTGCATTGCAAACAGTGAGCAGGCTTGAAGTGAACATTTGAAGAGTATCTCTGTGGTGGGGTAGTAATTGTGATGCAAAATAACGAGCCTGCCACAACCAACTTGGCTAGAAAGTCGTACAGGAAGTTTTTGAACCCTTCCTTTTATTTTGCTGAACCAATGTAGTAGCAGTTACCACTATGGTCTTTCATAGGCGCAGTTGCTGACCTGTGTGCTGTAGGTGTGGAATGTCTACATATTGTTTGGGTGAAACAGAGGTGACTGCCATATCAGGTTGTTTATACTGTAGGAAAGTGCACAGCTAATGCAAGCGGAGCTGGCGTCGTCCACTAGTCCATTCCGAAGCCGATCTTCATCCTTTATCCAGCTGAATCACCAGAAACATACCCAGCTCCCATTTCTTTTTATCAGTGTCTAATGGCATATAGCCATACGGGTGTCTAAACCAGCCCACACATAGCTCCAACCTTTATCGCACTAAACATGCCCGGTTAGGCACATTGCCCAACACTTAGTGACAATATGACTGCCAAAGCGGACTTCACTGTGACTTCAATCCTTGCGACGTAAGCTAATGTCGAGAAGCAACCGCACTCAGAATTGGAATGTTTACATTTGATGAATGGAAAATATTAATCGCCCCTCGGAAATGTCCCAGTTGTGCACGATAGCCCCAGTCACTTCTTATTAAAAGCTATTGTAGTTGGTCTTAAAATGTGAGGTTATACGTTACACGCAAGTTTATTGGTGTTTGCTTTAGCTTGTACCCAAGCTGTGTTGTTTTAAGTTCTGGCTCCCAGAACTTGAAACAACACAGTATTAGTTGCTTCATAATCATTTGGTCCATTGTTGAAAAATTTGGGTTCATATGCATGAACTGTGCCATTTCCATACCACAACTACCCCCGTCTATATGTGGTGCGGCACACCTGCTTGCCTAGGCTTTTTTATGAAGAGGGAGGCAGAAGACTAATGTTGTGGAGTGGTGGAGAAATGCTGGGTGCTTCTATATCACCAGATGGCCTAGTTTTTTGAGCTGTTGAGCATGAGGACGTGCTCAACAGGACGTGCTCAACAGTTTGATTTATGGTCGTGACGTGGTTTTTGACAAAGACGAAAACCAAAAGCCCCCTGAGGAAAAGATCTCAGTACCATTTTAGGAATCCAAGGTGATCAAAATGAATCTGCAAGCCTCCGCTATGGTGCACCTCGTAGCCTAGGTCTAGCTTCTGCGTGTAAAACACCAATTTAAATTAAATATTATCGAGTAATTATGACTGCCATGCTTTGTTAAAAACGTAGCGCAGAGTTACCACTTCTAGGTAGCTGTGTGTTCAGATTTTAAGGGAATAGGCATCAAAAATATCGTAAGCTTTCTTACAATCCAAGCTCTGGATTTCTGGCCAGTGCTCTTAATGCAGTGAACTCTGGCATTATTCAAGCTCAATTGGTGGCATTCATAAAGGTGAAAAACTGAGCTGCAAAACTGTCACAGATTATGAGTAAACCCTGCATGAGGCAAATATTTGTGAAGTCTGGAAGGCTTGCAAAATGGTGAGTTCGGGAGGTTGGAAAAGGGGGGGCGGAGTAGTGGAAGCTATGATAACTAAGAGGTCCCAAGGTTGGTGTAAACTGCTAGAATACCCACTCCTTCAAATGCTTTAGCTAAAACATGCAATTGAGCCTGCTTTATTCACTTGCCCATCTTACACTGCATGGATCAAGTACTAGTGCAAGACTAGGTCATTATTTGTTTGTTGGTGCACTAATCAGATTTTAATTTGGCACTTTGCTCTTCGCCCTTATGTGATGTTCATAGGTGGCTATTTCAACTCGCAAAACAAAGTATTCAAGCTTCGAGCGTATGTCTGCTTTATGCAAGGAGAAAATTTGGCATCCACCTAGAATGCAATTACAAAGAAAAGCTGTACAGCTTTCTCAGAAGCCTTGCAGTTGAAGAAAAATTCATCCTTGTCCAGTATTTGAACCTGGGACCACGGCCTATGTAGTAAAGGGACATGCGTACATAAAAATGTAGGTGGCTTCTGTGTTTTTATTTTGAAGGTGTCGGGGGGGGGGGGGTTTGGGGCATCTTTTTGTGTGAGGGGAGCATGGTGAATATGTGACGTTCAAAGCAAATTTCTACCACCTGCTGGAACTTTTGGGTCCGAACACGGTTAATTAGCAGGCTTGATCTTTTCAAGCTGTTCAAAACAGGAAGTCAGCCGTCTCATCAGTCTTATTTGGTTTTATGGCTTGCCTGTGGCAGAGATATTAACAAAATTAAAATTTTGAGTGTTCTATGTTCTGAAGCTACACCTGGGCTATGAGGTGCATCAAAGTGGAGGGCTCTTGATTTATTTAGACCACCTGGACGGAAATCTTGACACGTGAGAGTTTTTGTTCTTCACCTCCATTGCTGCAGTTGCCGTGGCCGGGATCGACCCGGCGTCCTTGGGCTCAGCAGCATGTCTTAGCCACTGAGTTGCCATGGTGGGTTGACTTTGACATTTAGCTTGCTCGACATTCCCTTTAGAGAGAGTGCATAGAGTGGAGAAAAAGTGATGAATAAGATAGATGTCAAAGTTGTCTTCTCCACCCTGGACAAGCTCAGCAAATGCTGCAAAATGATAAATCCCTTTACGCAACACAAAATTTGATTATTTGAAGAAGCACCGGTGCCCTTTTGTGCCTCGTAAGGAGCAAGGGGTCGTGTATCAAGTCCCTTTGTGACATCACATAAAAGTGCACTGCTCAGATGCATAAATGATTAAATAATCAGCCACTTGAGCACAAACAACATGTAAATAGCTAAGAAAATAGCCACCTATCTGCCCATTTCCAAGGTTGCAGCAGAGTGCTGTTAGTCACTCAATCCTTAATTTTGGACTGTCGTAAAGGCAGAACTGTCAGAGGAATGATCAAAGCTGAAATTATTGGGAAAGCCAGTGCCACCTGTATCTGCAGTGCCTCCATCGACTTGATCAGCAAAAGAGATTGCCTTTTTGGAAGCAGCCGCAGGTACTCGTGTTGGCTCATATTGTCACAGCTGCGCCTTGTACATGTTTGCGCTTTTCTTGAATGAATAACAGTTCGAAAGTATTTTCGAAAACAGAGGTGGCAGCCTTTTTTCTTAAGCAAGTTGCTTTCATTGAATTGGAAAGACAGAGCCTTCAGAATGGTATGCAACTAGGTATTACCCCGCCGGAAGTCTTTAAGGAAATTGGAAAAAAAAAAAAAAAATGATCAAGAACAGGGCTGCAGGGAGTGTTGTGGCACTACGACAATGCACCAGCCCATGTGGCCCACAAAACCACTTCCTTCCTGTGGGTGACCCCAGTGAAGCTAGTCTCTTTCTCGCCCTATCACCTAGGCATTCCAACATGTGATATATATTTCTTGGTTCCCAATGGCGAAGAAAAATAATCGGTTTTCAGTGACTGAAGGTGCCCTGAATGCTTGTGGCAAGTTTTTGAAAGAGGTTGTCGGTTCACCTTGGCAACAGTTTTTGAAAACTTGTTTAGAAGGATGAGTTGGTGGTGGTGGAGTGTGAGCAAAAGCATTTAATAATTTTTATAAGTATTTGCGATAAGGGTATCTTCGAGCAGTAGTAAGTGCCTCGAAGCTTTTTTAGGGACCCTCGTGAAAAGACTGCCCAACTTCCAGTTGGAATCATTCCGAAATTGTAGGCCTTGCTTTGATAAAACGAAGAACTAGCATGGCCTAGAATCAAAAGTTGGGGCGTTGGGGCAGAGGCAAACTGACTTTTTGCAACGGTATAGAGTTTAGGCTCAGCTGTAGTAGTTCACAAGGCATTTTAGGGTGTGCAACAAAAGCAACTTACAGCTTGGAGCAGGGGAACGCTATGTGTGAGATTGGCATGGGATGGTAGCTTATTTAATTATATGGTAAAGTAAGCAGTCTACAAATTAACCTTTTGCAAAAGTGTTCCTAAAAATGGTGGCTCAGGTATGACTGCCAAAAGAGAAGTTCAAAAATCAGCAAAATTAGACAGCACACTGGTTTTGTGGGGTCACTGAAGTAAAACCCTGTTGATGCCTTTTTGAAGAAATTTGGGGAGGAGGAGGAGGAATAAACATTTAATTGAGCAGTCAATGGTGTTGGGTTGACCGCCAGGTGGGGGACCTCCTTAGTCCAGGAAGCCCTCGGTATTGGCGGCCTGCCTCGCCCGGTCTACCAGATGTTGTTGGTGATCCGGGTTGGAGCTGGTCAACCGACCCTCCCACTGCTCAAGTGAGGGATATGGGTTTGGGGCAAGGGATGGTGTGTGGCGGCACTCCCATACCATGTGGTAGAGAGTGCATGGCTCCACGCAGAATTTACGAGTGTATGTGTGCAGTGTCGGATGCATTGAGTGTAGTAATGTACCATGTGGAAATGTGTTAGTCTGTAGCTGTCTGTAGATGACCGTGTCTTCGCGAGACATGTTGAGATGTGGAGGCGGAAAGGTTCTTCGTCCCAAGCGGTAGTGGGCCAGGATGTCACTGTACCTTCTGGGGATTATTTCTCTCGTTGGGCTAATGGAAGGACTGGCTGACATCTCAGAAGGAGACGCCCGGTGAGTGTGGGCTCGGGCTGCGGCATGAGCCGCCTCATTCCCTTCCAGTGATGAATGAGCCGGTGTCCATATGATGAAAATTTCAGGTAAATCAGGGTGGGCCGATAAAATTTTTGCTGCTGTTGATGAAATGCGTCCAATTTGAAAGTTTCGACACGCCGTCTGGGAGTCTGATAGGATGATGACATGTTCTTTGCCAGTGGTAGCTGCAAGGGCAATGGCTGCTTCTTCGGTGGTGTCGATGTCCTTGGTAGGTATAGAAGCTGAAGCTAGCTCCAGTCCCTGGTTATTGACTATGCTGATGGCGTGGGCTGATCTACTGGGGTATAGTGATGCGTCCGCGTACCTAACGTCAGGCCGTTTCCCGTATGCAGTTCGAAGAGCTTGAACTCTTGCCTTGCGTCGTGCTTTGTTGTGGATCGGATGCATATTTCTTGGTATTGGGGCGACAGTGATTTTCTCTCTAACATGTAGAGGAATGCGTTGTTTAGCGTTATTTTCTTTCGGGACTTCGTAACCCAGTTTTCGTAGGGTACGTGTGTCTTCCCGTCTTGGTGAGTTTTAGGCGTTCCAATTGGCTAGTTTTGTGGGCTTCAGCCAATTCCTCCCAAGTGTTGTGCAGGCCTAATTGCAATAATTTGTCTGTAGAAGTAGTGAGGGGTAAACCGAGAGAAAATTTGTAGGCTTTTCGGATCAAGATATTGAGTTTTTCTTTTTCGTTATTTTTCAGGGCTAGATACGGCGTTCCATACGTAATTCTGCTCGTTATTAATGCTTGCACAATTTTAATTGTGTCCTGTTCTTTGAGGCCATGTCGGCGATTTGTGATACGGCGTATGAGATGTAGAACTTGATGAATTGTAGTTTGCAGTTTATGGAGAAACAAAAAAATTAGTGCCGTTCCACTCTGTCAAGAAGGATGACCTGCGAAGGTGGGTGCAGTCCAAGGACCGCATAAAACAAAACATGTTTGTTTGTAATTTGAAATTTAGCATACTTCCTAGCAAATTAGCTGAATGAAACTTGGAGGGACTCCAGCTTTAGTCTGACAGACAAACAAGGAGCCCTCGTCTGTTTCACTCCCGCATCGTAAGCATCTCACTGTTTGTGTAACGCACCAACCCAATCCACTCAACCACTCAGGACACCGTTCCAATGGCATTGGGCTGTCTGACGTCCATATTTAAACCTCTTGAGCCAGCACAACAGACTGTTCATCTCCGGCAACCGGTCATGAGCGCGTGTTTAGAAGTGAAGGAAACCGTCGAAAATGTTGCTCTGAAAGCCTTTCAAGCTGAACGAGTAATATTGGCACACTTCAGCGGGCAAGTTGCCGTTCATCCAGGAGAGATTCGCAGCTACATGAAGAGCTGGAACTTCAGCAGGCTTTTCAATGTTTTCGCACCTATTCACGCTTCTCTTCAAGCCGACGCTTTAATTTCGGCTCTTCCTTTAAGCAAACGACATGAGTCCGTCTCATAGCACGTTAAACCTGGAAGGCCTCTAGCTTTATTCTAGTGGACAAACATGACTGTTCTTTCCCTCCCCCATGGTAGGCATGTTACTGTATCTGTAACACACCAACACAGACCCCAACCGCTCGATTACAAAGGACAGCTGACAGGGCGCATTGAGCCAACAGTCTTCCATACGTTAAAAATCTCCCACCAACACGGCGGGCATGTCATCAGTAGTGGCATGAAGCGCTGCTGTGCGTGCACGCCCCACTCCTTCCACCCCCAACTCGTGCACGCATAAGCGGGCAACCGGTGATGGGCGCACACTTAGGCGTGAAGTATACCAGCAAAAATGTTGCTCGGAAAGCTTTTCAAGCTGAAGTAGGATATGGGCTCATGCCGACGTTCCGGGCAAGTGGCTTTTCAACTGGGAGGTATTCGCATCTACTATGCGAGGTGGAATTTGAGGCGGCAACGGCGGCGGTGGCTTTCGGTCGTTTTTACGCCCATCCGCACTTCTGTGTAATCCTCCACAATCATCTGATAATAGCGCTACCACCGTTGTCAGCCGATTGTGCAACTTGTGAAAGAGGCATGGGTGTTGGCAAGGGGAATAGCAGTTGTGATATGGGGGTCAGCGGTGGCGAGGAGGAGTCCCAGATAGCGCCGAGTAATTCGGCTTCACCGGAATGAAAACCGAGGGGGTTAAACATATATACTGCTTCGCTGTAAAAAGGAAGTAAAGAAGCTAGCACTGGGGCCGAATTCTCTAAAACGACGAGGCGTCGTTTTGAAACGACGCGGTAGCGCCATGCAAATGCATGTGTTCTGGGGTTGGGGCCGTCGCTTTGGGGCGACCCGCAGGGGCAATCACCGCAGAAAAGCGCTGTGGCAAGGGCGCGAAGCGACACCCACTGCCCCCCCGTCGCTTCACTTGTCGCTTCGCAACCTTGCCACAGCGCTTTTCTGCGGTGATTGCCCCTGCGGGTCGCCCCAAAGCGACGGCCCCAACCCCAGAACACATGCATTTGCATGGCGCTGCCCCGTCGTTTCAAAACGACGCCCGTTTTTTAGAGAATTCGGCCCCTGGTCAAGCAAGTCCAAATGTGTTAAAAATGCACGCCTGATTGGAACTGCTTACTTCCAACACGTTTTATTTGGGAGCTTAATATTTCACAAATCTACCAAAATATGAAATTTCGGAATATTTAGCAGTTACTAGATATCGCGAAGTGGGGGACAAAAAGTAAAAACATCCTCCTATTTTGGTATTGTTGCTTGTACGTTCTGTATTTTGTCATGTGCTTTTTTGAAGGCTAGAATTAATACACCTGGATGTTCACAAGAAAGGTGGGGAAGTCTTCTCAATGAAGCCAATAAAGCTAACATGCCTATATGGAACTGTTCGTGCCTCGTGAACTATAAGGCATAATACCAAGTACGAGGAATGTTATATGAGAATCAAATGTTCGTTGTACAAGGGAGACCTTTTTTATCGGTATTTTTATAGTTTCAATTGACATGGTTTTAAATGGCACATGGCAATCACACTGGGTTCTTTGTTTACCGATATTGAAGGCAATCAGATATTTTTGTTTCAAGAGATTTGATATTTTGCTCAATTTTTTTGCCAGACCTATTTTTTATGTATTGAAGGCGATTTGTCAAATATGCAAACTTAGGTCCCTGCAAAAATTAAGTCTGGCGCAGCATTCTTTAAAAGGGCTGTGAACACAAAATACAACTTCGTTCAGTTTGAAAGCACTAGTCTTTGGTAACTTGGTCAGCTCCATTCTAGCCATAAAGGACGTTTTTCTAACAGAAAAAAAAACGCAAGAAATATTGAAAAACTTTCAAACTTCGCCCTGCGGTGACATACTACGGGCAGGTGTGGCGTGATATAGGCCAGCACTAAAAACATTTTTATAAGTGTTCTAACTGCGCATTCAAATTCAAGTGATACGATTAGATGAAACTAGAGTCCCCGCTAAAATCGCTCAGTCGATGTCATGCTTCTTTGTGGTGGCTTAGGCCGGCAGCCGCCAATCGCGCAAACAACATTCTGTGACGTCATAGAATAATTTTTGGAAAGTGTTTGGGGATGTCACCACTGCTTCACATGCAATCTTTAATTTCTCAATTATTTGTTTGAAGTTTGCGGTGAAATTCGCGTCATTGTTATTGGGACAAAGCAGTCTTTTTGATGAAGTGAACTTGTATTTTGTCATGGCCCCTTTAAAAAGAAAGCCATTTACTCAAGTCTGCATGCATGTAATTTGAGATATAATGTTGTCAAGCTTTCCTTTTCTACCCATTGTCACTGTAGCCTATACTTCTGCAAAATGCATGCTTTATACTTGCAGTTATAATAAGAGTATCACCAAAAGGAAGTTGATGGCAAATATAAGCAATTTCTAATTCATACAATACTACCGTGATTTCAGGATTGCGGAGTCTGTTAAAAATGTGTGACCCAAGCTTTCTAATGGAAAAGTTATTGGGTAAACTCAAGTTATATCAGTAGTATGTTTTACCGAGTTTCTGATGTCCAGCACTGCTGTATTTTATGATCCTCCCCCCCCCCCCCCCCCAAAAAAAAATATTTAATTTCTACTTTCCAACACCCAGAAATTTCCGGTTGCCATATGTCTTGACATACAGTTAAACCTCGTTATAACGAAATTGAAGGGGCGCCGCGATTTGCTCGTTATAGCCAATATTTCGTTATAGCCGTAGCCGACATTTACTGCAAATATTGTGCATTGTAGTTACCTAAAACAAAAAGCGGGCGAAATAGCATCTTGCTGCACGGCGATAGTCAGTAAAATAAACACATTCCGGAGGTAAAAAGGAAAGTCACGAACCTACTTTATTGCAGTTCAAAACTCGTATTTGAAACAGACTTGGCTACGAAGAAGTCCGTAATTCCTAATGCGAGCGATGGCTCCCTCAGCTGCGGCCGCTACGTTCACGCCATCTTCGCCGCCCTCGTGCGCGCCGAAGTAGCGACGCAGCGCGTCCACCGCATCTAGTGCCTCCGACGCCGTCCTTAGCGCTTCTTTTCAAGCCATGTGCAACAGCGCTGACGATGGACTCTCGGTTGCTCACGATGGTAGACAGCGTACTCGTCCACACGTCAAAGTCTTGCCACCTTACCACGGAGTGCACCTTACCTTCCTTCGCGCCCGATGCGACGGCTTTTGCCGTCTTCTGTTCAAGCGTGATAGTCTTTCGCTTTCGCTCCCCGCCTGTCGCACTCGCGTTGTTGGAATCACGCCGGCAGTACGATATAAGATAAGGCTGAAGACTGCCAAAACCCCCGCACACACAACTACGCAGCGACGTCGGCGATACGAACAGGGGAGGAGAGGAAGGAGTCTAGGTGGTGTTGCGCAACCGCGCGCGCCGTGTGCATTGGGGTTCTCGGGCTCACCGCGGATAGTCCGCGGATTCCCCGAAGCCCTAGGGATACGTGGGAAAATGGAACGTCGGACTGCTTCTCGGGGGAGCCCGCGGTGAGCCCGACACTGTTAATCGAAGGGCCCCATTGTCTGCATGCCGTGCGCAGCGAGAGGAGGGTGGGGGCTTCGCGGGCGCAGCGTCCGCATGGCGCGCCAGCCAGCTTCGCGCGCGTGGCGGGAGTTTTGAACTGCTAATACAGTTGCCGCGTCACCCACTGTCTCAAATCCGCGTTGCGCACTGTTGTAAAATTAACTCAAAATTTGATTTCTCAATGAAATTTGTTCGTTATATCCCGTAACGGGGAAATTTTACCTCGTTAAAACGAGGTTTTAAATACATTGGTTTCTATGGGGACTTTCAAGGGGAATTACGATTTGCTCGTTATATCCATTATTTCGTTATAGCCCGTCTCGTTATAACGAGGTTTAACGTACTTGATCTTTTTTCTGTGGCCATCATCACTGAATAATCAATTTCAGTCTTTGCATGGAGTTGTCGTTTCTGGTTGTGTTTCGGATTTTCTCTAGCATTTCTTTTCGCGTAGGTGACTCACCGCATTGATGTTCTCAAGCTCTTCCTCAGTGCTGTCATTTGGCAGGAATGCACGAGACATTGTGTTGGCATAGTGGAGTTCTTTGCCTGGTAGGTACTTGATGTTTGTCGTATCTTTAGAATCATTCCTTGCAGTCAACTTGGTACCTGATTGAGTTGTTTCTTGAGAATGGGCTGAAGTGGCTTGTGATCAGTGATGATCGTTGTGGTTCTTCCAAAAGTCTACGGTTGAGATCCCTTCAATGCAAAGGTGATTGCTAGCCCCTCCTTCTCTATCTGGGCATAATAGATTTTTGCTGGTGTCAGTGTACAGTTTGCAATGAGTCTGGCTCGTGTTCTGGAGAAGAGCTGCTCCCTGTCCCATCTTGCTGGCACCACATTGAATTTTTAGTGGTTTGTGCAAGTTGTAGTACGCAAGAGGTGCTGGTGCTTTTGTTTACATCCTTGACACATCGAAATGCTTGTTCTTGTGGTTTTCCCCAATACCACAGTTCATCTTTGATCATGAGCTTTACAGTGGTTCCATCACACACAAGATTCTAGGCAGAAATACGGTGAGGTAGTTGACCATTCTACAGAAGCACTGTATTTCTTGTACATCTGTTGGTCTTCGCATTTCTTGAATTGCTTTGACTTTCTCTGGGTCAGTTGTCAGCCTTCTTTTGTTAAGGGGTGTGCCAGAAACATGGTTATTGTCAATGTTTTCAGTTGTGTTTTTTCTTTGTTGAAGTGTATTCCCATTTGCTGGCACCTTTGGAGTAGTCTTTTCAATTTTAGGTCATGGTTCTTTGCAGCCTCTTTCTCTGTTTTGCTGATCCCAAACATTAGGAGGCCGTCTGCAATGCAGATAACTACACTAAGCCTTTCAAGTGCCGGTTGAAGTATCTCCTGGAAATTTTCACAGCTCTTAGCAAGTCAAAACGGTGGACAAAGCCATCGATAATATCCTTGACGTGTTTGAAAGATCGTCATGAAGCTTGACTCTTCATTGAGAGAACATTGCCACAAGCCTTCTTGCAAGTCAGGCTTTGAGAAAACTTCTGCCCTTGCAGGCTCAGGTAGCACATCATCAAAAATTGACAGTGTGTGTGATGTTCTTTTTCCAGTGCTTTGTTCAATGCTTGTGGATCAATGTGAATCTTCAATTTACCATTCTTCTTTGTTGCTATGACCACTCTGCTCACCTGTTGTGCTGGTTCCAAAACTTTCTTGGTTACTTTCCACTGCTCCAGGCATGGTCAAGATGGTGTTCAGTTGATGTTGTATGCTTACAAGAACTCTGCAGCTAGTTATCACTTTGGGACATGCCGTGGGCTTGGTCACCGAGTGAACTTTTCCCATAAGTGTTTCTAGAGGGTCTGCAAAATCATCTGGGCATTTTTCGATGCAATGTGCAAAGTAATCTTCTAAAACCTCATCAGTCCTGGCCACAAGGTTGTAGACTATGGTTATTCTCTGCTGTCTTTTTTCTTATCAGAGGCGTGAGATCTTCACTAACAACTACAAATTCCACTTTGTGCTTCGTCCCATTCTTTGCTGTTGCTTCGAGTTCTGCTTTTTCTATTTCTTTAACCTTGATGCCATTCCATGTTCGGCGAGTTGCTGTGCATGATTCCAATGGCTCCCAAGTGATATACTTGCTTGTGCTGACATCATCAGCTGCACCCCTGTCTACTTGAAAAATTACTTGCTTTCCATTGACTTCTAGCGAAGTGCAGATTAAGCTCATTTTTTTGCTGTCAGCGTCAAGGATATCCTCTTCACCACTTTCGTTTGCTAACCCAGTTGCAACTTTGCCACTTTTTGCAGACAGTTTCAAAATAATTTTGCTTTTGGCACTTTCCGTATACTTGCTTCCATGCAGGGTAGGCTTCTTTTTTGTGCTAATGGCTGCTGCCACAATATTTGCATTTCAGCAGAGTAGGCTTCTGTGATTTCTTTGCTTTAGCGGTATTTTGGCTGCTGCCATTTGCCTGATGGGCATTCTTTTTGATTGCATGCATTGGACTATCAAAGGGCTTCCTTTAAGTGCTCTCATCTGGAACTTCGTTGCTTTGTGAGAAAGACAAACATTCACAAGTTTTTCAAGAGTTCGGTCTTTCATCTTTAGTATGTCTGCACATGCTCTTTCGTCATGTATTCCACAGACGATTTGATCATGGATCATGTTGTCCCTTCCGGTCCCAAATCTGCAGTTGCACACTTTTAGTTTTAAAGTCTGTCAAGAAATTGTCGAATTGCGCCTCTGGCTGCTGCATGCGAGAACAAAAACTAGCACAAGTAGAGTTCGTTGTGCTTCAGTAGGAAGTGTGCGTCGAGAGATTAATAATACGAGCAAAGTCGAATTCTTGTTGCGGTCTTGCAGGAGAACATAGACTAAAGTCCAAAGTGTTCTTTACATCAAGAAATACTGATCCTTTGAGAGTAAAAAGAAGTGCTATTTGCCGTTCGAGTGAGGCGCTGGCTGTGTCCATTGCTTTGAGGTATGGCATGAATGCTTGCTTGAAGACCATAGTGCCTTCCAAGACAAATTTCGGTGGTGCTGGAAGGTTATGCATTTATTCGCTTGCGGTACAGCTGGTTCACAATTCTGGCACTATGTTCTGTTGTGGGTTCACATATTAAACACTGGAATTTGCTGGTTAGTTACCGAGTTTATAGTACAGCTTAGATAGAGACAGTGAGCATAGGATGGCGCTATAACCAAGTCTACATACAAACAAAATAATAAACTACACATAAATCTGGATATAGCCAATGTGTGACTCTTTGTCTGGTGATGCCATGCACTACAGCTTTGCTGGTCAGCTACCTTCACAGAGTGGAATGGTACTGACTTTTTTTTAATATATTTGCTTCATTTTACTTGCTGAAAACACATGCTAGATTTTCCACACGAAATGTCAGATGCAAATGCTTCACTTTAAACATGAGCATCTAAAAACTGATAAGTTGAGGTGTCGTATCTGGTACCTGAGACCAGCAAGTTATGAGCACATAGTGCTGACAAATGACTGTGCTTATGGCTATAACACACCCACAATGCCTCAAACCATTGAAGGGTGATAAGGAAGGCAGGGAAAAGAAAAACCAGAGGCTGGCCCTGCACAACGGTTTGCACAAGCTGAAAGGGATAGACATGCAGTGAGCATCAGGTTAGGACGGTGCTTTCTGTGCACATCAAACTAGAAGGTATGCATGAAAGGGTTAACAAATAAACTTAATGCAGTTCTTTGAACCCTGGCTTTTAGAAAGCTGGCTTACTGCTGCTTTAAATGGTCCAGTGGTGCCACAATTCCTTCTAGGTTTAAGAACAACCCAAGGAAGACAATACCAAAGAATTTCATAGTACTGGTTTTTCATGGCATATGGCTTCACAGATCCCTTTCACAGCCTGCAGTTCAAGGAACTTCATCAGCCACTGAAAAGGACTTTTCTCATTCCTTCGACTATGCCGGCTCGCAATGATAAGCCATGGCGTGCATACTTGCCCTACATGGTGTCTCTGTACCTTCGTATTTTTTCACCTTCACCCACATTAACGAGTTTTTAGTCGGTGTGTCCTGTCGTGTGCATGTGCTCTTAGGGTCTACAGTGGAGCACAGTTCCATGATGTCTGCTGAGCTGACACAGAGTGCTGCCCAGCTGGGAGCTGAACCCCTTAAAATGACCAGTATGCTTGCTTCACAAACACAACCAGCCATCTGATCTGTGTTCGTGCTGCTTGTGCAGCCATGGTCTCTAGCTGGGGTGGCAGAGGCTGGGTTATGATGGGGCAGACGCCTTCAAAAAATTTAGGGCCTCAACTAGCATAACTAGTTGAGGTCCTAAATTTTTTTCTTACATTGCCGGCCTAATTCTGCACACCTGTGAATGTTATTTTTGCCGCAAGTGGGAAAAGGGCTTTGATACAGAAGTGATGTATCTAGCATCGAGTGCTTAGTCAAATGGAGCTTTCTTTTTGGAGGGTGTAGGAGGAAGGGGTGATCTTTACAAGTTTTCTTTCCCCGTCTATGCAGTTGAACCTGTACTCCCATGTCTGAATTGCTCACTGTTTTAGCTGCCTTCAAAAGATATTTCTGTGGCTACCCGACTCGTCAGAAGCACTGACTGCACTGACTGTCACATATGCATGCAGCGTTTTAGTTCGACAACTTTGTTAGGCCTTGTTAACCACTGAAGAACTCCAGTGTGGCAACTGGTAGCTGGCCATTTTTCTGGGCCACATTGCCGCTGTCACAGCTGCTGCCAAGCTTCCATCTCTCAAAGCAATTACTAATATCCCCAAGGGTTTAAGTGAGTTCAAATTGCCTAAGCTTGATTTTACAGCAACTTCCATTTCTTCTCACTAGAACACATCTTCAGCTGCCTATTTTCCCCACATAGTATGTTGCAATCGAGAAGCACCTAAAGCAGTTGTGTGGGCAGTGTGGCAGCTTGATAGGTCGATTTCTTCTCTTTGTGAAGTGGTCACGGGAAAAATTCTATGCTTAAATCCTTCTTTTGATAGAAAAAAGGAGACACCACCCCAAAAATAAATGAAATGTTGTGGCAGTGTCAGTGAGACAAATTAAGCCACATGTACCTCCCTCCCCTTCCCTTACGCCTCTTCCCCGGATTTCCCATGAGAAATTAGCCTGATTTACAAACCTACCAGGCATGGGCTGCTGCCATAATGTTATCCCTTTGCAATGCCTTGTTCACGGGGCTCTGTCTCAGTACCAACAGGGCCGAAAGTGTTGTTTGACCCTTGTGCTTCAAATGCCCTCGCACGAAAATTTCCAATATGAATTGTGCTAAGGACATTTCATGTCTAATATAAATGCATAAAAAGAATTAAGACTGCCATTTAGGTAAGTGCGTGATAATCTATTATCTTCACCTTCCGGATCGAGGTGTCAGTGTCTTCTTGTAAATAAAGATAATTTATTTGAGTGTCACAGTACAATGCTACACAAATTGGTAGTCAACTCTCATGCCCTACATAGAAAAAACGCTGTGTCTAAAGGTACGTCGGACGTACCCGCAAAATTTCTTAAAGATACGTCGGACGTACCCGCAATATTTCTTCGATGCCTAACCTGACGCAGAATGTATTTTTTTCCTCGTGTTCTCTAGTTGGACCTTGAAGGGGCGGTTAGAGCCTTCGCTGAGGTCAGAGATCGAATGCGGACCACTACGGGTTCTCGCAATAGGGAAACAAAATCATGTGCGACGCGAGTATCTTTCTTTTTTTTTTCCCCTCATATGTTTCTGTTTAAAGCCCTAACCACATTGGACGCGAAATCACGCGTCGCGCGAGCGTCGGCGTCGTTCGACGTCAACGCGCGGGCCCGCAGGAGACCGGCGAGGTCGCGCGCCCGTCGCTGCGTCGGCGGGCGTTGCTGGACACGTATGCCATCCTGTTGAAGTCGTTTATGAGCAGTTATTATCGCTTCTTGAACTGCAATTGTCAAGACTTTAGCTTTAGCAAAAAAAAAAAAAAATCCCTTGGCGTCTTTATTTATTGCTAAGTATGTTGGCGGGCAAATATTGAAATGCTGCGAAATGTATCTCGAGCCATCACGGTCAAATCAGAACAAAATAAGATAGAATGATAAACGAAGACGCACCTCGCACAACTGCTTTAGTTGCTACTTGATTTAACCTTCATGTTGCGTACCGACTGCACGTTCATGAATTCAAGTTGTAAGCAAAACAAATTTCAGCGCTGCCTTGATAGTGAGGTTACCGTCGAACGTCATTTGTAGGTTGAAAGGCAGGGTACTCTGGCACCCTGTCTGTACCCTGTAAAAAAAAAACTGATCAAACCCTCGCCGCAAAAAAAAAAAAACTGTTTTTGCTAGGATTCGAACCATAGACTTTCAAAACAGAAGCCTGGCTCTCAACCGCTCGACCACGGGAGCACACGAGGAGATGTGAAGAATTTGGTGTACCAACTGAGGCCGCCCACGAATAGTGTCGGGTGTGCTTTCTTTTGGTCGTATTTGAGAGATTTGAGCAGTGGTAACGCTTGCTTCTTGCGCACCGCTCTTGGAGCCGAGGACAATAATGGTAGTGCTACAAGCGATGTAACCACAGCTCCCTTATTTGAGTCAAAAAAAGCTATCACACATCCCCGGTCTCCCCTGCGCAAGCCACGGGAGCTACGAATGGAATGGAATACGCCAGAATTCTGGCGTTGATAACGCTTGCTCGTCACGCACCGATCTTGCTGACAAGCCACATTATGCTAATACTGGATGCGATGTAACCAGAGCTCCCTCATTTAACTCACACAAAGCTATCGCAGATCCCCGGCCGATCTCCCTGATGAAAGCCGAACAAGCCACAAATGGATGAGCGCTTGCGAACAGAAATAGTTTGCAATTTGTCTCAAGGCAACCGATTACCGTAAGTTAAAAAGAAATTGATTGTTTTCTGCTGAAAGGAACGACCCCAAACCACGCGAAGACGGACGCTGCCGCTCGCTTTCCGATGCTCTCTCGCGCTGCGTCGACGCCGCTATCCGGCGAGCGTAGACATCGGCGTCGCTCGAGTTTCAGCTCGCGTCGCCATGCATTTCTGGCGACGCGACGTCGACGCGAGAAAACGCTGAACGTATGCTGCATGTTTGGGCCGAGTGAAACCGAATACACCGACGTACTTAAAAAAAAGTTTTTCCGGATACGTCCGAGGTATCTTTAAAAAATCTTGCGGGTACGTCCGACGTATCTTTAAGAAATTTTGCGGGTACGTCCGACGTATCTTTAAGAAATTCTGCGGGTACGTCCGACGTACCTTTAGACACAGCGTAGAAAAAAATGGGGGGCTGTGGAAGGGGGAGCGTCACAGGTCAAGAAAAAAATCAACGTTGCGCGTTATTCAATGAGAAGACGGACAAAGGGCTATGGCAATAATTGGCTAGGCTTTCTTAGCTAGAGGGTGTTGACCGGGCCGCTTGTGCGCGGCCACGTTATGAGGATGCGAAAGTCAAAGCCCCAGGTTAGAGGTGGCCCAACACGAAAAAGTAAGAAGCGATCCTCTTGCCCTGTAAGAAGCGATCCCTCTTGCCCTGCAGCCGCACGCCACCAATGCATTGTGGGGAAGCCTATCACTGGTACTAAGAAGCAGCTAGGGTGCACAGATAAGACATGTCTCTATTTCGCGCGGACCGCCCTGAACGTGCCGCCCTCTTCCGACTATGCAGTCAATCATCTTCTCATGATCCCTAGTTATCACTATTGTTTCCCGGTGGGAACTTCTAAGCCCTTCCGCTCCTTCTTGGGCCCTCTCAGGGCTGGGCAGAGATACCTCCAAAGCTCTTCCGGAACGTAAATAACTCTATACACGTGTTAGACGCCTAAAATACACATACTGAGATGCATTTAATTTTGAAGTACTAGTGGGCATTTCAGAAAAACTTTTGTAGATACAGAAAAAAGATCTTCCGGAATACAGGTACAGACACCAAAATACCTTTTATTCAAAATTTAAGCAGCTAATTTCGTGAAAATGCATTTTTGTGTAGTGTTATGCAAAGGCAGAAAGTTATCATTTTTCCCCAAGGGGGTGGGGGGGGGGGCGGTGAGTCCCCCCTCCCGACACATATACATATACATGTATACATATACATATATACATGTATACATATACATATAGCGGATCAGAATGGGAAATGAGGGGCTCGTTGAATTAAGACAGAACTAAGGGTTGGCAGTCAAGAAAACCTCGGAAAGCAAAGGGGAGGTTGTGGTAGGTGAAGAAAGATGAAGAATTTTTTGAGACAGAAAGAAAGGGGTGGAAAAATGCCTGCCAGGTGGGATCCGAACCCACGACCTCCAGAATACGCGTCTGGTGCGATGACCACTACGCTACCACTTTCTCGGGTATATATGTTAAGGTATTTTTTAAGAGGGTTCAACGCTGGTCGACTACTCTCGACATGTCGTAGAAACTCGAGTCACGGCCCGGGGGTTAAAAATAAGGGCCCCTTCACCCCGAGTAGTCCGAGTGGCGCTGGCTACCACCCCGAAGTGCAGGAAACAAAAAATACCTTAACATAAATACCCGAGAAAGTGGTGGGGAAACAGCCCCGCCGGTAGCGTAGTGGTCATCGCACCAGACCGGTATTCTGGTAGAAACTATGAATAGGAACTATGAAAGTAAGCCACGCACATCTGCGCTAGCAATGGTGCAGTCAGCTTTTAACCACAATAAAATTTTGCGTGAAACGGTAGAGGCGATTCAAAAGAAACCAACTCGTAATGGCACATGGTAATGGCACTTTGGCGAGTACGGGGGTTGCAAAGGTCAGCATCGCCCTCCCCCCCCCTTCCCCCACGCGTAGTCGTCGCGTATGGCGTTATGTATTTAAAACCAAATGCATGGCATAAAATTTAATCACGCGCAGCCTGGCGTCATGATCGAGCTCACCGATGACATGCATTGGTGGTGGTGGGAGGTTTGAACGTGGTCGTCTCACGGTTCGATGCGACCTGACTGCTGTCATCAGGGCCGGCCTTACGGCATTGGCACCCTGTGCGACCTACTGCTAAGCACCCCCCCCCCCCCCCTTCCCCCCAACCTTCCACACACGCATGTCAAACTCTTTTTTACAGAAGCTGTCTATGGGTAGGATTAGAGTATTATAGTAATTTACTCTAGGTAGGATCCAGCGCGTCTCCGATTACAGAGCGATGTAGAAAGAATCTCACGCGAGTGTAGAGCCACTTCCGGCGCCAACCCAAATCCCTGGGATCGTAAGACTGTGTGACCATCGCCTCCTGTATTGGCGGTGGTGTGGCACACCTTCAGCGTATGGAAAAACTGATAAAAATCATAAAAACGTCTGAGGGCCTTCATATTTTGGTATAAGACTGCTTATATTTTCCCCAAAGAAATGTCTTCCCAGCAATGTATTTGTGTTCAAAGGCAAAGCCGGCATTAAAAATATCGGTGTAAGCTTGGTTTTTGTAAGGTGGCTTTCTCACATAGCCTGTTGCGCAGTGAAGCATGTCCATCTACGGAGGGAGTACGTTTACGGAAAATGGATCTAACTCTATAGTTTATTAAAACTATCCCGAAATTAAGTATACGAAAATTAGCCACTAAGACGTCTCTAACATTACGCCGAGTTTCATTAATGTTTCAAAATTACATGCTTCACAGTGAAGTTGTAAATATTAGAAAATTCCCGTCTGCTGTCAATACAGGGGCTTCTACGGGAGGGAAACGGGCAGCCCCGTGTTTTTCCGCTGGAATAAAACTCTAGGCCGTCCAAATTTAATTGATGTAATTAGCTAGGAAGTATGCTTAATCGTAAACTACACACAAAAATGTTTTGTTTCGTGCTCTCCTTGGACTATGCCCCGGTCAAAGCATGTCGCTCACGATGGGGATCGGCACCACAGCTTCGCTGCTCACCCTTCTTCGCAGAGTGGAGGGGCACTGAAGTTTTTCTTTATAATTACCTTTCGCGACTGATTCTTTTCGTTTTTTTTTTCAGCACGATGTCTAATCTTAAAACAAAATTGTGTTCCACGCGAGCTATGTATTACGATGGCTGAAGCCTGTGGCGGAGACCGCGAATCAATATAGCGCCAGCCAGAATTAAGTTGTCACCACGGCACCGCCTAAGGTCCCAGTAGGTAAGGCTGGATTCAGAATGTTGCCGCAACTGTCGTAATAACTTTAAAGAGTTACGTCATTTCACGTCTCAGCCAACCGAACTGTGCGACATGCCGTTTTTTTACGTCCACAGATCACGCCATCGCTTTTGCGCCCGTAGTCTGAACATAGGCTAACAGACCATGTACATTACAAGCAGATCATGCGGCCTAAAATGCACAAACGAAAAGAGACTTGCCAGTAAAAAAAAAAAAGTTTAGCTGTATTAACCAAAATGCCAGACAACTGCAGTTATCCACCAAGAAGCTATAGAGCGCACAAGGGAAGCGCCAATATTGACTGCCTGATTTTAAACAATCATAATAAACCAACCAGTGCTAGAGACAGGAATAAAACGGGCATTAAAGAGAAACAAGTAGTGCTATATACATAGTTACTCTAAAAAAAACAGCTGAATAGCCCGCCGCCCGCGGGTTCGATTCCCGGCCGCAGTGGCCGCTTTTCTGACGGAGTCAAAAAGCGAAAACGCCCGTGTGTTCGAGATTTTGGCGCACGTTAAAGATCCCCAGGCGGTCAAAATTAATCCGGAGCCTTCCTCTACGGCGCGCGCATCGCCTGTGTAGCGTCGGCGCATTAAACCTCATAATCAATCGATCAAAAAACAGGAATAAGACCTCACACTAAACTTTTTTACACCCTTTTAGCCAAAAAGGGCGTAGAATAGGTGGAAAAAGGGTGTTGGGAGGCCTTTACACCCTTTTTCTTGAGTCTCAACACCCTGTTTCTAGCTCTACGCCCTTTTTGTTTGAAAATAAGGGTGTTGATCAACTTCAACACCCTTGGTTTTTCTTATGGTGTTGAAAGGGTGTGGAAAAGGTGTTCAGCTGTTCATTGAATAAGGCCATGTTCGGATGCATAATAGCACTGTAAAGAAGACATCCCCTCATATACTCCTCTACTCGCAAAAAATTTCCAAACGCAACAAAAAAAAAATAATTGCTCTTATGCAATGATCACTCGTTTCCTTATTGGGTGCACCTCATGCCCCAAGTTTAGCTTTGGCACGTGAAATACCAATTTGAACCTTCAAAATTAAGAAGACTGTAGTCTTGTGGCGAAAAGGATGTTTACGAACTGCAACACGCTTGGCTTTCTGTAGGTTGTTGAAACGGTGTGAAATAGGTGTTCAGTTGCAAAAAAAGAACAGCGGAGCTGGGGGTCGACCTAGTTTCTTCCGGTGTTGCTAGGTTTTGTTATGTTTGCTAAGGTTTACAATGTTCTTGCTAAGCCAGGATGACCGCTCAGGGATGAGGCCAAATTTAACCAGATTTTACAAGGCTGTTCCAGTGTGCCCGCCTCCCCGCCCCCCCTCCCCATTTCCAGGAGATCCAAGAGGGAAACAAGGTAGGTCGGCCCCCAGCGTTGCTGTTTCTCCAGCCTTGCACCACTATTGCAAACTGCCCGAATTTTTTTACCTTTTAGAATCCAAAAAAGACTAGTACCTTTGAAATGGTATAGTAAGAGGTGCGGATACGCATACGCCCCTTGTGCTCACAGTCTAACAAGCTCGAAAGCCGACTTCACTGTCATAATACCCTATCTGTGGTGGTGCACCCTTTACAGGCGCCCCAGTTTTTTCTTTGTATGTTTTTGCTAATGTTGCCGAAACTACCTCCTGAAGCTTAAGGAGCTTCACTGGTAATAAATTATGCCAATTCATATTGCTGTAAACATCGTGAGGCACAACCCCCCCCCCCCGCCCGCTTGTAGAGAATGTTCAGTCCACCCGTGTAAACATGTACAAAATGCCTCCAAAATTGGAGGTCTCTACACATTTTTTCTTCGTTGGCGGTCTTTTCTCACACCCTTTTTTCTTTACGCCCTGTTTCTTAGTTTCGAACACCCTAATTTGTAGCTTTACACCCTTCTGGGAAAAATGGTGTTGAATTAATGAACACCCTTTTTGAAGGGTGTTGAGGTGGCAGGGAAGATTTGTATGATATTTAATAAAATTCTTTAAGTTACGGATCAGAAAAACTACCGCGTAATTAAAAAGTTTTTGCAAATCCACGTGTTGATTTGTATATTCTCGTAGTAAAATCCATACTTCCAAAATTAGCGCTATAATATCAGTTTTTTGCGACAAGCCCACCGACTCCATCTGGGGGCTTTCCTCTGCTGGGTATAAAAGCAAGAACAACACATGTATTGCTAAGTAAGTATGCACTCCCTGTACCGCTTGCATCCCGTGTTCCAACTGTAACTTGTACGTATTGGCTGTTTGTGTTGAATGCTGCGCGCTCCGCCGTTTGACATTGCCTCTGCGCATGCCATCACCTCAGAAAAAGAGTGTGAGACTCCACACCCTTTTTTTAGGGTGTTGAGCATCCTCAACACCCTTTTTTAAAGGTGTTGAGCTCATCACCCTTTTTTCATCCATACACCCTTTTTTTGCCAAAACACCTTTTAAGGGTGTTAGCCATGGGACAAGATTTTTACACCCTTTTCGGCCCAAAAGGGTGTAAAAAAGTTTAGTGTGCTCTATGCTGAAGGGACCGATAAAGCGTCCTTCTTTTGTTTTTGCAGAATACGCCCGTGAAATTACAAAATTTCTTTTACAGTACTACGTGCGCGCGCCTCTTCATTGGTTAAGCCTGCTGCGCAGAGGTCCAGACAGACAAGAAAACATTTCTCCGCTTACCCAGCTGGCCGAAATCAGGGTCAAGTTTTTTCTCGTCTTACTTTTATTATTGTGTGCGCGTGCGTGTCTGTATACGCGTGACGTGCCATTATGAGATACTTCACTGCAGACAACGGGCTGCCTTTTCGTCTGCAGTGAACGATATCGCAATGGCACGTCGCAAGCACAGACATGGACGTACACGATAAAAGTAGAACAAGAACAAATTATGAACGACGAGTCGCGACTCTAATTTCGGAGAGCTAGGTAACCGGCGCAGCAGACGACAGATGAGCCGAAAGCGTTTAAAAATAAGCGTTTACTGGTATTCGTATAACGGCGAACCGTGTGGATATTTTAGCGTGATTCGTATGAACTTGTATGTAACTTCTTGTGATTATCATAAACTAGTGACGAAAAAGGTTTTCTGGCCTTCTTCCACCTCATTTGGCTTTTTCATACCGTGAACCCCCAGCTTAAAAAACCTTGGGAAGTTCAGCTGGACCAGCCCAAAACACCATTGGACCATTTGGAAGTACAGCTGGTTTCAATTGATCCAACGGTGTTTTGGACTTCTCCAAAGTTAGTCATACGCGTTCAAGATGGCCGCCATTTTTCCATAGGAGAAATGTTTTTTTTTTGTTTTTTGAATAGGCAGTAATGTGCCGTTCTTGTTCTTGGTGTCAAACAAAATAAACTACCTTCGTGTAAAGTTTGAGCGCAAACGGGGAGGCGGTTCGCCCAGGAAAGTTTTTTAGAGACACTCATTTATCAATGCCACACCCTGTTATTTTCTGCCCAAGCAACCCTGTACAATTTCGAGCCCCTTTGGTTCGGAGCAGGCCAGCACGCGCTTACACGTTTTGCCGTTAATCAGTGTGAAGGGACATGTATAGTCACCAGAGGATTGGAATCGCGGAAGTACGAGGTTCAAAACTGATACAACCCCATTTGCACTGTCCGGAATAACCTGCCTTCGAAGGAACACTTCGTCGTGAACGTTTGCTGTTCACATGCGTCGGCTTGTTTTGCCAAGCAACTCTCACTAGCTTGTCAGTGCGTTTGGGAGTTCGGTTAAGGTTCACCCATCAGCGCTGTGTACAGCGAGGGCAGAGATATGCCTCAAGAGTGAAATATAACGGAATAACCGACGGCAGGAGCACTGTAGTTGCTGTCGTCAAACCGAGAACTGGTCTGGTTTATTACCGGTTCACGTTGCCCTCAAAAGGATGTGTAATAATAATAATAATAATAATAATAATAATAATAATAATAATAATAATAATAATAATAATAATAATAATAATAATAATAATAATAATAATAATAATAATAACAAACAATTGCAATGCTATCAATGTCAAATGCAAGAGAGAAAAGCAACTCGAGCACTGCCTAAACTCCGATTCAAGCCCCTAAAATGAAGCCATGCGCATAAGGAGCGACGAAACGCCTTGTGGAAGTGCGGGGTCTCATAAGCAGAACGTCGTCGAGTGCTGTGTTAAATACGAGATGGTTGGTAATAAAAATAAAAATAAGCTCTAGCGGTGAAATGCCGGCCGGAACGCTGACGAGACCACCTCAGGACAGTACCGTCAGTTTCCACGGATTACAGAAAAAGTACGGCACTCCCGTGCTGTCTCGGTGACATCATCCAGGGGTCGGCATCATACTGCCCGCGGACAGTATTATGCGGACCTCAGCACGTCTCATAACCCCCACCCCTCCCCCTGTCACTTCCTTTCTGAAGGCCGGCACGTCAATTTTGTTCTCAAATGGGGTTAGACGGGAGACAAGAACACATAATTGATCGCTTCCAGTTGGCATTGTCCCCCATCTTCACACTAAGCGAGACGATTGTCAATTATTGTCAGATATTATTGTAAACTCCCCCCCCCACCCCCCCCCCCACCCCCACCCCCCTAACCTGATTTTCAGTCCGGCCCTCCGCCGTGTCGGCTTCATGCAACACCTCAGAAGGCTGCCGACCCCTGACCTGAACTATTGCAGAATAAAACAGGAGAGGTGCAGCTACCCATTAGCGGTCCAACCTCACTTCACATCCCCCGTCCACCTCCTATCCCCTTTCATACATTCAAACCATCTGCAACGGCTGAAATCAAGCGAACTTTTCGGATTCGGTGACAAATGGGGGTGGAACCGTATCATCGAAGCGCTCCAACGTTCCTCGCGAACAGAACGCCGTTTGGGCCCTACTTCATATGAGCTTTAAAACAGATAACTCTTCGTTTCACTTACATTCCAGCCAATAAATGTCGCCCTTTTTTGTCTCCTTTCCCGTTACAATTCACTGTAGATGCGTATGTGGTATGCAAAAAAGAAAAACGGAGTGGAGGGTTAGCTCCGAGTTCTGCTGCCCGTAATTGCCAGCGACAACTCGTCTCACACAAAATGTACAGGTGAATGCACCCAACGAATGCTATAAAGTTCAAACTTTGTAAATTACAAAGCAGAAGCACATTATGAGGATGGAAGATCGGCAGGGTCACCGGAAGTCTGAGTGAAAATTCGAAGCGGCATTGAAGGGGGGTTGCAAACGGAGAGGAGGAGTTGACAGCGAGCCAGCGCCTCCATCATTAGAATAAATAAATAACTAAAGCTCTGAAATGGTTGCCAGATCATGATGTAATAAGAACTCCTGCATACATGCTGGTTATGCAAGCCGTTCACGTCTCTTCCTACCGAGATGACACTGCTAACCCGGTTTAAACGCGCGCACAGTTCCTGTTTGCGTGATGCGAATATAGGCGGCGGAGTCGATCATGAACAGCCGACCGTTCGGACACACAGTACCCGTTAGCTCCCTGATGCCGTGTCTCAGTATAGGTGGCCGTCGCTGTTGCAAAGCGCCTTTGTCGTTCGTCTACTGCCATTGTGGCTATCGTCTACTGTCATTGTGGCTATGCGTCATGAACTGCTTTTGTCGGCAATGGCTGACCTCGTTACTGTAGCGTTGCGCCATTCAAATTTCCCTCTTTTGCACCGGAAAATGTATCTGCACTCGCCGGTAAATTCCCTCGAGGGACGAGGTCCATGACTGCTGTGTCGACTGTCTAGCACGCGTGCAGCCGGGCAATCCCGGCACGTCATCACAGGCCGCTAATACGGTGGCCCTTGCCCAAGCCGCCTCCAACGCAGAGCAAAACCTCGCACAATGTTTCTACAATAGCGGCTGTGAGCTTTCGGCTCGCTCGCGTTCCGGGAGCGCTGAGCGACAACGGGTCCCTCGTACTCTGTGAAATCATATTTGGCGCCAGCATCCGCGTGGCCTAGTTTCTGTCGCCACAGTCGCTACTCCACTTACTCCATCCGCCTTGACTGGGCTGCGGCGTGGTGGGGCTGCTGCCTCCCGAGCGAGGATGCAGCACGCCCGGATGGTATTCCTGGAAGCCTGCGTACAGAGAGCCCGCCCCCAGCATGACTCCCCGCCGTTCCGGCCGCACGCGGGGAGCCGGGGGCCACTTGCCTGTGGTCCTCCTCTCGGCCGACGGTGGAAACGGAATCGCCTTCACCTGCACGAGACGCGGCGCGCGTACGCCGTCACTTTTTCTTCGCGGACAAGCAGCGCGAAAAGGAAACGCCTCGCATAGCGGACGGACGCCCCAAATGGCACGCTCCGGTCAAATTACCAGGTGACGTCACTAACGTGGCCGCCGATTTTCGCCAGTCGGTGAGACACGGCTGCTGCAAGCGCATCCTTTTATACCGTATGATTCCCCTCAATTTAGTCCCTTCCGGTACGTGGCACGCGTGGAGGCAGCTTCCAAGGTTTTCCTTCCACGCACAGTTTATGTACTGACTCTCGAAACAACCCGCGCTAAAGAAAATGCAATAGCTATTCAGATTACGCGTCACTCTTAGTCGAAGACGCCGTGGAAAAGTGGCACAGAAGTGGCAGGACAACCCAGGCGGCTGTCATATGTTTCCCACACCCTTTCTTAGGTTCCACAGGTAGAGACCACTACAATGCTGCAATGAAACGTAACAGGTTGTAAGAGCTTCCACACATGCAGGAAAGCAACTGCTAGATGAGCCTAGCCGTGATATATTGCAGGGCGGCTGCGATTCACAGTTATGATTCACGCTCCGTAGCAGCTGATGCGGACTGCAAGCGACGATGGACCCGTTTTTTGGTCGTCCAGCCCGAATTCCTGAACGTGCGCCAAGCGCTCAATATATGGTAACATCTCGTTAACTCAAAGTACACATGATGCAGGCATCATACTTCACACAAAAACAATAAAACCGCGCAAAATTAGCTCCATATCTTCCCGTGTGCATTTGAAGAAAAAAAAAGAAAGGTGATAAGAGTAAATATCCACCCGACGGTTACAGGAGTTCGCCCTGAAACTACGAAACTTTCCACCAAGCATCAAGAGTGACTTGCCTGGAAGAGTGTTTGGGGGAAAGGACTGTACCCCCAGTCTGTACGGCATCCGTTAAGTCGAACAAAATCGGCGCTTTGTAGATGTCACAGTTCATGTGCATCAATGGAGCGTGTCACAAATTCTGAGCATACCGATGCTCAGCAACCGCCTTCTATTGCGTTACTATAGATCCGAAATGCTGCATGACTGGTCCGGTCATAACATCGCCGCGGATTCCGCGGGAGGCTGCACTAGATATGTTCGACCATACTAGTTGAGGCTCCCCGGGACACAAACACAATTTTCTCACGAGACAAGGATTTGGCAACCCTGGTCCAGCAGCAGCTGCATTGCCCCTACCCGAGGCGGCGGGAAGGCAAGCAATACAGCAGGAGGTGCTAAGAATCTCTGGGTCCGGGTAGGCCGCCAATGGAAATTGTTTATTTGTACATTTAATGCTCGAACTATTTCGAGCGAAGCTAGTTTATCTGTTCTTTTGTAATGAGTTATCCTATATTCGATGAGATATAATAGGGTTGAGTCAGGTAAAAAGGGTTGGGGAGGGATTTGTGGTGCTACCTTCCGGCGATATTTTCTGTTATGGCGGGTATTCCGAAACACATCGCGTAGGCGTAGGGTTTTTGGTTCATAGGGCTCCGGGAATGTGGTAAAATTTTACAGAATTAATGAGCGTGCAGTATCTCTCGTTATTAGGCTCAATAAAAAGCACAAGTATGAGGTGTCGGTCTATGTGCCTACATACACTTACGATGATGAAGTTGTGGGCGTATTTTACGAAAACATTGAATTGGCAATGAAAAAAAAAAAACTCCGTACTCCATCATTATGGGCGACTTCAATGCACAAATAGGGACACAACAGATCTAGAAACACAACAAACCTAGACTCTAGAAACAGCCGCGGGGAAATGCTGGTTGCTTTGCCGAAAGGAATAATCTTCGAATTATGAATACATTCTTCCGAAAAAGAAAGAACCGAAAACAAACTGGGAAAGGCCTGAATGATGAAAATAAAAACGAAATTGCCTTCACTTTAACTGGCACTCCCCGCATGATTCACGATGTGCAGGTGATTGATAGGATATAAAACAAGTGATCACAGAATGGTCAGATGTCGTATCCGCCTGGATTTAACCAGGGGGAGATTAAATATGCTGAAGTGGAAGACGCCTAACCTGCCCTCCGGGGGACGGTAAGTGGAAGAATTCAGATTTTTACTTGAAAGCAAATTCTCCGAGTTGTCTAATGAAAGTAATGATCTGGACCCTCTCAATTATCATTTCCCGCATGCGGTTGTTCAGTCAGCACTAGCCATGGGAGCGAGGTGGCCCAAATTCGAACCCAAGTTGTCCCAGAGAACTAAGTACCTTATTAACAAGGGCTGGAAAATGTTAGTCAGCAGTGCGCGGAACCGAACAGAAATGGCAAAGTTGTCCAAATTGATCAACAAAAGGTAGGCTGCCGACACCCGTGCATTCAATGTGGCGAAAATCGAAGCAACATTGAAACACGGAGAAACTTTGAAAGCCACTAGAAGGAAGCTCAAGAATGCATGCACTCCGGGACACCAATGGTAATTATTGATGACACACTAAAAATAGCTGAGGAATTCTACACAAAACTGTTCGCTTTTGCCCCTGACTCAGAGGCAAGTTTTTTAATAACTGGTGCCGGTCGTGTTCCTGCGGTTAGGACAGATGAGGTCGCAACGGCGCTCAAAGCAATAAAGGAAGCTACGGGAGATGATGGTATTACGCCTGATATATTGTGCCTCGGAGGGCACGTTGTGCGAACAAGGCTTGCAGCCCTGTTCTCGCAGTGCTTGAGGTCTTTAATGGTGCCAAAGGCGTGGGAAAATGCGAATTTAGTTCTCATACATAAGAAAGGTGCGTGACGCCAAATAGCTGAAAAATTACGTGCACATCAGCCTGCTCTCAGTTAACTACAAATTATTTACAAAGGCAATTCTCAATTGCATTATTGCACTTTGGACCTTTAACAGCCACGAGTACAGGCCGGCTTCAGGCAAGGTTTCTCAATTTTAGACCATATTCACGCTATCAACCAGGTAATCGGAAAGTGTTCCGAGTATAATGCACCACTGTATATGGCATTCATAGATTATGAAAAAGCATTTGACTCAGTGCCGACTTCAGTAGTAATAAAGGCGTTACGTGATCACGGCGTCGACGAGCCATACATTGCGCTCTTCAAAGGTATATACGACGGATGCACGGTAACTATTCGGCTCTATCACCGAACTTTTAAGTTTCCTGTACAAAAGGTTGTCCGGCGAGGTGACGCGATGTCGCCACAATTATTTATAGCCTGTCTGGAGGGTTTGTTTAAGAAAGCTTAATTGGAGGAAAACAGGGGTGCGAATCAATGGGGGATATCTTAGCCACCTAAGGTTTGCAGACGACATTGTCCTCTTCAGTCAAAGCAGCAGAGATTTGCAGCGCATGCGTTGCCAACTGTGCCCGGAAAGTATGGCTGCGGGCTAAAAAATAAACACGAAAAAATCCAAGGTAATGTCCAATCAGCCCGCCAACACTCATGACTTTAAGGTAGGTAGCGAAGTCTTGGAAACAGTAAGGGATTACGTCTATCTTGGGCAAATCATAACTGCTGATCCAAACGATGAAAAGGAAATTACCCGCCGAATAAGCATGCATGGGCTGCTTTTGGTAAGAATTCAGATATCCTGACCTGTAAGCTTAAGCTACAGCGCAATAAAAACACGTACAAGGACAAGTAAGGAACGTACGGAGCGCTGACTTCCAACTGATAGTTTATTGACACGGGAAAAATTTATATTCATGCAAGATATAGTGACACAACAGCTTAAAAGCAGATAAACAAGCTTAAGATTAAGATAAGCTGTAGCTGTAGCATGTTGAACCAACCAGCTCAGACGTCAACCTTAGTAAGCTTCAGTAGCGTGGAAATTTGGGCTTGTTGGTTCATAACATACAAATATATAGCGCAGAAGACGAGAAACACAGACAAGCGCCGTGTGTGTCTACTTGTCTGTGTCTCTCGTCTTCTGCGCTATATATTTTTAACTTAGTAAGCTTCCTCTGTCACTCAAAAAGCAGTATGTAATCAATGCGTTCTTTCAATATACCCGCCGCGGTGGCTCAGGCTAAGGCGTTGCGCTGCTGAGCACGAGGTCGCGGGTTCGATTCCCGGCCGCGGCGGCCGCTTTTCTGATGGAGGCGAAAAGCAAAAACGCCCGTGTGTACGAGATTTCGGCGCACGATAAAGATCCCCAGATGGTCAAAATTAATCCGGAGCCCTCCACTACGGCGCGCCTCATCGCCTGCGTTGCGTCGGCGCGTTAAACCCCCACAATCAAATCATCGTTCTTCCAATATTGACTTACGGGGCAGAAACTTGGGGCCTCACCAAACGACTCGAAATGAAACTTAATTCGTTCCAACGGGCCATGGAACGGAGAATGCTAGGGGTCACGCTGAGGGATAGGAAAACAGACGCATGGATTAGGGAACAGGCTAAGGTGGAGGGCATTCTAGTTCAAATTAAGCGAAGGAAATGGGCATGGGCGGGTCACGTATGCGTATGAAGGACAGCAGGTGGACCATCCGTTTAACAGACTGGCTGCCAATAGACCACAAACGCAATATGGGTCGGCCGAGGACTCGATGGAAAGATGAGCTACGGAAATTTGGGGGGAAAGCATGGATTGAGCTAGCGCTCGACAGGCGTGGCTGGAGATCTTTGGGGGAGAGAGAGAGAGAGAGAGAGAGAGAGAGAGAGAGAGAGAGAGAGAGAGAGAGAGAGAGAGAGAGAGAGAGAGAGAGAGAGAGAGAGAGAGAGAGAGAGAGAGATTTAGGAGAGGCTTTCGTCCTGCAGTGGACACCACCAGGCTGCTGCTGCTGATGATGATGATGAAACATAGCTTACGAACGAATTACCTTGCGAAGATAAAAACGAGCACGAGCAACTTGAATGTGTCGTCTGTCTGTCTGTCTGTGTCTGTCCATCCATATATCCATATAGCCACATATCCATCCATATACTAATGTATCCATATATCCTTCCGTACATACATACATACATACATACATACATACATACATACATACATACATACATACATACATACATACATACATACATACTTACATACATACATACGTGAATACCGCCACGTACCCGCCGCGGTGGCTCAGTGGCTAAGGCGTTGCGCTGCTGAGCACGAGGTCGCGGGTTCGATTCCCGGCCGCGGCGGCCGCTTTTCTGATGGAGGCGAAAAGCAAAAACGCCCTTGTGTACGAGATTTCGGATTCCCAGGTGGTCAAAATTAATCCGGAGCCCTCCACTACGGCGCGCCTCATCGCCTGCGTTGCGTCGGCGCATCAAATCAATCAATCAATCAATCAATCAATCAATCAATCAATCAATCAATCAAATACCGCCACGTGGCGGCAGAACGAATGATGCGAATTATGGGAGGTGTGAACGACCTCCCCAGCAAGGGTCGGCAACTTTTTGAGGCGGAGGGCCAAGTTAGGAAGCCAACACGGCGTGGGCCGGACAAATCGGCAAATAGCGGAGGGGCGGGGGGGGCGGTCTTTGTTCCTGTATAACCCTATTTGAGGTCAAAACTGCCATGTCGGCCTTAAGATAACAAGGGACAAAGGGAGGGAAGGGGTTCCGACGTCGTGCAAGGGGCCGCATAATACCGGCTCGCGAGCCGCAGATTGCCGACTCCTGATGTACAGTATGTACAAGACAGCCATGGCAGAGCCCGCGCAGGCTACGCCCACCTACAGCTTCCCCGTCAGAGGGAAGGCCCACACCACCGCTGTGCTGCGCTCCCTCTTCGTCGTCGTTTCGTGGCAATATATAGGTAATAACCGTGATAATATATAGGTAAAAATATATAGCGCAAAATCAAAACATGAAGCGCAAGAACAACGGCGAGTGAGGTGCCGCTGTCACTCGTTTCTATCTTTGCAGGTCATAGAGTCAGAGTTCGCTTAGTTTCCTGGCAAGCAGCGTCTACCATGGGCCACAAACAAAGCTTTAATTACAGAACGGCCCATTGCACGTGGATAAGGTACACGAATGCTTCTGGCCTTATCCTATCGGTGGCATTGGGCCTGTAGATAGGAAGCTCCATTCCTGGTCGTGGTAGTGCCGCCTATCGATGGGCGCGAGATTTCGATTAGGGTGCGTATACGCAAGAACAACTTAATTTGGACCTCCCCCCCATCTCCCCGCCCTTCCTTTTGACAGCCTCCAAGGCCGCATGACCTTAGAGCCACGAGGCGCACAGCTTTGCGCACGATAGAAAAGCACGGGCTGTATGTGATAGACCCCCCCCCCCCCTCTCCCTTTTTACTCTTGGTAATTATTCCTGTCGGTTAGTGTTTTGGGGTGCGTCCAAGCTTATGTTTCATATAATGCGTCGCAACAACGTACTGATGGTCCGCGAACTGTGCTCTTTTGGTGTTCTTTTCCTACACATGACTCGGTTAGGTTACCCTGAAATATTGTACCGAAGTGCCTGGCCCATGAGGCGTATACGAGGGGTGCAGAATAAAACGCGCAAACAAATCTCGTAGTCGCGGGTGTTTTTCTTTGTTTCAACAGCCACTCTGACAGGGAGTCGAACCCGCTGCAGCACTGGAAAGATACAATGCAAAAGCATGCTTGAAACATTGGGCTCAGCGAGATAAATCAATTCTTGCATTTGTAATGTATTAAACTTCCAGCGTATACCCCCAAACTAATCCAACCCCTTCGCCCCTATCTTCCTACCGTTTTTGTTGCATCAAACTTTAATGCAATGGTCATCAAGATCAGGCGCAGCCCAAGCGTTTCTGCTCACACCGGCAGCTATCCCAACAGCCGTCACTACTGTCAACACTACTGTTAATACCGTTACTATTGCTACTGTTAACATTGTGCAGCATGTATGCTGCATTAGCCCCATTGAAGCAATTTGCGTAATGGCGGCATGCATATATTGTCCAAAGCTTGCGTGGGTGTCCTGCTTGCTTTTGGCCAGCGCTTTAGAGCGTATATATGTGCGCTGGGCGCTTCTTGGAGACTATCTCAAACTTACATCAACTATCTCAAACTTCTACGGTCTGGGTGGAACCTGTAATCGTCTTCGTGATATCGATCACTCCTCAGGTGACCGGGGCGAAATTCAGTGTTTTTACACTCTGTGAAGAATGATGACAAGCGGAGCTGGGCTCAGACAAAGAAGTGAACAAAACAAGCCCGTAGAAGAAACTCGGTGTGATGATATCTTAGCGGCTAATTTCAGTATTTTTTTTTCAAGATACCTACATTGGGTTGAGATGTACAGATTTTTTACTATAAAGCTGGCTTTGCCGCACGATCCAGTTTGGCCGACGCGACTTTTGTCGATGCAACTCAATTTTGACGCTTGGCTTCGGCTTTCCGCTCTCATTCGGGATTAGCGCGTCATCGGCACTGGCGTTCTCTGGCGAGCTCCCGCTCCCGCTCGCGCCGTCCGGAGTGCATGGGGCGAAAGGACGCGCGCGCTGTGATTGAAATGAGGTGGTTGAGATCGGCTATGATGGGTTGGTGACAATAGAGGCATCGGGTGTGTTCTGTGGATAATACCATTTTCTAATCGTCTCTGAGGCAGTACAGGTGTTGGGGAAGAACTTGTTAAGGAAGATTTCTTGTGGTCGGGTTAGGGTGGGGAAGGAGTTGAGGTGGCCTGGAAGTGTGAGAGACTCGAGGCGTGTAGCTATTTCAGTTTCTTGCATTTACGGAGTCTGATTGCGGATGCGAGAGCAAAGTCACCATCCGGGCAGGCCAGGTGTGGTCTAAAGAGGGTGGCGCCGGGGGCCATCGGAAGCTGTTGTGAGGAGGGTCTCCTGCGCAGCCCCGTGAGCTGTCTGGTTTCCAGGGCCGTCTGTCTCATGACGGGGGTCAGTCAATGCAGACCTGCCATCCGAATGTTTTTAGTCCAGTGATTTGACGAATAATGTCGGAAACCGTAGGGTGCGTGGACCTTGGATGAGAAATTAAGTTTTTGGGGAGCTTCATAGGAGTCAGGTTGCGAAGTTAGGGCAAAATTGGAAGGTTGTAAACGTACACAAAATGGTCGAGGGTGTCGTGGATGGCGAGGAGATCCATGTTCACTGGAGGGAATGCGGTGATGTCGGGAACCCATGACAGATAAATCATTCAGGCTTACCCGTGCTGTACCAATATTGGAGTTGATGTGGCCAGCGCCTGCGTAGGCGCAGATAATAACAGAAGCAGCTCGCAGGGGCAAGGGGATCTGAGCATAGCTCACTCCTCGAGCTAGTGGCAGTTGGTTCTGATCAGCGCAGCAATGGGGCGATCTTTCCTTTGGCTCTCTCTGCGTTGCTTCCGATTGCGATGACTCAGGGGCACCCACACGGCACCGATTTCGGACTTCACCAACGCGGTAGACCCTGCCTTGAAACTACCGCTTGCGCAAAGAGGAACCTTGAAAACTATGAATCCGCACAGCAAAGAACAGATCAACCACGTGCAACTTGACCCTCATGTCCACAACCTCTAAGACTTGGAAGACTTCACAAAGGATCACGAACCTGACGCATACCTGGCAATGATTATCTGCTGTAATTTGCTGCTTCAGGAGAAAATACCTAAAGGTAATGAATACAACCCAGCAGACCAGTAAAGGCAAGCCTTATTGGAGAACTCGTGAGACCGCTCCTGACGTTGTTTTCTTCCGAACGGGATGAAGTCAGACTGACCACTCCAGTTTTCTTTGACAAACCGTTAGTACACGCCGACGAATCGCTGATAGTGGAAACACCGAAGGTAAGCACTCAACTCTCTGTATACGATGTCAACCGTGTCTCTTTCACGACGAACCCACAGAGGGAGTTCATAGCGCATAAAAATTAAAAAAGATCGGATGAACACAGCAGGCCGGGATTCTCAAGCATGTGACTGGGGAGTAGACGCATTCAGTTTACAATATTTATTATTGAAAATGTGGTACCATTAACAACAGCTCAAATCGTCGCAAGACCCAGAAGACTAGGCACAGGGCCAGAGGACAACATACGACTGTTAGACCTGAGGCGCAATCACTGAACTATACAGCACTTTTCGAACAACGAAGAGGTCAGCAATTTTTGCTAAGGAAAGTTGTGTCGATTACTGACTGTTCACAGTTGGCGACAGAAACGACTACTGAAACAACACGAAGCCCAGTCAGTCGACCTTGGATAGCTGGTATTTCGTTCCTACCCAAGAACAGAGTTTTGTATAGGACTGTCGTCACCCGTGGTAAGCAGAAGGGTGACTATAGAAGTTACATCATTCCTTGAAGCACAGTTGGAGAATAAAGCTGCTTAATACCTGAGCCTGGCTGCATATAAGTATGCTGAACTGGCCGTTATGTCATTTGTGTGGCGCTTCCATCACGGATCCTCCGCATGTGTGCACAGGAAGCATTGTCGTGGGCGGGAGGATGCATGTTGCGGAAAAGGAAAAAAAAAAAACGAGGAGCTTAGAATATTATCACTATCATTAGCAAAAAGAAGAGTGTTCTGAGCACAACCGTGGCCCCGGGTCCTGTTCCTTAACAAGCGGGTTTTCTCATATTCTATTGAGCAATCGAAGATGTTTACCCGAGGTGCACATCTGGTGGGTGCGTGGACATAAATAACCTCGTTATGCGGCGGCTCACGCCTCTGCACCCGTGAGCATACCCCGGGCCATTAGCAGAGGACAGCCTCCACCGCCTCCAAAACGCATCTTCAGTACCAAGAGAGCCCGGCACATTACAGATATGCCAGAAGAAAATTCCCTGCACCTCATCTTCGGCTATGCAGGAAGAAAGCCACCACTCGTAGGTTACAGACGAAGGCTATACCCACAGCAACCTCTTCCGTGCTATCACCCATGCACTCCACAGCTCGTACATTAACCTCTTCCACGCTATCTACCCGCTCAACAGCTCCTACGTTGCAATTTGTGTTCCACACCCGGCACCCTGTAAAACCATGTAGGGGAGCACCAACAAACCCCATACCTACCGCCCCACCCCATCCCCTCCTCTTCTCATGAGCAGCGGGTGGCTCGTCTGGCCGTCCCGAACCTTGAATTCCACCAAGACTTGCTGAAGGGGGCCTGGACGGCAAACCGCAGCCTGGGTATCGCGGACTACCAGTGCCCTGCACGGGGCGAGTGCCCTAACAAATAACTTACGTTCAGAAAGAAAAAAAAAATCTCTTTTCCGGTGACACATTTTCACTTCGGGTGTTGTTGCTGGACGTTGTCTTCTTCTTGACGTGACTTCGTGGTGGCGTGGAGGGCCGCCGGCAACTGAGACCACCGTACTCGTACTTTGCCTTTTTGTGAGAGGGTTGCAGGATCTTGAAGCTGCACGTTAGCGTCTCGTCAACAGACATCATGGCCCCGGCGTTGTCGAACTAGCCGCAGTAGTTGGGCGCTGAGAAGAGTGTCACCAGCTGGCGCTCTGCGAAGAACTCGTAACCGTCCTCCACCACCTGGTGGGCTCTGCAGACTAAATCGAGGTCGTGCGTGATCAGGAACATGAATACTACATCTGAACAAAAGGTGAAAGACACGCCCAGGCCGTTGTCGCCTCAGCCCTGAATGTCTTTGACCGGATCCGGCCAGAGAAGGTCACACATTAGGCCTCTGTCGGGGACGTCTGCTGGTCGCCTGATGTGCCTGATCTCACCCATTGATCGGAGCTCAGGTGAAAACCCCCTGTGGCAGCAGAAAATCCTCTCCTGAATGATGGCAGCGATGGGCATGCAGAAGAAGCAGTCGGTGAAGGTCTTCCACAGCTTGATGTTATACCGACGCTTGCACTCGTCGTAGAAGCCATAGATGCGGTTGATGGCGGAGCACTCGTGGTTGCCCCGCAGCAGGAAGAAGCTCTCAGGGTACCTGATCTTGTAGGCCAGCAGGAGGCAGATGGTCTCCAGAGGACTGGCTGCCCCGGTCCCCGTAGTCTCCCAAGAAGAGGTGGTTGGACTCCTCTGAAAGCCGCCGCACTCAAACAGCCGCAAAAGGTCCGTGAACTGGCCATGAATGTCGCCGTAGATCTTTAGTGGCGCCTCCAGCTCCAGCAAGATCGGCTGGGTGAGAAAGATCTCACGCGACTTGCGGCACCATTTCCGCCCCCGTCAGCTCCTCGAACTTCCCTTGGCGGCATTCTCGCACATCCAAGAGCCTGGCAATGATACTTTCTACGTTTAGGTCATCCCGCCATAGTGTGGTCCCAAGGAGCTGCCGCAAAGCAATGGGCGACAGCAAACCGAAGTTGTTGTTCCTGGTTACTAGACACATACCCACGTGGGGGGATTGGCCAGTAATCGGGCGTGAGGAGGGCTAATGCGTCCGCTTAAAACAACAGAAAATTATAAAACTGGCGATTTATATGCAGAAAGAGCGCATTATTACAAAATAGAATTGGTTGAGAATTGAAAGTAGAGTTTGGAATAGAAAAATGAGCTTTTTGTGTCGGAAAAGGCACATGCAAGAATCAAAGCTAACAGGGCAGGCGCCTGGTCTCGGATATGAGATCATGAATGGCTGCAGCCACCCCTCGGTGACAATGTCCCAGTGATGTGGCCCCAAACTATAGTAGTACGGGCATGGAAATAGGAATACCAATTCGTTGTAATGGCGTGGCAAGGTGACATTGCCTCGTCATAGAAAAACCGCGGGAATACAAGAGGAAGTGCTCTAAAGTATAATGTTCACCACAAGCAGCACATCGGGAGGAGGAGGCGAGACCAGCCCGGGGCATATAAAAGTTGAGTTGGGGGACTCTACATCTGAAGGTAGTTAATGTGAACTGACATTGACGAGATTCACAAAAACTGGAATTCCAATTACGTTTTAAATGGACATAATCTTCAAAATTAGTGACTACCTCTTTCTGCCCTCTTGCTAGACGTTGATAGGTACGAAACCTTGCTCCTGGTACAATAAATCGACCAGGGCATAGGTCAACCGGAGGGCCATCCAACGCCGATCCTGCCAAGGAGTCAGCCTGTTCATTCGTTTGTGACCGGGAACCCACATGAAGCAGATGTCCCGCAAATGGGACGGCACAAGAAGTTGAATGCACGAATAAAGGTGGAATTTTCGGATGATGACAGCGGGGAACAAACCGATAGGGAGTCAGTAATTATAGCTACATTAAAGTGCCGCGGAAGAACTTCTTTTAAGGCCAAAACTATAGCTAGGAATTTGGCTTGAAATATCGGTGTGAAATTGGGTTAACGCAGCCAGACTGACCAGTTAAGGTGTGGACTAAACATTCCCACACCTGCTCGCTCCCCACGTTGGGATGCATCTGTTGACACTATTACATAATCATTCAAGCTGGCCAAATGGTCGTCCAGTAGTCCTGTTAAAAATCGCGACGCAAGCATTTTAGCGTCACTGGGGAAAATATTATGAAAGTTATATCTCACAGGGCATTGCCAATATTGTGGGAATGTTGATACTCAATGGAGAGAGTAATGTCTGGGCGTAAACACTCTGAGGGCGAATGTGCCGAGGCCACCAAGAGTTGAAAAAGAGTGCCGGCTGAGCAACCATCAATAAAAAAAAAATCTGCCATGTGGAGATTCAAAAATCCTCATAACCGTTAGTACTGTTAAGAGCCGAAACCGAGGCTCCAGGCACGGAATGCGGGCCTCCAAATACAAGATGTTATTGGCCAGGCACCTTGGGAGGCCGAGGCACAATACTAGTGCGCGACACTCCAACATAATAAACTTGTTGAGTTTGTAAGCTGGTGAACCAGGCAAGAGGACGCAGCCAAACTCTAAAATGGGACGCAAGTACACCCTGTAAATAAGAAGCAATGTGTCAATTCTCATGCCAAAACTCCCATTTCTGAGTCTCCGCAACAGACCGAGTGCCCGTTTCTTTTTGGTAGCGACATGGTTTATATCAGGGCGCCAATTCATTGTATTATCATAGATTACACCCAAGTACTTCAAAGATGTCACCTGAAGGATAGTCGCCTCCTGATACGTCAGGCAGAGGGTAACCGGAGCGGATACTGAAAACCCAATTACAGCGCACTTATTGACATTAATTTCCAAATTTAGGTTCGTATATATCCACCTTTCGATTGAAAACAAATAGCCCTGTAGCATTTGATAAAGGACATGAACGTTCACTACGTCCACTTTTAGTCAGCTTCATGTAGCGTGGTAGTGTTGGGCTTGCACGCACATCTCGCAATATGGAAGCCCTGGGCTTGGTTTCCGTGCAGTACCTTTTCTTTTTTTTCGAAATTCCTTCTAAACTCGGTGATTTCACTCATGTTCTCTTGCGTAGTCGGATATTTCGCGTGCCATTTCGCTGCTACACACGACCGACGGTAGCTTTTCTGCTTCCGCACCAATCTCGCTCACCGCGCCCATGAGGCCACGGAGAAAGCATCCCGACGGCACCTCTCCTGTTAGCCCAGCGGCAGCAGCAGAGAAAGAGAGAAAGTGTTTATTAAAATGAAAATATTTACAAGGCGAAGTTTTGCCTCTCGACACCAGCAGCAGCAGAGCGTTGCAGCAGGCTGCATTTGGGCGCCGCCCCCCGCACGCGTCGCGGCTATCAGCCTCGGCGGACAGGGCTTCTTCTCCGCTCAGACCACGCCGGGTTGTCAGCAGAAAAAAAAAAAAAAAAAAGACAGACTATGTTGTCCGCGTAAACGTCCTGATTTATCGGAATTGCACTCATTAGTACATTAAATAGGATGGGTGAAAGCACCGAGCCCCTTGTCTCATATAAAGTCGATGATTTAAAACCATTTTCCCAGCAAAACGACTTACGGCCATCAATCCATGAAAGGATGTACTTGGGTAATCCCCATTATTTAAGTTTGGCTAGCAGGATGCATCATTCCGCGCTGTCATACGCTTTAGCAACATCCAGTGTAACGAGCGCGCATACCTATTTATTTCTGCGCGCAAACTGAATACGGCTCTCCAAGTCAACATGAGCAGACCAAATGGAGAAACCCGGACGGAAGCCAATTTGATGTGGGCTCAGAATATTTTTACGGGACAAAAACTGGACTAAACGCCCATACAAAATTCTCTGAATTGATTTGCTCAGGTTACCAGTTAGTGCGATTGGGCGAATATTGTCCGGAATAACCCCTAGGCTAGAGTTTTTTAGAAGGGGGACATTTTTTTGCTATTTTCCAATCTGCAGGTACCCATGATTTTCCCAATGAAGTATTTATGATATTCAACAGATCGTCAGGAGATTCCTTAAATAAGAGTTTATCGCGGGAGTAGAGATCGCATCTGGCCCCGGGGAGGCTACCAGCAGCCGCATAACAACATCCCCATCTCTTTCATCGTGACAGTAGAGAAGTCTAAAATTGGTATACTTTCTACGACCATGGGTGATAGAGTAGGTGAAAACCTGATTTGTAAGTCCTGGGTGACCTGTTCGAGCAAATTCATGGTTTCATCAGTCGTTTCGCGACTGAAACATCGTTACTGCGATTAACAAAACTCTTGCGGTTCGACCCGAGCACGCAGCTGGTTGTCCCGCGCTCTTCACGAGAACAAAGTTTATGGTGGTGATGATGATGATGTCCAACAGAAAATGGAACATAGCCATTATGGGATTGGGCAAGAAGAATTCCGTTTTATTAGCGAGTATAATTACACAAGACGAAAACAAGAGCGTGGAAGGAGATTTAGGGCCGTATTTCGAGTCCCTCCTCCCCCCCCCATTTGCTACCTCCCCTCGGCTGAGGGGTGGATGGGGGGGAGATTCCGCAATGCTTATGCGCGGGGAAATTGATTTCAAGGATCTCCTCCACTGGAGAATAGGGTAGACGAAGGATTCAGAATACCAGAGTTAATCTGAATAGAAAAAAAAGAGCGGTAATAGAAGAAAAAAATTCCCCGCATTTCCCCGAGGGGAAGAATGTGAAAGTGCGAATGCACGAGTTGAATTTGCGCGGTTCGGTAATGTTCGCGAAAGAGAGATCACACACACACACACAACTACAAAGAAAGAAAGATGCATTTATTCACAGACACCTATTTGTGTTGTCGTTGTACTTGATTGCTAGAGCGGATCTCAGCTTTGAAATTTCGTGTCAGTACTCCTTTAAGCGGGTGCATTAGCCCTTCTCACGCCCGATTCCTGGCCAATTTCCCACGTGGGTATGTGCCATGTCAGCGGCCAGGCAGCGCGCGCCCATCTCCCCCCGTTGCTAGGGAAGACGAGGAGCGCGCGCACCCGCAGCTGTTGCTATGCGGACTACGGCGGCGGACGATTCAGGCTCGCTTAAGAAGTGCATTCGCACTTAAAATAGTGCATGCCCTGTGACTACGCTTCTTCGCAAGCACAGTCATGTGAATGGATGCCAGTTCTGTAAGCGCCGCCATTTATAGTTTTGTAAAGTGGGCACATTAGCCCCTCAAAATTCGCGATTCCTGGCTAATCCTCCAAGTGGGTGTGCGTCAACAAGAAAGGCATAACAACAGCCACCAGTCAGGAGACCAGCGTTGAAATTAGTGCTTCTAAAAACTAGTCTACCACCGTCTTGTAACTAGCTTCGACTTTTTTGGACCAGCTATTTTCTGACCCTCACAACGCGGGTGCTTTAAACATGTAGATTTAAAGGGACAGACAACCGATTTTTGTGGAGTAGCCAGAGTTCTATAGTTAGACCTACAGTTTAATTACAGTTAGTTAGAGTACAGTTACATGATTTTGCTGCAGCAAAATCATGTAACCGACTCTGATGAAGGCAAGACCCATTGCCGCTACGAGAGTAAACCTTCTTTGTTATGTATTGTTCTTGCTGTGTATCCGACTCTTTACTTTTTTTCTTGTTCTCTCTCTCTCTCTCTCTCTCTCTCTCTCTCTCTCTCTATATATATATATATATATATATATATATATATATATATATATATATATATATATATATATATATATATATATATATATATATATATATATATATATATATATATATATATATATATATATATATATATATATATATATATATATATATATATATTGGACAGCGGGTTTCGCTCCAGAGACAAGCGAAATGAAATATGAGATCAGTAGAATGCTAAACAAGCGTTACATTTTTTTTTTTTTTGTGAACGCCGCTTTCTTTATCGCGCAGTGCTTCGTAACCGAACATGTCGATTTTCTGGCGATATAAAAGCTTTAGTTGCCTTTTATTCCTATGTTCACTGCAACGAGTTTTAAGTTGGTTTTGCGCGCTGAACACCTGCGCTATTACGTGCGCCGTGGTGTAGGGATAAAAGTTGAAAATTGGGGAGCTTGAGAGTGGACATCTTGAAAGCTTGAACGTACGGGAGCGGGGAGTTTGAATATCTCGCACACCAGGGCGTCTTCGTTTTCCTCCTCCAAGGCAGGTTCCGACCGCTTGAAACGAAGGCGCTGCTCAAGATGGCCCTCAAGCCCATTCCCATTAACCAAACAGGACCACACTTTTAAAAGCCGGGCCCGTGCATTTGCTTCTCCGCAAGTCACCCAAGTGTTGACGCATTTCAGGCGCAATAATTTGAGGCCGTGAAACTTTGACAATACGCTAAGCAAGCACGTCGTTTTGTATTGCGGCTATCAAACGCAGGTCACCGACCTTTTCGGGCTCGCGACGTAACGATCGCAGGAACTTGCTTTTATTGTATAATGTGAAGTTGTGTGTAGCGTTCTGGGGGCTGATAACATTAGAACGCAATGTTAGCGTAATGCTGGCGTTGTAGATTCAATACGCACAGGTCTACATATATGCTTCTACGCATGCATATGGTTTGATCAAAGGGGAAATGGCCACCCCTTTTTATACTGAAGACGAAACAAGATAAAACGAATAAACGCACTTGCACAAAACGTGTAGCACACTTTGTCAAACTCCCGGTGGTACAAATTATAACAGAGTTAATTATGCGCGTGCCCGAAATACCGCATGTGACACTTCAGCGCGTCAAGCCCTAGATATTACGTGACCCGGGTGCCTTGTAATCTCGCGTACACACTCGCTAGAACATTTCTCCTTCCAACGGGGGTCGATTTGGACTATTACTTGGGGCATAACGAATGTAGATACGCGGGTAGACCTGTAGAATGTAGATCTGCGGCACTAGTCAGAAAAATTATTCCGACAAGTTCTATATTTTGAGAACCACCTTTTTGTAAACATGAAATACGATTCCCCGCAGGGTTCCTTGCTTTATAACACTTGCTGTTGGGCGAGTTGGGTTGGTCCATGTTCCTTTTGAAATAAAGTGCCCGAAAAATTGACACAGGACACACAAAGAACCGACCTGACTAACGCTCTGCAGCGGGAAACATGGCGCGATGAACGCGGTTGGGCGGCGAACGAGTGTGCTTAACCCACTGATCTCCACTTAGTGGAGAACAGTGGCTTAACCGAATCGGTGTGGAACCATGGCGCGTAGATGCGGAGCTGTCGAAGTGCACACGTACCTTCCATCGGTCGCCGTCCTTGTAGTTGCTGGCGTTGCTCTTCTCGGACATCGTGCGGCCTGGGAGAGCTGCAAAACACCGGAGGACGTCGACTGTTCAACTTCTGCGATACGCCAAACCCGCGGCCTTCTCCGGCTGTGGCCCTGACACTGCGTATCGCGCACTTTTTACACTTTCGGTACGCTGCCCCGAATATCTCCGCAGTGCACGGTATCTCTCCTCTGACGCACACTTCATGCACGCACTCTTCAGCACGCTCTGTTATGTCAACAAGCGTCCCGCGAATCTTACTCGAGCCCCTATCGGCTTATATATAGCGCACATTCCTGACTTCCGCGCGTTATCGTTTATCAGACTGTATCGGTAGATGGGCGCCTCTGCCCCTCTCCTGATATTTTCATGGTAAACATAAACACGGCAAAACGTAAAATGTGCCACTTCCGCGTGTAATATTATTATTTGCTGACTCACTTTCTACCTTTCACGTGTGCACACACACGCCCACACAAATTGTTTTCGTGGGCTGATTGCGGCAGACATAACTCAGAAGTAAAACAGACACCGTGAGAGGACGGCAATGCTAGGCACTGAGAAGTAGCAAACAGGGTAGACCGCCGGTGGAACGGGTACATGCTGAACTATAGGTCCGAACAACACTATGCGTCTCTAACAACGACGCTGCCGCATCCTTCGGGGAGCGTGCATGCTTGTGTTTTCTCTACTACGATAGATCGTGAAGCCTCTACCTAAGGGGCAGCGCCCGTGCGAGATGATACGCCTCGGAAGAAGACACGTGTTTGAAATGAGCGAACCGTGCACAACTGCAAAGGGCATCTGCACAATTTTGACACGAACAATGTTATCGTGGAAGCAAGTGCGATATCGGCAAGGAATCCTCCGTGAAAGCCTGCAACACGCGTCGTAATTCCTCACAGAAACGCACCTCATTTTGATGCGAATGCAACAGTTAAATCTTAACTGGGTAGGTCAAAAAAGAAACAATACGCCATCGTGGCACAGAGATGGCCTACAAGATGACCGACGGCTGAAAGAGTAAAAGACAGATGAAAGTTCTCTTGAGCACGAAGTGTATACAGGCAAGACCGTTTCAAAGGGCTAATACTGCAGGCACGGTTCATACATTACGTGCGCGAAGGAAACCTGAAAGGCATATTTGAGGAAAAACATAAATGAATCGAGAGTGCCAGCGTTTTTTAAATTAAAAATTCACGTTGAATTTTACGATAGCAAATAAAGACAACGGGTTAAAACAACGTGGAAGAGAGGTGAGATAACGGTGAATACAAAAACAACAGATGTCCGCTCGAGCTGCTCCAAAAACAACGAAAACGAAAGATGAGTAACAAGACGCGCGCTGCCTTTGCAGTAGTTGGCGCGTGAGCACTGCAAATTCGGGAAGGTTGAATAGAGGTGAATAAACCTATTGCAAACAAGGAAGACATATGTCCTAAGTGGGGAAAAGGGAAGGTGCCATGGAATGAGGCGGCGTGTACATGTAGAGGACTTAAACGGCGCAAAGGGAAAGGGGTGACGGTGACGATGATTATGATGATGATGGTGATGAGAGAACCCTTTCGGCTATCGGCGAATATAACGCTTTCACATTAACTCCACAATAAGGAGTGCTTAGCTTGCCTCGTAATCTTTCTTTTTAATGAGCCTTCAAGGTGCATATGACCCACACTTCGTATGCATTAAAATTCTTTCTAGAGGTATTGCAGAAGCCCCTGGCGTTACATGTTATAGAGCGTTAGATTGTGTACACAGCATGACAGTGACAGAGCTGCAGAGAAAAACATGCAGACCGCGCAGCAATGATTTAGATCGTCTTTTTCTGGGATTTTTTTTAGTTCCCTGTACTCGCGTTTAACATGCTGGACAATTGTAATCCGGGCGTTAAAAAAAAAGGTGTTCGAAGAGAAAAAACAAAGCCTAAGCGCTGTATTCTATCTTGCTAATAGGCTTATTAATTTACCCATTCATTCATTCATTATTGCGAAACCATCAAATGCCCCATTACGCGAAAATGCGGCTCCCGCCGCCAGCGTGACCTAAATGTGGTCCGAAAAATGCCGGACAGCGTAAACAGAATACATAAAATCAAATGAAAGAAAAGTAAGTGAGTCTGGGATTCAAACCCGGGTCATGCATAACGGGAGTACAACACGCATTCCTACACCATCGCCGAGCATCGGCTGTAGCATGATGCAGCTAGTGAAGTGGCCTTCAATTTAGAAACTTGTGTTAGAGGCATGTATTGAGGCTTGCAGGAACAATTTGAGCATGCTTATTACATGAGGAACAAATCACGTTCACCCTAATGGCGAATATGTATAGATTTAAATGGCGGAGAAGAATGAAACACAAGAGGTGGAGTAGGCGATCCCACTAAATGAGAAGTAGTAGAAAACGAAAGGGAAAACGAAAACGACGCAAAGGGAAAAAGGACCATGACGTTGGTAATGAGACACAATTGTACCACTGAAGGCCCACAAGGGTACTTTGAACATGTTAATTACGGACGTATCACAGCATGTTCACGCTAAAAGCGTGTATGTATAGGCTAACAAGGGCGATTTGCTAAGCCTTTCAGTCATAGTAAGAGAGACGAAAGGAAACGCCGAAAAGGAAGTAGGATAATAAGGATGGTGTTAGGAGAACACAGTTCCAACACTGGAGGCCTACATGAACAATTTCGGCAAGCTAATTACAAAAGTAGCGATGCACCTGTATACCCTAATAGCGTATATCTGTTGCTAAAAACTTGGGCCATTGGCCAAGCATCTTTCATAGTAATGCATAGACGAAAACCACGCAATCGGAAAAGGATAATGACGGTAGTGATGAAATAACAACCGCACAACTGGACGCGTTTTTGTATGTTTGTGTTTTCTCAACTACGATAGATTCTGAAGCCTCTACCTAAGGGGTAGCTCTGAAACATGAACGTCCGTGGGAGTATACGCCTCAGAAGAAGATACAGGGGCACACAAAAATGCCGCTCTGCGAGCAAAGAAGCAGGCACTCGCTGCACTAAAGGCACCACAAGCCGACACCACTGCAACAGTTACGACGCGAAAATTACGCGCCAGACATATATCCCTCTCGTGACGAAGATAATCACGACAGTCATATAACGTTGACGTTAAGCTTCAAGTAAAATATAAAGCTTGCGCCATCCCACACGTAACAGTCTTAAGTGTGTCCCTGAACTGTTTACTCATTTATCTGCCAGTAAAGCCTACATTTACCCGCAAGAGTTCATGGGGGAGCTAAGTTCGTGCATATTGTTTCAATCTTGTATTCCCTTAACTGGGGTGCCAAGGGACATACAGTCCTGTTTCAGAAGAGAATTAAACAACGCATGCAGACATGGAAACAACGGCAAAAAAGCGAGGTTAAAGCAAGCAAGGAAGGGTACACGCACGGCCGTATAGCCAGAAATTTTTTTTCGGAGGGGCTTATGGGTAATCGAAGGGAGGAGTTCTGCCGAAACGAACAAACGAACTCGTCAACGCCCCGCCTGGAAAAAATTCCTAATGGGGTTTAAACCCCCGAACCGCCCCTCTGGCTACGTTCCTGGGTACAAGTGTAACGCAGTATGGACCTACAAGGCTAGATCTCAAATAAACGCGAAATAAACTGCGAGAACGGGTGCCAACAGCAGCAGCAGCTGCGGTGCGAACAAAGAGGTTTCGAATAATGTGTCGCCAACCCGTGCATGCAAATCAGTACGCAGGAAGAAGCAGAGGTGACGGAGGCAGCGTAGGACGGCGCTAAAGACACAGCGAGTGCATGGATCGGTGCGGGAGGAGGAGAGAAGCCCACGGAGCAACCGCGCTCGGCTACAGACAGACGGTCGGTCGCTCATGGAGGCTCGCCCCACGCTTCCGGCGCATGGAACCCCCACGCGTATGGTGAAGAAATGCGGAAGACCCACCTGCACCATCCCCACCATACGGTCTGCGAGACTCTCCGTATGGTGGAGGCCAAGGATTAATTCGGACCCTCTGGTGTAAGTTAATGCTAACCTAACATGGTGCACCCACATTTTATTTTCCTTCCTCCGTCCAGGATAAGTCTAGCGAGCGATGTCTTTCTTGCCTGCTCAGAGCTTTTCGGTGTGTTTTTTTTTTCTTTTTCGAATGATATCCGTCCCCTCTTCAGTGAGACCGCTGGTCTTCATTAAAGTTATTCTCTCTCTCCAGCAGACATGATGGCCACATAATTTATTTATACGAACCCCGATTAGATCTGTGTCAGCGATGAAAGACACACCGCATGGAGCTGCACACGCGCAGATCGACCATCAATTCGTCTAAATGTCACTCCATGCAACGTTACGCGATAAATAGAAACCATTTAGAGGAAACAAATGAAGAAAGAAAAATCATTGAATGCGCAGATAACGGCGAGCAATGGAGGTCACACTCCTGGGTCACTGATCAATATGATGAAATAGTTAAACGCGTAGTAACGAGAGACAGACAGACAGAGAAGAGAGAGAGAGAAAAGAAACGCAAAAGAAGCGAAAAAAAGAAAGACCGACGCGGAACATACCTGTGGGCTTCACAACATACGTTTTGTGTACGAAAAAAAAAAAAAGAAAAGCTTTCCGCCGGTGCGTGTTGTGGGGAGGAGTAGCATGACAGTGTATACGGATTGAATTCCCGTTGTATGCAGTAAATACCTGTGCACTTATGCTCGGGCGGACTAGCTTGAAATATGCAGGAGTTTTAGCTCTAAAGATCTGTAACTTTTCGCCACCGTTTTAAGGTGCAAGGCTTCAAACATGTCCCTCATGCTTCCGTAACAAGAAGGGGGCCGGACGGTGCACTCAAGGAAGAACCGCTGTTTGTGCTCCCAGGATTGTTCGCCACTGTAACCTTCGCTCAGCTAGCGTATCTTTGACAGAGAAACTCCCAGAGGCCGATAAAACCGTACGCCGATAAACGCAGTGTGCACTGCGATAGCAGACAGCACGTCGCCGCGAAGCGACTTGCACGGCGCCTATCTTCGCAGCGAACGTTTGTGTCACGAAGGCACGGGGAGGTACAGAGTCGGTTCACTCTTGGGCACAGAGTAAGAACAAGACATATATATTCTTCCTTTTATTCTTGCTTGCATATATATTCTTGAGTGTAGCCCAGGAAGAAAAGTTTCTTCCCTGGGCTAGACTAGAGAGAGAGAGAGAGAGAGAGAGAGAGAGAGAGAGAGAGAGAGAGAGAGAGAGAGAGAGAGAGAGCAAACACGACAGATACGCGGGTAATTTAGTCACTACTACTTCGGAGGTCACAGCACAGCCCAAAAAAATTAAAAATAAAAAGGCGATCGCGTCTTGCCACTTCGTTTCTCACGTTTTCTTTTCGGTGCTACGTGGGGCTTTACAGAAAGGAGAGAAAAGGAGTAAAAACATTTGGGCAGGAGCCGGCTATGCCTGGATGACGCTTCTGATAACGAAATGGGGGAGGGGGCATCCCATAGAGACATCACGAGCGCGCTACTGAAACACATACGTAAATACGTAACCGGAAATATGCCTCCCAGGGACGTTAACATTGCACTTGAATCTATCTACACCTGCGAATACAACAGCCAGAGCTTTGCAACCAGTGGACAGACAGAATTCGGCGCTGATGTCTTGCCTCTGTACGCTGCACGCGGCAGCGCTCGACGTTACTCATCGAGCTACGTTTATCAGAAATTGTGCTGACAGCACACACAATGCCGTACGATAAGAGACCTCTAACTTCAGTCACTCACCCTCGGAGCAGTGGGGAGGGTTCTAGAAAAGCACCATCAGAAAGGGCGGTCTGTACCCTCTATTCAATGACAAAATCCGCTATCTTGTAAAGTGGTAACATGACAGGGAAGGAATTGAACGGTAGTAAATTGGCTCCCTTCTCTATACTGCCAGGAACAATGCAACATTTTCATGCCGAAGGGGGAAGTCTAACGAGCGCAGGAGCGTATATCCTGCATCTTAGCTCCTCTCGATCATTCTTTTGTGCCCTGAACTTGTCTTTTCTGCCACTTCAGTGACTGGTAGAATCGCTTCGCTGCTATTTGTAACGAGGCAAAAAAAAAAAAAAAAACGTAACCTGGGCCATGAAATCATATGGCAAGATCTCCTAAACCCCCCATCAGCGCCAATAAGCACACCTTCACGTTGTTGGACACTTGTGGGAACAAGGCACAGTGAACAAATGTTTGAAACTCACTTTAATTAATCCAATCCCCAAACCTGGCAAGGACACAAGGAAACCGGATTGCCTTCGGTGGACAGCACTCACGCCTACCACCTGCATGCTTACTGAGAGGCTAATCAACAACAGCCTGCGTGGTTCCATCCACCAAAGTCATGGCTTTTGACCTAATTTGGGCATCGAAGGCTATCCATGGCTTCTCCACTAGGTAAGATAATCGACAGAACATCCCGAAAGCATTTACCAGACTGCCTTCTTGCTGTGGTATGCACAACGCAGTTGACAATGTAGGTCAAAATTCAATCGTCCGAGAGCTAGCTGACGCCATCTCGGAACCGGATGCGTAACTTTTTAAAACGTCGTCCCAACCACTTCCGGAGCAAGGGTGCGCAATGGACCTTGAGGAACCAATACCTTCGATCACAATAACAAGGCGCGAATGCAAATTGAACTTCAGGCGGCGGCTTTTATTCTTGAGAGCTCTCTCGCGGGCAGCAACTGTCGCCGGGGGGAAGCAGGATTTCCAAGTATTGACGGTCAACGCCTTCCGAACTCGGCTTAACAACTAAGGCTGCTAACGATTGATTGTGAGGTTTAACGCGCCGACGCAACGCAGGCGATGAGGCGCGCCGTAGTGGAGGGCTCCCGATTAATTTTGACCACCTTGGGATCTTTAACGTGCGCCGAAATCTCGTACACACGGGCGTTTTTGTTTTTCGGCTCCATCAGAAAAGCGGCCGCCGCGGCCGGGAATCGAACCCGCGACCTCGTGCTCAGCCTTAGCCACTGAGCCACCGCGGCGGGCACTAAGGCTGCTAACGGGAAGCGAAGGTCTCACGTCGCAAAAAAAGTTGTATCATCAATACCCTCTGGGTCCATGTTGTCGGCGGGTGTAACAACTCCAAAAGCATGGCGGTCGCTCGTGACTGTGTTACTCGTACATCGTACAAGTTGGACGGTTCGAGTGAACGTGTTTGCCTCTCTCTGGCTCGAGCGAAGGACCTCTACAACTTAGGAAAAAAACAAAAGCAGGATCTTCCCATCCTGCATCAGGCTACAATGATAAGCATAACCGACCTCCCCAAGCATGCCTGGCATCTTGGAGAAATCAACTCCTCTTTCATCTTTTGTCACACTCGTAAAAGAGACTCAAGTTCGACATCACCAACAGCTCGGCCTCACGCCCCAAGCATATAAGCACATGAGCCATGGGATCTGCCTATCAGTCGAGCCTAGCCTTCCCTGATGCCTCCATCTATTCCACCATTGGAACGACCAGCACCCGGGCCCATACGACGCAGACCAACTTCCCGCCGAGAAAGCGAAGTACGAAAACGTTACATTCGAAAACTGCAGCTCAATTAAGACAAGACTCCGGACGATTTAGACATCTTTGCCGATGCCTTCATCGACGGAGCTCAAGAAGCTATTACCTTGCTATGCCCTGAGCGACCCATTTGAAATGGCACCATGCAGGTCACCGGTACGCACGGCCTCGAAAAGGAAGCCGAACTCTTCGGCTTGCTCGGCGCCCTGCAACAATCTGAGTTAAATGGAACCGCCAAATTTCGACTCATTACGGATTTATAAACTAACGTACAGAAGCCCAGCCAGACGTCCACTACTAATATGACCACCAAAAACATAATCGCCCAACCGCAAGAGCAAGGCCTGTCAGGCTTGCGTGGACACCGGGGGCAGATAGGAACTAGCAAGAATGTGATGCTGCAGGGGGTGTTTATCTCCTGACTCCGCCATTTCCACCCGAAATGTGGTCTGCGCAGTGACATCACGCAACGCAAGCATGACGATTTGCATTGCGCGATGCCACAGCGCATTTTTGAGGCAATGCAGAAGTCCGGCCTCTTTATTTGCCTAATTTGTTACCGCGGGCGCCATGATCTGTCATTCAAGGGCGTTCAACAGATCAACGGACATATTTTAGATTGTATCCACAGAAACTACGGAAAGAAAGTCGCTATTTGACAGTAAACTAGAATATAATCTAGTTCACTGAAGTCGCACATTATCAGAGTTTTCGTTGGATGGCACGCCTATAATATCTATGCAAGCGCAGCATAAACACCAGAAGTTGTAAGAAAATAACACAGCAGAGTCACATCTTGTACATCTGTACCCGTAAGTACTATTTGATTTAGATCCGTTACTTGGGCACTGTGCCAGCTTCACAGGGGGGGGGGGGGGATGCGTTATTCGGCAAATGAAAAACCATCACTGACTGAAACGCCCATCTTCAATCAGTTCTCAGCGAACAATCTTAGCTCGGTGAAATCGGCCGCTATGTCCTCGTGAGCCACCTCTATCAAGCAATCTGAGGCGAACCTGACAAACTTTCCACGTCGGCATCTATAGCTGCAGGCATGAGAATTTTCTTATTGAATAAAGTCAATCAATACTTGGTTCTTCCAGAGCATCAGATAATATAACGCGCACATCCTTTCACTTTTCTGTTGGGGCACAATTTAGGGAAAAATAATAAAAGCAACGCATGATGAGTGGCCGACTCGTTCTTTTGCATTTCGGCATAACGAGTCAGTCATTCTAAAATGAGCATTGTTTTTATTGCTCATCTCCCGCCGAATGTCGAACTAAAATACCTAACTGGGGGCCCCATAACCTCGTTCGCAGAGAGAGAAAAAGAGAAACACTCATCGTAAGTGCCCGTACATGTCTCACTTAGTCCTTTCAATACAGTCGCACGTGATGAATGATGAAGCTGTTACGGTAATCCCATACAGGAGAAAAAGCACGACATTTGCACCAATAAGAAAAGCACGCAATTGTCACCAAAACGGAAAAGCCTTTTTGAAGATGGCTACCGGCTGACGGCACGGATGACGCATTTCAAACCGCAGAACTCACACGACGTCCTACTGTCAATGCCTCATCGCCCCAGTCAAGGTTACGAAACAAACGATCGCAAGGGCGCGCACAGTGTCCGAACCACGTGCAGCGACAGAAAGCGTCGCCAATGATCCTGAGTCACACAAGAAGGACCCCGTCGACGCCGCCAGAACGGTCTCCGGGACCGCAAACCAACTGTTATCTGGAAGCCACCAAACGAACCAGCTTTCGGTGAAGGCCGTCGCGATTCCATCGACTGAGCCCCCGCAGCAGCGGTAAGTACGAACTATATGCAGATATGAAAAGCACGAGCATGCGGCGCTAGCCGGGTGTTGAAGCGCCGGGAGAGAACGGCGCGAGCCCTGCCGCAAGCCGGGCGCCTCTGGCATCGACTGCGGCGGCGTCTTACCTGAACAAAGTGGCTTCTCCTTTCCCTTTCAGTGGCTGCACCCCGAGACCGCCTGGCCGTGCCGTGTCTTCGCGCGAAAGACCGGCACGCGTGCGAGGGTCTGCCGACGCCGGCGGGGGAAGGGCTGACCGGGCGCGCGTTGCTCCCTCGCCGGAGGAGCCGCCAGGACCAAGGTCGCGGTAGCGAAGGATTGAGGTGAACGGCCATCGGCAACTACGGCGGGTCGCCGCTAAACCGGAACGCCCCCGACGCCCGGTGCAGTTATCACCACCGCGCGGAAGACCCCATCATCGTTTAGAGGCGGCGTGGGATGAGCGCGGGACCCATAATGGACTCTGTTGCTACCTTGGGTTGTCGCAGGGGCACTCTCGGCTGCTCTTGCCGGATGCGATTCTTATTAAGGTAGCTGCAGCCATGGCCTGTAACACTGTGAGGTGTCACCGCTCCAATTTTCAAAAAGCGATTGTTACTGCAGGCGCTGCAACGACTTTCGGTGTTGGAGTGGCCGTATGAGTGTATGTACATAATCGAGACTACATAGGGATGCAGACGTCTTCTGCGATGCTCCTCAAACAATGAACTAAACCTTCAGCTCGCAACCCTGCCCTAGCGCCTACGTTTGATTACAGCCTTGATTTGTTATACATTACAAGGAATGGTTAGCTGAGGGGTAAGGCGCTCTATAACACCTACTACACAGCTGGTTCAGAAATAAACAGTGTTGTGTCGTACGCTCTACTTTTAGGGTAATTAAAAAGCAAACGCTGGACACAAGCTACCTTTTAATGGCTTTGTGGGCACTGCGGTGTTTGGGGAGATCAGGGCGGGGATGAGGCTGAATCCAGACCGGCCGCGCGGGTAGAAGATGGTGGGGGAAGGTGCGGAATTGGGCAAAATGCCTGGAGCGGAGCCAGGGGTATAGGGAATTACGGGGATTCGGCTCACGCTGTTGGCTTGCTATTGGCTGGCCACCGCTCCCCTAGGGACCAGCCAGTGGCATAACGGTAATAGGTACGGATTGCTCGTTGTTACAGCGCGATATAATATTTAGGCTTTGGTGAAGATGTTACAGACGAGAGAAACCGCTACTGTGAGGCTTCCAAGGAGACCACGATCAGCTTTTCTATACTTCACTCACGCCACAAAGAAGTCAGAAACCCCGAGGCGGCTCCCCCGCGAAATGTAAATCGACAACCGCATACCCACAGCAAATCGCGTACAAACAGCTATCGTTTACCCATGATTTCAGATGAATAATTGTGGCGACTGTGTATTTAGTACACGGTCTATACACAAGCCTATCAAGGTTTGTGGAGAGAGCAGAACTCCGCCTCGAGCCCTGTCATTGTATTAACAATAGCCTTGAATCTCCGGCTTTTCAGATCAGTGTATACCGTTAACTCGTGAACTTGTTTCGTGAATTGGATGTCGGTGGTGCCACAAAGAAACTTCCGTAGCAACTGTAAACCGCGTAAAATTTTGCGCTGTCTACTAGGATTCAAATCGCCGTTTAAAAAAATGCCTTTCCACCAACATATTTGAGGGGCCGTTTAACGAGTTAAAAAAGAAAATTGATCAAGCAAGATTAGATAAAGCGGTATGTGTTGTCATTTCTTTAGACATAAAGAACGCATTTAGCTGTATCAAATCATCGGTCATTGTAAACTTTCTAAAAAAATCAGCGTGTCCGAGAAATCTAATCATTTCGACTCATAACTTTTTTAAAAATAGAAAAATTATCTATAACATGGAGAAACCAACAATTGATTGATTGTGGGGTTTAACGCGCCGACGCAACGCAGGCGATGAGGCGCGCCGTAGTGGAGGGCTCCGGATTAATTTTGACCACCTGGGGATCTTTAACGTGCGCCGAAATCTCGCACACACGGGCGTTTTTGCTTCTCGCCTCCATCAGAAAAGCGGCCGCCGCGGCCGGGAACCGAACCCGCGACCTCGTGTTTAGCAGCGCAACGCCTTAGCCACTGAGCCACCGCGGCGGGTAGAAACCAAGAATTCAACTTTATCTTAAGTCAGGCTCTCCGCAGGGGTCACCTTTAAGTCCATTACTCTGGAACATAACAATTTTAAATCTCCTAAACAGCAAATTTCCTAGCGATGTATTGGCGGTGAGATCTTTGAGTGGCGCCCCCTGGCTCTGACGTCGGCTTAGGGATTCGTGCCTCTATCGTCTGCTACACTCCGCTTGTGAGGGGCAATAGTGCCTGGGCTAGAAATCGCCCGCTTCGTTGCTGTAGTGCGTTAAAAAGCGTATTTCTGGCGACTCAGTTATTTTGCCACCTTCTGACGCATCTGAATAATTTGAAGCTGTATCCCCCACAAGTTTGCAACACACGAAGAGACAGAGAACAACTTTCTTCAGAGTATCGGTCAGAAGATCGTGTGTAACTCGTCCTTTCTTGCTTATTCGCGAGGATCAGCGATCAGAGCTTCTCGATAAGTATTCAAAATGCGTAGGCTTCCCTGCAGTATTTTTGAGATGCTCCTATGAAGACTCAACTGTCTAATACTACGTACCAAGCAGCGGCCTCTACACGCTCATCGCACAGCAGGAAATAAAGCGGCTTTCTTCTGTTTCTTTCGTTGTTGTCTTGTATCGGATTAACGTTTCTTGCTTTTTTTTTCTGCCCAACGCATTACTTTTTCTGCGCCGTCACCAACTTCTTATTAGGAGGTTTCGGGATGTTTGAGAGCCTCACAAAGGTCGTGTGGATATTTCCTTCATTTTGTATGGCATACATTCCCTTCTTCGCAAATTGGCTTTCATTACGGCTGCGTGCAAGAAGGTGCATATCCATAGCGTGATTTTTTTATTCACATGCAAATACAATGAGAAGGCTTGTGCTACGCCACCGCGATCACGCCCTAAACAACGTGGTCCACAGTACTCGAAGGCGGCTTTTGTGCTCCGAATTTCTATCGTAATTGTATCGTTATCATAACGAACTGACTCTCAACTCGAACAATGATGACATGATTACGGTGTTGTAGGCATGATATACTCGCTAACTAACGTAATAAATAGTATACCTGCATATCTTACAAGACTCGAAACCGAAGAAGAATTCCAAGTAGCTCTTTATTGCTTTTCAACCCTTCCAGGCGCGAAGAACAAATCCTATTCTACTCGGGATGGCGTTCTATGATTTGAAGAAAATTACTTTTACTCTCTTGTCCTGGACTGAGGACCCGGCCCACTAACCAGATCGATTTAATTGTTAAACAAAGTTTTCCCCTCCTCCCCTTACTCCTCCCCCTCCTCTTGAGTGCAGTTTTCCTATAACGCATATCCGAATATCGGGAAGATATGGCTGTGCAAAATGTTCCAAAATATCCCTCCAGGTCTTAACAAACATATATGTGTTACTATAAATTTAACGAAGACGTGACTCGTTTTGCTCAATAAACCTCCATACTGGTTAGATGGCTGGTATTTAGAATCAGCACGCGCGTATATACACACTGGGTTATTTGGAACTCAACCTACAGTTTTTGCAGTCTATAGTGCATGTCGGCAAACTTTCATGCCTTGAAAACGTAAAGTGATGAGACAAAACGCGTTCGAGCGTTCGGCAAGGTTGCAAAAGCTGTTTTACCTTACATATGATTACCGGGAATCGTGATGCCTTCTGCCAAAGCCGCCAGCCCTGAAGGCCTAGAATTTGTTTTGGTCTTCCATTTTCGCTGTTGTCGGTTATTAGCAGCTGACTGTTCCTTTTGTTAGAATGCTTACATGAGAAGCTGACGCCTAGCTCCGACTCTTCGCGCTCCGCACAGGACCGGCTTCGCAAGGAATGGGGTGGCGCCGGCAATGTTTCTCCCGTAGCGGTATCTAAAACTATACTTTAATTGACTCCATGAGCTAGTGTATGCGATTTTAAGCCTATTATTATGATAAAAAGTTACCCACACGCCAATTCTGGTGCGGACAAGCATCAGACGTTGACCGAGCGCAAAGAAACAGCAGGGAGAGCGATCCTGAGTGAAGCAGACGACAAATGCGAGAATCCCTAAGCTGACGTCACGGAGGCGCGCTTCGCAGCGCCGCCTGTGTTCGCGCTCACCGCCAATACATTCAGGCTTTTGCCGATGACATAACCTTTAGTAATAAAAGGCAATTCAAGAGATAATATCGAACAAAAGGCAACCGAAGCGCTCAAAATAGTAGAAAATTGGGGAATAGACAAAGAACTTACATTTAACACAACAAAATCAAAATTCACTGTAATAGGTGACAAGTATATTAAAAGACCTCCCATTATCAAACTAGGAAACAACAATCTTAAATTCTGTAAAGAAATTAAAATATTAGGCGTCTATATCGACAACAAGCTCAGTTTTATCCCTCATATTAACTATGTAAAGGAAAAAATAAACCAAATAATAAACAGCCTAGGAAAATTTACAGCATACAACTGGGGGCTTACCAGCAAACACCTACAACAAATTTATATCAGAGCTATAGAAAGAATCATAGTTTATGCCGCTCCAATTTGGTATAAAGAACATGTACTAAGGAGAAAAAAACTAAGAAGTGTTCAAAGAACAAGCCTCATTAAAGTTACCAAAGCATTTAAAACAGTATCCAATCCGGCCTTAAACATCATAGCTAATGTCTCACCAATTGATCTGACGATCGAAAAAGAAATCGAAACATTTAACGTACTTTTCGCCGGAAAAATGTTCACCTAGAAAAACCGCGCTTTTACGGGCGACCAAATAAGTAACAGAGTAGATATATGGCAGCTGCATCCAGCAGATAAGATATCTTTTACCTATCTTACCCAACCAATTTCGCAGACAGATTTTGTAGTATTTACAGATGGCTCGCAAGATAAAACCGACATAGGAGCAGCTTTTATAATTCTAGACAAATCCGGCAGAATAGTAGAAACCAAACAATACAAACTTCCGGAGTACAGCCATAACTTTGAGTCAGAAGGAATCGCGATTTTAAAAGCACTTGAATACCTCCAAACTAGCTTCAAAGAAGGTAACGTACAGTTGTATACTATAGCCTATCAACCCTAAAAGCAATTAGCAATCCAAATAATCGGAACCCAAATATGTTTAGAATTAAAGAAGTGCTAAACAAAATAGCAAAACAGGTCAAAATAACGTTAACTTACACTAAAGGTCACAGTGGCAATGCCGGTAACGAAATAGCGGACGAAATGGCTAAAAAAGCAGCAAAATATGGCGAAAAAATTGACTGGCCTATTTCACTACAATTTATCAATAAACAGCTGCTCAATATTAACCTAAGAAAACATTGGAATGTTGAGTGGCAACAAGAAGGAAATGAAAGCTACACATTCCAATGGATAAAGAATATTCACAAAATTCCGCACCACTTTCCCACCAACTATTACACGTCACAGTTTATCACTGGACACGGTAGATTTCCGTTTTCTTTTCATAGGTTCGCCATTACAAATGATAACTTATGTAAATGTAACCTACCAGCAGACAGTTTTGACCACTATTTACAGGACTGCCCAATAACAAACACAGAGAACAACTTCTTGATATCCATAGAAATTATCTCGTAAGAAGGAAACCAGAGCTAATAAAACACACAAAAACATAAAATTTTTTTAGAAAAAATGACAATACTAATTAACGCTAATATTCAACAATACTAACCCCTCAAATATTTTGTCACAATTTCACACACACGCAGAAACAAAGTCAGCGGCAAATAACGCGATAATTGCTTTTAGATCTTTTGTATTTATCATTGTTCTGTAGTGAGTCATTTTTTGCGTAATTATCTTGTTTAATTACCTTTCTACGTTTTTTTTATTTTAAATCCAAACATCCATTTTCAATGTATTTAATTTACCCGTTATACCTCGGTGGAACGGGAAGGGTTTCAGTTCATGAGCATGTTTAATAAAGGTTAGTAATTACTAACTCGTCGGCTGCTGTATACACGCCGAAAACTTCCCCCTTATTCCCTGTACGATTGAAACTAAAATGCATAAAGTTCAGCTGGTTAATATTCTTTCTCCCTTGAAGGCTTCATGCCTTCATTGCCCCATTTGTACACAAAATTATCCGTTTCACCACGCTCTTTATGGGTAGAGTAATTGTATTTAGTACTGCTAAGAATTCACTGAAATTCAACTTCTGGTTTAAGGTTTGTCGTTCTTTCCGTTCAATTACTCGCTGCTTGTTGTATTGTTACGCATTTAATGATTTGAGGCAGACATTAGTCAACGTTCTTTTGTTCAACTATGTGTTCAAACTGCATTTGGGTTACCACCGTGCGCTTATTCTTTCGGTTAATGAACAGCGCAGTACACCATAAGGAGCCGCACGAGTGAACAGTGCTTCGATGTTGGCAACTTGAACGCGTTTACGAGCCGAAGGCGTATTGAAGTGCCCGTGTGCACGACGGGCTCTTTTGTAGTTGTTGCTAAAGGGACGAGGAACTAAAAGAAAAGAAAAAGGAAGTGATTTGTGAGCTAGCTTTATTATCATCCGTTGTGCGATGCGGAAAGGAGTCGCCGTGTAGTTTTTGAGGATTAATGTTTCAGTTCGCGCTTCATTTTATTTTTACAAAAGCGAACAATCCCCGACCAGCTATCGCCCTTGCGCACCGCTGGCTATATACGTCACTGTGCGCTGCCTCGGCGATTGCCCTCGCGCTATGACTCCGTCAGTTGATCGGCACTTTGTCCTTCCTGTTTTCGTAACCGACTCGCGGAGAGGTGCACGGTACCAAGGGCGGAATGCGTGCTCTCCAAAGCCTTGTGAGAGGGTCAGGCAGCAACCGTTTGATGGTCGGGAGAGGCAAGCAGGCCACGGCTTTTATGCACTGGGTCAAGGTGGGAAGCGGTCGGGAAGCGAGTAGCGCTGATGGCTCGCATAATTTCACCGGTGTGTCTGGCTTGATACCTGAGTTGTCGCGCGGGCTCGGTACACGTGCAATCAAACATCCACTACAACGCAGTGACACTTCATTGAAATCCACTTTAGCCACTTTACCTTGTGTCCTTGGCGCATTCAAGGTAGCTGCGTAAAGGGATCGGGATGGGCATCTGCGAATATGACACGAGGGCTAATGCCATGAAAAATTAAAGCAAATGAAGCATAGTGTTTTTCGCACCAAGGACGCGCGTGAACTATAAGGCGTGACGTAACCGTATCACATGGTGCACTTGTGTTTTCAAAAATATCTTGCCTCTATAAGAAATGCAGCCGCCGGTGCAAGTGAATCGAATCCGCGCGCTCGGCTATGAAAACCACTCGACCGTCACCTCAACACTGCATACGATGTTGGCTGAACTATTACTGCCTACTTTTGCTGCTTACGTGGGTGCCTTCGTCCCGGCGGACTGTATGTAGCTTGTATGCTTGTTAGAAACACGAAAACACGACCGGCTTTGTATATAACGACCTGTCCATGCTCGGCGGTCCTGTGCATCAAATTTGCGGTCGTTCGGATCATGGCCTCCGCGGTCAGCTGCCGGCGCACCATTGCTGGTCGGCAGTTCGGAGCCGATAACTCTAGGTTCCACGGGTGCTCCGCAAGGAGCGGTTCTCTCGCCTCTTCTCTTCAACTTGGCGATGAGAGATCTCCCCGCTGCACTGGACAACATTCCCGGGATTCGTCACGCCATATATGCAGACGATATCACGGTATGGTGCAGAACAGGGAGCGACGCAGAAGTGGAAAAGAGCTTGCAAAGGGCCGCTGATGTAGTTGATGCCTATGCTAAAAGCAGGGGTTTGCAATGCGCCTCGGAGAAGTCTGCTCTACTAATTTTAAAGAACCCCAGAAAAGGAACAAGCGATAACATCGAAGTTCACATCAATGGCGAGCTGGTCCTTCGACCCAACCGTATCAGAATTCTGGGGCAACACATTCCACAAGGCATGGTAAATGGGGCTACACTAAAACAATTAAAGCCGTTCCACTATGTCTTGTAGTGCAGAGCAGTGATTCGTCATAATGGGCTGCAGCGCCGTTATCCGCTCACAGCTGCATTTCAAATTTCCCACCTTCGCAGTGGTCGCGCGCCCTCTGCCTGAAACTGCGCCAGCGGGAGTTCGGTTCTTTTTGCGCTTGCTTTAATTTCGTATGCTGGAGCTGTTTCGCGTCATTTCGAACGCGCCATTTCTTTCTTGCGCGGCTGGAGCCTTTCTGCGGCATTTAGAACGCGCTATTTTTTGCTTGCGCGGCCGCTTTTTTCGATTATAAAACCAAACCCAACGAGCGTTCCTAACTAAATGAACGCGGGGGCTGCCGGTTATATACACAGATTTTGCCTGAAATGTACCCGCAGTTTTCTTTGCGCTAAATAACAGGGAGATGCATGACAAGCGCCAGCGGTTCACGAGGTTTGAGCGGTTATGACTACTTAAACCGAGTGGTTTTCGAAGCCTCAGCATGTCTCCCTGACCCCGGTACAGAAGGCTCTACTTGGGTCCGTTATCTCCCTGCGCCGCATGATTCCGCCAGTCGCATCGACCGTTATCGAGCTAAGACGACAAGACGAGCCCATAAAGTGCTCTGCACTTAAAAACTCGGGATAGCAACAGAACAAGTCCTCAGGATGACCAGAAGAATCAGGAATAAACGCCGTGGACTTGGTGAACGAGAGGCTACATGGCTATAGTATTCTGATGGAGGCGGAAAGCAAAAATGCTCGTGTGTACGAGATTTCGGCGCACCGTTAAAAATCCCCAGGTGGCCAAAATTAATCCGGAGCCCTCCACTACGGCGCGCCTCATCGCCTGCGTTGCGTCGGCGCGTTAAACCCTATGATCAATCAATCAATACACGGCTAGTACCGGCTTTTGTTGTATCGCGTATTATCTACGGGACAGCGTACCTCCGACTCACCAAGGGCGAAATCGAAAAACTAAACATTCAAATTAGAAAAGCGTACAAGACGGCCCTGGGGATTCCAAACTCGACATCTAACATCACACTTCTGGAGCTCGGGGTTCATAACACAGTGGAGGAGATGTGGAAAGCTCAGAAACCAAACATCCAATAGAAAGTGCTATTGGAGCAGCTAGGTATCATCATGCGCGGCGGGCAGCCAGAGCCGCTAGAAGATCTTGCTCTAGACATGAGAGCAAAAATTACAATCAGTGGGATACCTAGGAACGTGCACCCCATGCATAACGCCGAGAGAAGGAGAGCCAGGGCCGAGTCCCTGGGGCGACTATAGGACAGCAACCGGAACACCCTATATGTGAACGCCGCCGGACCTCAAAAGGGAAAGATGGTGGCGGCAGTTACGACGCAGGATGGAAGAGTTGTAAAATCGGCTACCCTAAAGACAAAAATCGCCACCCAGGGGGAAGAAGCAGCCATCGCCCTAGCCATCGCTTCCAAACCCAGGGCAATAATTTTAACTGATTCCTAAGAGGCCTGCAGAAACTTCTTGCAGGGAAATGTCTTCAAAATCACTTACCAAATTCTTGGTAAACACCCACCAAAAAATGTGCTCATCATGTGGACGCCAGGACACACGGGTCACAAGGGGAGCGGGGCCGCCGATGCCACAGCCTGAGGTATTCTTATCCCGCCCCCTTGTACCAAATCCCGCCCTTAGACATGGTGAGCGTAACCTTCACCAAATATTTAAGCATACTGAGACATAACAGAAGAACATTTCCACCTCCGGACAAAAGCCTCACTAAAGAAGAAGAGCACACTCTCAGGTGATTACAGACAGACACACTACCCACACTGGCTAGACTACACTGCTGGTACCCCACATTACATTCTCCTTTTTGCGCGCACTGCCGGGGAGGGCGGACGCGTATCACACAGTATGGGCATGCCAGTACGTACCACCAGTACACCCACCCACAAACACGCCAAGGGAGCAGCGGGAGGCCCTGTCTGCCGGCGATGGCTGGCAGAGAGAGCCATAGCGGCGTTGGAGGCCAGTGGAATCCTGGTATTGGGATAGCCACCTTCTTTCCTCCCTATTTTTTTACTTTACTTTTGAATAAAGATATTTTCAATCAATCAAATCGCCGGCAGTTGATCGCGGACGCCATGTTTGGATATTGTTAGCTCTTCCCGACGCGGCAATTCTATATTGTGGATGCCCATTTTCAGGAGTCGGAGTACACCTCGGTAAGTGCAAAGCTGCTTTGTACGATTGCCTAATCAAACAGTTTACTTTCTCCTTCTTCGCCTTGTGTAAACTGAGGTATGGAAGAGAGTGGACAAAGCGACTCAGAACAAAGACTTGAACTGGCCTCGTGAGGTCTATTTCTTTCATCCCCCTATGTTTGTTCGCCATGCGGCGAATTAGACGGTTCTAAGTATATTTTATGAAGGAACACAAACAAGGGAGAACTCTGTCCCTAGAGATATATTTAAGCACCTCACTATTAACTCCATTCCTAAAAATATGCACCCTATTTATCACTGGGAAAGGAGATATGCTAAAGCCAAAGCACTCGAAAAACTGTTTAAACACCACGAGGAGGTAGTCTACGTGGATGCAGCCGAATACAAAGTGCGGGATGCCTTTGCAGTTTCAGCCGTTGATAACAAACTCAAGCACATCACCGCAGCCACTGTTTATGGCAGGCGGCCGGAAGAAGCGGAAGAGGCTGCAATTTCTGTTGCAATTATTAGTATCAAAGCAAAATTTTCTTCAGCGACTCCAAAACCGCTGTGCGTAATTTTGCGAAGAACAAAATTACGAAGCGGCATCTCAAATTCCATTAAGGAATCAGTTCGAACCCCGCCAGATCTAGATTATCTGGATTCCTGCGCACTCGTCCCATCCAGGGAACGAAGCGGCCCACAGTTTTGCCCGCGAACTCATCAACCGGGCGGTGGACCAATTGGGCCTGCGATTGTCTAAGGAGCGTATGGTTACTTTTAAAGAGATTACATCTCACTACAGAAATGAAAGACTAGATTACCCTGCCCTTCATTATTCTCTAACGAAAATCCAGCAAGCGACACGGAGGTAACTCCAATCTCATACCTTCCTGAACCCTTATAAATTGGCCCTAATGTACCCAGGTCTGTACACCCCAATATGCAGAATGTGTGAGGCCGAAAAAGCCGACCCAGCCCACATCCTACATGAATGCCCTGAGCTCCAACCTAAAACCGAACGGCATCTCTCTAACCAAATAGAGTGGGAGACTGCGGTGACCAGTTCCGAGCCTGAGACCCAAATTCAGGCCGTGGACTGGGCTTTGGAAGTCGCCATGAAGCAAGGTCTTCTGGCCACCTCACGGAGTCAAGAATAAGCCCATAATTAATCAAACTCAATGATTGTTGACTAAATAAAGTTGTTACTCCTCGTCCTCTTCGGACGCGGCAGCACTGGATTGCACCGCATTCATTTTTTTCGTCTGCTTTTCTCTGTCTGCCGTCGTGGTTATTTCTACATTTTTCTCAGGTCGTTACACTTAGTCTTCGCCGATTCACCATGGGGCGTGTGTGCACTCGCTGGAATCTACGGTGTGTCAGCGGCTGCAGGGTGCAAGACAATATTGTGTTAAAAAACACCCCGAGGACACTGACCACTTGTTATGAATTCTGAATGCGAAAGTATGAATTAATGTCTGATCGAACGCCGCAGGACGGTCTGCGTCCCACAGAGCGATGCTGACAAGAGCCAAAGCGGCCGTCGTGTGAAACTGCGGCTTTCTGCGGCACGTGGAGCGCTCCTCTTCTTTGTGTCTTGTTTCTGAGACACGCGCTATGGAAGCAGCCTATGCGAATTTATTGGGCGTGTTTAGCACCATACCACCACCACCACCACCACCATCGTCATCGTCGTCGCCGTCGCCACCGTCATCATCATCATCATCATCATCATCATCATCATCAGCAGCAGCAGCAGCAGCAGCAGCAGCAGCAGCAGCAGCAGCAGCATCTCCCTAGGTCCACTGCAGGACGAAGGCCCCTCCAATCCACCGCCAACAGCTCCTGTCCTGCGCTGCTCGAGTCCCTCCATCGAGTAACTGGCCTTCCTCTTTTAGGGGCGAAGCTCCTTAGGGCGTGGGTCTGTCCATTCTCGACGTATGTATGTAGCACCTCTAGTTTAGTTCTTGGATTGTTTACTAGATGGCGTGGCTACCTCTAGTTTAGTTCTTGGATTGTTTACTAGATGGCGGTACTTGTATATGATGAAAAGATGCGCTTGGATTGTTTACTAGATGGCGTGGCTACCTCTAGTTTAGTTCTTGGATTGTTTACTAGATTGTTTACTCTAGTTTACTACTAGAGCGTTGTAATAAAATCCGTTCGCTGTTGGCGCGCGCTCGGAGTCGCCCGATGGATAAGGCTGCAGATGTGCGAGCCCGCGAGGCAGAAGCGCTCCGTGAAGCTGCGCGACGCCGCCGCCAAGATCCTGCCGTACGAGAGCGGGAGGCCGAAGCGTGTCGTCTGGCTGCGCGACGACGCCGCCAAGATCCCAGCGTTCGAGAACGAGAGGCCCAAGCGTCACGGCAACGGCGCGAGGACCCTGCCGTACGCGAAGCGGCACGGCTGCGGCGCGAAGAGGATCTCCAAAACGTCAGAGAACGGGAAGCGGCGAGAAAGCGCGCGTATCGGCAGGCAGACCCCGATGCAGTGAGAGCTCGTGAGGCGTCTGCAAAACGCATCAGGCGAGCTCAGCCCCAAGGTGCCGACGCGCGGCTTAAGCGAGACTTTCTAGACGTTACGTTCGGACACAGATGTAGTGGGCGAACTTTCACTGAAGAGTCACGGTTTTACCGATGATTTCCCCTCAGGAGCTTCGCCCACTCATCATCATTCACCCCGTGGATATGCTGTGAATTTTTTTCTAGACCTGTCTTCTCGATATCCACTCTGTTACCCTAGTGGTCCACCGATGGTCATTTCGCCATAGAGTTTCATATACTAGAGGGAAATCTGGCGCCACTGTCTGTCTAGGGGAGCCGCGCTTCGGCGAGCGTTCCGTCAGGGACGCTCTGTCCGGCCAACAACAGATCGAGGTCGTGACGTCACAGCCAAAAGTCACATGAGAAAGACATTTTCGTCACTTCCTGGACCATGGGCTTTTTTTTTTTTTTACTTTTATCGCGAAGGCACTGCGCATAGCATCAAGAAGCTATGCACTGCGGTAAGATGTTTATCACTATTGCGCAGGTACATACGCCCTTCCGCAGCGGTAGGTTCGCTTTGGCGTTTGTTTGATGCCTGAGTTTGTTGTGTCAACGTAGCCGCGGGTCAACGTCGTGGAAGGTTGCTATGATTGTCAAGTGTAGCGTCGAGCTGTTGGTTGATGAACGCGCCGCGTATCTGCTTTAAGCGTGTTGATCATGTTGCCTGTTCGGCAGTCACTGACTCCACCATAACTCCTGTGTAGTACCAGTACCAGGCCCATAAAAAGTTTGGATGACCGATCGACCACCGCTAACTAGCGCCGCTTTCCCCGCTAGCGCCGACAGGCTTTGCCGCAATGCCCCTGTGACGTGCGGCTAAAGGACAGGAGGAAGGAGTTGAAAAAATATGAGCGCTACAAGAACAACGGACTAGAAAGGCAAGCGTATTTGTCGTCCGTTCTTTTCATACGCTGTTATTGCAGCGCTCATAATTTATTTTATTTTATTTTGTCAATATTATAGACCAACTCAACCAAAACATGTTTCGAAGAGAAAGAAAGGTGCTTTAGGAGAGCACTTTAATTTGAAAATATTTGTTCCTATTAAAAGCTATTCCAATAAAACAGCTTTAAAAGCAGAATTTCATACAGAATCACCTACAGAAGCTCCTATAAGAAATACAACTAGGAGGGTTGCGGGCTTTTAGTTCAGATATTTTGTAGTGGTAGCAAATATTTCATTTCGTACCGAGTGCCTATAGCATGGCAGAAAAAAAAAAAAAAAAAAAAGAAGCAGCAGCAGTAACTCGGACAAGCTGTTTTGATACCACAGTTGAAGTAAGGTCAAGTGGCAGGCTTTATCCATCTTGCACAAGAACGGAACCGATGGCTGTTTAATAAGTGGATGGCCTCCCCTGGTTTACTTGGCTTCCTTTGCATTCTGGCTGCCTGTTTGTGAAATGTACCCGTGGGTATTCTAATTCCTGTGTGGTGGTAGTGTTGTTCCTCATACAACAATATTGTAGTAATGATGTACACTGTCTGACCTTTTGAATAAAGCCAAGATGTAGGTTGCATACATAGTAGGGCTGGGCGTCGGTTAAAAGTTTTAATCCGATTAACTAGCTAGCTTTAATCTGTTAATTAATCAATGAATCGGTGGTGTTGGTTTCGAAAGAAAAATGACCAAAAATAATATTTTAATGGAATTCACACAACAATAATAGTAATAATAAAATGCTTCTCTGTCCCAAAAGTTTTAATTGCTATCATCTCTGAGCATACTTGCATTGTTTTGTGTTGTAACGTCAGGCAGGTTATTTGAACGGAAATATGGTCCTCGGCATGCACACACTTTCAACGCGGTACTCCTGTTTCGGTTTGCTCACATGACTTCGACCGACTAAAAATTAATCGCAACTAAAGCATTAATCGGAAAGTTGATCGATCAATCGCCCACCCCTAATACATAGTCCATTCAAAAGCACCACATAACATTCAACGAGCCGCAATTTGTACCGTTTGTAATTTTCACTGGGGACAAAAATTAAAATTTGCCACAATGTGCTGCAAACACCTCAAACACGTCAGACACAGGAATGTAAAAGGGATCACCAGCACTTTCTTTTCAGTGGGTGCGTTGGTAATAGCTGAATTGTTTTTGTACCACCTTCAGCAGTTATAACGGGACTGTGCATTCCCATTAGGTGAAGCAGAAGCCACTGAATGAAGATATTTACTTTCTCTAAGGGCACTGCTTGCAGTTTTTCTTCTAATAAAGCCTTTGCACTTTATTGAGTATAGGAGCCACACCACCATGCATGATAGTTTTGATATACAGTGCCGTTACCTAACTCTGTGCTTGTGATGTCGGCTCAGAGAAAACTTCACTGAAACAAACATTGAAGCCAACTTGTGTTCTGAGGCCCTGTTGCACCCAACACTGACTTATTTTCCAGGAAATTCAATTGCAATAAAAAGTTGTGCCCAAACAGCCTCGTATCTTTTATAATTTATTTTGTGCATTATACTACTCATTTTTTCTCCATAGATGTTAGCTCTGGATGGCTAGTGTTAGTCTCACTTGTAGCTTACGGCCTAATTATTAGGTGAAGCCATGCAGACTTTCAGTGGGTGATGTACTGGATCTCTCATGTAGCTGACCGACGTGAACTTTTGGGTGACTTCACACGTGTAAAGTGCAAAATTTGGATGAGACAAAGAAGGATGACATGACCAAGTGCTACTTCAAAATAGAATTTATTGGTAAGATACACTCGCATATATACAGGCAAAATTTTGACAAGAGACAAAGGATGACAGGAACAAGTGCAACTAAGTATTATCATGCGAACATCAGTAAAAAAAGCAAATTCCAGCACACAAAACAGCTATGCACAGCCAAATGATAATATTTGTGACGCAGCTCATGCCCTGATGTACAAAGTATAACTAGAGATCGGAACTTTAGGCAAAATTTCCATTTTTTTCTGGAGTCCCTGTAAACTTTGTTCAACATATAACCACGAACTACAGGAATTAAATTAAGCAACTGTTGTTAGTGCCTATAAGGGCCTATTTTTAGATTCGTGTCTATATTGGCTTTTTGTTGCCCTAAAATGCCTTTTTAGGCTTGCTGAGTCCATTTTACGTAACGTGTTGCCCCAAAACATACCATCAGAGTCAACTCTTCAGAACCTATACCTGCTATCAATGTGTAAAGACATTATGAAAATTCACAACTGAGTGACTCATGCATATGGATTTCAGTGGACAGGGGATTACATGTGTCCAGATTGAAAAAGTGTGAGGGCCACTCCAACTAGAAGCTTTTGGAGAGAAACTTCCTCCTCTCGGAAACAGTGTAAGGGAGGGAGCAGATGCATGGGAAACTTTGAGGGCAGAGATTTTTTAGTCTTAAGAAAGCAGAAGGACCTGAAGGCAGTAATTTGGCAAGGAGTCTGGTATGGTGAGGGGAAAATGTGGTCGGCAAAGTGGTTAGAAGCATTCAGGCTGTGTCTTTGCAATCACCGGATAGGAATATTGAATAGTGACCATGAATATGCTGGAAGACTGAAAGCATCTTCCTGTCCCAGTGCTTTACTGTGCTGATTGAGCTAGTGTACATGTGTGTTCCTGCGTTGAGCATTTGCAGTTTTGACAGGACAATGCATAGCTGAGAGTTCCAAAGGCGATTGGAGTGACAATAGCATGATTTTTAAATCATGCATGATTTTTAAATAGTGAGTACAGCTCACTATTGGCATCTTGATGGGGAAGGCTTGCATAGGTGACTCTTCCTTCTCTCAGTGGAATGGCTGCTTCTATGGGCAACCCAAAGTGGGTCTTGGAAATAGCAGTCATGGGTGTATAACGCCATGGGAAAAGGTGTTTTAGTCAGGGAAGGCTCGCCATAAAAATAAGAATACAGTGCTATCTATGACCACTCACAGCTGGATGAACTTCGCTTTGCTCTGATTTATTAAGATTGTGATGATACTGAGCTGGGTGTGTTCCTGCACTAAGAAAACAGAGGGACAATAAAATACCACGATACTGCAAATGGCTTATCTGTTAACATTCTCGTGCAGTTACATGCCTTCAGCTTCCAGCTGATGTACGATTTAAAGTTTGCTCTTTTCACCAGTTAGGAAATGTAAAATAGTATGTATGCAATATGTAATAGTATGTATGTAAGGCACTTGTATTTGGAAGTCCGCATCATACAGCTGCCTGCAAAAAATTGCTGCTTGTGTAAGCATCGCACTCAGCCATCAAGAGCGCAGACATCAAGGGCGATAGCAGGCTTAGTGCAATGCTTAATCTCGCCTTTACCATAAAACAAATTCTCCGTTAGTGGGACTGACCTCTTCAGCTTTCATTAAAGGTTTTCTCTCTCTCTCTCTCTCTTTCTCTCTCTCTCTGTCACCGTGGAATTCGTAGATGTACCGGAACACAGTGAGCTCGACCACGTCTCGTTTGCGCATTTACCTGTCACAGCAATAACAAGCCGAATGTGGTACGTCCAGCGTGGCACCCCAATGCACACAATCATTTCCACACCACCGAATTCGCTGCATCACAGCACGGCATATCCTCGCTTGATGAACTCTTTTGCTGCATGTTGTTGCTGGCGGCAACGTGACTTGTTTTCTTGTAGGATATGGGGGTGCACAATTAGTGGTGTCACACTTCGTCCTCGATTGTTAGGGAAAAGATCGGTGTCGTCGTGTTGTCGCCGTTTCACCGGCGAGGGCTCAAGGTGACGGCTTCATTCGTGAGATGGCTCAGAGAAACAGACAACGCGACGCCGAGGGACACTTCGACGATACACTTGATTTAAGTAACCGGCCACGACAACGTATCACGCGGGTATCATCTACGCGGAAAGAAACCAACTCGGGCACAGAACAAATTCCCAGGGGCAAAATGACGCAATAACAACAATAAAAAAACGGCGGAGCGACCGTAGCGCTCACACACAATGCCTTTGGCAATCGCCTCCGCATGCTTTGGCTGAAGCCTTGGGTGAAACTCCTTACCGCAGTGCATGGCTTCTTGATGCTATGCGCAGTGCCTTTGTGATAAAAGTAAAAACAAAACAAAAAAAAGCCCACGGCCCAGGAAGTGACGAAAACGTCTTTGCCACGTGACTTTTGACTGTGACGTCATGACCTCGATCTGTTGTTGGCCGGACAGAGCGTCCCGTACCGTCATGTACCGGGCAGGCACGTTCCACTTGTCCTTGGCATGGCTCATGAACAGGCTGAAAAGTTGGCTCTGGCTGCAAAAAAGCAACAATATTACTGTAGAAGGTTAATCAAATTAGTTTTGTTATTATAAAATTGAACCTCCAGAAAGATTGATTTGTCAGTGATTATCTAGCTTCATGCACGGTGAACAAGAAAAAAAAAGTTACACTTTTTTGTTGATTTTGCAGTCGCGGGCCGCCACTGCAGCGACAGGTTTCCCTCTGGTATATATTAGTATGAAACTCTATGCATTTCGCCTAACTACGTGGCCAGACCAAGTCCATTTCTATTTCCTTATTTGATCGAACTATGGTATCATCTATCGAGTTTCTTTTCTGATTCAGGGAGCTCGTTTCCTTTCCCTTTACGCCTGTCATTCTTCTTTCCATGGCCCGTTGAGCCGACCTAAGTTTGCTTGGAAAAAAGGCACCAAGTTTCCGCTCCATATGCAAACACCGGGCAGGACGCATTGGTTGTGCATTCTTTTCAGTGATAAAGGTATACATTGCTTTTCGTTATTTGGGAGTGCTTGTCGAGTGCACCCCAGCCCATACTTATTCTGCGCCGGATTTCTTTCGTGTGGTTGGAATCAGCACATACAACCTGTCCCAGGTCGTCATAATCTTCTACTTGTTCTAGCGTTTAGTTACATACACTGAACAGGGCGCTTTGAGCTTGTTTCTTCGTTATTACTTTAGATTTATTCATATGTATTTTTAGCCCCACAGCAATGCTTTCTGATTTTAGTCCCTCAATCATTTTGTGCAGGTGTTCTGCAGACTCGCTTAGCAAGACTATGTCGTTTGCAAACCTCAAATGGCTTAAAGGTACAGACAACCGATTTTTGTCGAGTATATGTTCTCTATCCCAAATAAAAGGGCATCGCTTAAGGCACCTTAACGGGAAACGGTTTTGCTGATAACGCCCTAGAACTTTTTAAATCAAAATTTTTAGATCTACGAGCCGTATGTGTCCTCCCAAAAATAATGCTGGCGACCATGACATACAATAGCGCGGCAACATACTTTTGTCTGTATGCGAGATGAAAAGCGATATTTAAAAACAGTCCCCAGCTAAAAAAAGTGCGAATATCGCAGGCTTTCTTATTCCTTTACGTGTTTTTTTTAATTCACTAGTCTATTTTGCACATCTGCTGGGATGGACGATAGGTAGAATCTGACTTCACGTTGTGGAGGTCATGTTTTAGATGCAGAGCATCTCATTCACTCGCCTTGTCCCTCCGGCGTCGTCGTCGTCGTCGGCGTTGTCCGCCCCTCCCCCATTCTCCTCGCCGCGCCAGCTGCGCTCTCCGCCGCTCACCCCCTCTCCTCTCCGATAGCGAACACTCTCTCGCGAGGGGCATTGGATTGGATTCGATTGGATTGGCTTGGATTGGATTAGATTGACTTGGCTCGGCTTGGATTGGATTGGATTGGATTTGGATTGGATTGGATTAAAGTGAATTGTGTTGGATTGTGTTGCGTCATAGCCGCGGCACGTTGCGTCATAGCCGCGGCAGACGCGCTGGGGCCGGCGCATGTGCAGTACTCTCTCTTCCGCGGTTTCCTCTCCTTCGGGCGCGCTGCGCATATAACCGGTGTGCCGTTCTCCGGCGAAGCAACATCCACGCTTGGCTCAAACACCTAGAGTCCACGCCGCTTTACAAGTACGCCAACGTCGTCATCGACTGGAACCGGCTTACTCAGTCCCCTCAACGTTATGCGCGCTATAAAACGCGGTCCCTTCGCCGCTCTGCCTATGCGTCGCATCTACACAGGGGTTCCCGCGAGGGGAGGTGGGAGTTTTTCTTTTTTAAGCTGCCGTTGGAGTATTTGGAAACTGGAGTCGAATATTTCGGCAGAAGAAACGCCCCTGATTCCGGCAGAATTGCCAAAGCCCCTTCACTGGGTCTGTTGACTGAACGCTGCCGTTGATTCTGGGCATGGAGGCTCAGTTAGCCACACTGAGAACAACCCAGCGGCAGCGTGTCTTAAATATTTTCAAAATAATGTTTAAAAATACATATACAAATTAAACTTATATAAATACTTGTGTTAAAAGGTTCTCAATAAGTGAATAAACGTTTCAGCAGTTACAGAGGCTGCGAGTTTTGCAGGTCACGTTACCTGGACACATATTGTAGTGTAAAGTTGCTACACTGCGAACCGCCACCCTTCCGATTTCAGAAAGTTTGGGGCCAAATTAAAGTTATTTCCGCCAATTTGTTTATAAATTGCTTGTGGTTACCGGGCTATATGAAACGCTGGCTGTCATATGGGCTAGAGAACATATACGCGGCAAAAATTGGTGGTCCGTTCCTTTAAGTATTCTCCGTTTATCCGTAATCCTCTGTGTTCCCAATCAAGCTTCCTGAATAGCCTCTCCGGACGTGCTATGAACAGTTTTGGCGATATGGTATCACCCTGTCCTGCGCCCTTCCAGATCGTAAATTTGTCGCTTTGCTTGCGAAGGATTATCCTGCCCGTAGTCATAGACAAACGAAATGCCATCAGGAAAATGAACCAAAACACGCAAAACCGAAAAATACTGCTCGTGGACGTCAAATCATGGGCGCCATTGGTTTATTTCGAAAGTCATATATCCCAACTTGGTTATTGTAATAAAGCCATGCGCGAATTTCATTTATATGGAAATACCCCGCACGGGGCACCTTGAGTAATCTTGGTGACGGTACTGGCGATACCGCGGACCCCGAGCCCCCCAACATAAGCTGTGCCCTACCGTGGTGATGTGTTTTTAAGGTGAAGGGTACCAGACATGCCTAAGTGCATCTGTGGTCTCGTCTATAACAAGTGACACATATATATATATACGGGCGCTTTTCACTTGGGTCTTCAGATGCGCAGCCAGGATACTGCGTTTCGGATGGGCAAAAATAAATTGGCTCACATGCTCGAACATAACTGTGCAAAAAACCGAATCAAAAGAAACAATATATACGCGTTTAATGAATGCTGGTTCAATATTACAGTATGAGCGGGGGAAAAAAATGTCCAGAACACATTTTCGGAACTTAGAAGAGGCCTTTGAGCTCAGCAAGAGTTGCATCTCGATGTTGGTGTCGGACAGACAAACCCTTTTTTTTCGTCAACACGTCGTTGGTAATGTTGAAGAGCCGTTTCACCAAAGCTCTTGAGGGTACTTGCGTGTTGTAATTGGGGATAAGTTGATTCAGTCCCTCAGGCTCAAGAGACCGCCTCCACTTGTGCTCAGTGGGCGTGTGATAGCATGCAACCCGCCTCTACACGGGCAGTGGTTGTTTTGTGTATATTTTGTAAAACACTCTGAGGTGCCGTGCGCATAGCTTTGACCGTCGCGGTTCGCTCCTTAAATTTTCCCCCGCGCGAGCATCTGTGCCTCAAAAACAGAGCTTCGCAGTGTTACTCTGCCGAATTGAGAATTTGTTTTCGTCTTTTTGTAGCAGCCTTGTCTCCTGTAACCTTATTCACTTATTATTAGTCTCCTATTCACTTAACCATGCAATAAACAGTTTTTAAGTTTGGCCTCCGGCTTCTCACCGTCGGAACGGAGGAACTCCGCGCACGGAAACAGCCACCAGCTACGCTACCACGACTCGGCTCGTCATCGGTGCCCGGCTGAAGCCCCGGTCGGAACACGTCCGTAACAATACACCGCACTTTTCGCACTGCTATGATGCTAACGAAAGGTGGCGCAATACCTCCCAGCAAAATTCGAAAACAAATCGTCAAAGTAAACCTGGCACATCACGAAACCGTAAGTTCGCTCTGTGCGGGAGAAAGTTTACGGTTGCGCGTTCGAGCGCCATGTCCGTGCCGTGGGGCGATAGAACGTCCTAGGTCAGCTTCGGCTTGCAGCTCTGAGGGATGGTTGCTGTTGCGCATGAGATCAGATAGATCTCGCCTCGATTTGGGTGGCACCGGCAATATTTCAAGAATCTGAGGCTGGGAACTTCACGCCTTGTTTTTACACGCGGTGAGCGCAACGCTGGCTGCCCAGCCTGCAGAGAAGTATATTTCGTACGGCCCCTTCGGCTGGCTCGGCTGCCTGTACTGTACGTGCGATAGACACGTTGCTGACACGTCTTCTCCTGCTCAGCTTTCACGTTCCACTCTTAAGTAGAAAAGAAGAAGTCGCGGCAGAAAACGAATCAAAGGGGCATCGAAGCACCTATCTCATGCGCATCTGCAGACGACGTCGTGGCATGGCCGTGTGCCACCCGGCGAAGCCTTCCCGACAGCCTGCGGCCCGCTGCGTGGTTATTTTTGTGCCTTTGACTTTCGAGGAAGGACGTTCTGTGGAAGGGCGGGCAAATTGGGCATCTTATAGGAAGAGAAACACAGTAGTGGCCTGTGGCTTTTTGTACTAGCTTCAGCCATAAACCCTTGGCATCAAAAACAGTCAAACCCTAACGATGGAACGTTTACAGAAGGAACGACGTTCCCTCACCCTTTCATTCATAAACGTAACCAGTTACCGTTACAGTTCCACACACTCTCAATAGAACGGTGGCGTTCCTCCGTTCCGTTCCTTCGAAAAGGAACTAGTTCCAGGAACGCCGTTCCGTACAACACTGCTACACCCATTACCAGCCACTTACTCCGGTATCTTATCGCACTACCGACACCCGCGAAAAATACCCTCCTCCGCACCCTACACCTACCAACGAAGCATCCCAAATCTGGCGACGTCTCCAAACTAATAAATATATAGTACAACGTCCCCGCACCCACACCTCCCCCAGCCGATTCACCCACGACTGCCCTGACTACCACACCCCAGCCACAACCCTTCACCTCGTATTCTTCTGCCCACACCACTTCTTCCCATTCTCCTCCTCTACCCCCGAGCTGTAGGAATGCGCGCTGACCAGCTCGGCCCTGCAGGACCAGCGAACGTCCAGCGGGCCACCTGAGCAGCGGAAGCACGCGGCTCACCTGGACCAAGACGGCCGCCCACCTGCTCTAAATTTAGAACAAAATAAATGCATATTCCTCCTCCTCCTCCAGCAATAGCCGCGGAGTACGAAGGCAGCAGCAACGTTTCCAGGCACAACTCGCCTCTCTAACTGCCAAAATTGACGCCCTATTAGCCTCCCCCCTCCCAGCCCCGCCGCCCCCACCAGCACCCCTTCCTGAACAGATTCATGCACTCATTGACACGAAAATAGCGGAAGCCATAAAAGAACTGATAGCATCACAAACCGAGACTCTGGCCCCCATATGTAGTGGCATCCAGGCAATAAGTGAACGACAAAACAAATTAGAGCAGACCATCCAAGGCATACAGAACTCCCTGTCTTCGACTCACCAACCCAAGAAACTCAAACATCACCCTTACCATGACTAATCCCCCGGATACTGACCTCGTCGTACTCCAGTGGAACTGCCGTTCTCTCAACAACAAGCGACACCAGCTAGACTTGTTTACCAAACAAGATCCTCCAGATGTCATTGCCCTGCAAGAGACCAACACTCCTACCCCCCGCCTACAGCATTATACCGCCTTCACGCTAGACCCCCAGCATCGCACCGCCACTTTCGTACATAACTCCCATCCGGCCCAATCACATTGTCTTAATCAAACCGTACCTCATACCTTTGTAGAGCTCATCTCCACAAGGCCGACTGGCTCCAGCATCTTCATCCTGAATATCTACAGTCCCCCATCTGATAACCTCCACAACATCGAGGCACTGATTTACGAAGCCGCATCCCTGTCCAAGGACGCCCCTTTACTTCTCCTCGGAGATTTCAACGCCCCACATCCTGCATGGGGCTACCATTTTGCCTCCAAGAAAGGCACGGCCCTATTACGCGCCACCCAGAACCACCAGCTGATCCTCCAAAACGACCTCACCTTTCCAACCCGCACCGGCAACATTGTCACCAGAGACACCACACCTGATTTATCATTCACTAAAAACATCTCCAGGATCCAATGGTCCCGACTCGACGAAAAACTCGGCAGTGACCATCATCTCCTCTCCCTTCGCTTCCCAACCAAAAAGAAAACGACCCGGACGGGCACCGCGCGCCTGACTAACTGGTCCGCCTTCCGTGAAGATCCAGCCTCTCTCCCTGCAATAAGCCAAAATTTAAGTGACTGGACCCAGGCCCTCGAACACCGGGTTAAAAAGCACACCCAAGAAATCGCACTTACCGACAGCACTCCGGCAATCGACCCCCACCTTATGCACATTTGGGACGCGCGTCGTAGTCTTACTAAACGCTGGAAACGGCAGAAGCATAACCGTAAACTTAAAAAGCGCATAGCCCTCCTAACCCAGCAAGCGCAAGCATATGCCGCCGATCTCCAGAGACAAAATTGGCACTCTTTCTGCAATCAGCTCCAAGGCACTCTCCACTCAAAGAAAACCTGGCATCTCCTCCGTTCCCTTCTCGACAACACCAATACTAAGAGATACACAAACCATAGAATCCATCAACTAATCCGCAACAGCGCTCTCCCCTCTCAAGAACTCCTCAAGTCGATCCGTGACCATCTTTTTGGCGACCCTACTACCTACCCACCCATCCCCGACACATGCTATACGGGCCTAGCTAACGAAGCACTAGACGCCCCCTTTACCTTCACTGAACTTCAAGCTGTCCTGGCCCGCCTCACCCGCAACACCACCCCAGGAAAGGACCATATTACCTACCGCACTCTCCGCAATCTCGACGAGGACACACTCCAAGATCTCCTCGAACTTTACAATTATCACTGGCAGGGGGGAACTCTACCTGAGCAGTGGCGACACTCGGACATCATACTGATCCCAAAACCCAACAAGCCACTGACGCCGACTACTCTTCGACCAATCTCCCTGACCTCATGCATCGGTAAACTCTTCGAATACCTAGTACATCAGCGCCTCACCGCATACCTGGAAGACCACAACCTCTACCCTTTCACAATGTTTGGTTTTCGGCAACACCTATCCACTCAAGACGTCTTCCTGCAGCTCAAGGAACAGGTGGTGGACCACCTGAGCCGCACCTCTCCCAAAACAATCTTAACGCTCGACGTCAAGGGTGCATTTGACAACGTCACCCACGAAGCCATACTGGAAAACCTGAGTACCACGAACTGCGGCGTAAATACCTTTCGCTTTGTAAAAGCCTTCCTTGAGAAAAGAACAGCTACACTCCGACTCGGCCCTCTACTCTTGCCTACTTTCCACACCCCGGCAAAGGGCACACCACAAGGATCGGTTATTTCGCCTCTTCTCTTTAATATAGCTTTGCTTCACCTCCCTGACAAACTGCTAGCCATTCCCGGCCTACGCCACGCATTCTACGCTGATGATCTGACTCTCTGGACCACCCAAGGCTCTAGCGGTGCACAACAGGACATCCTTCAGCAAGCAGTCGACACCACTACTGCTTACCTTCAGCCCAGGGGAGTGACCTGCGAGCCATCTAAGTCCGCCCTACTGGTCCTCCGCGCCCGCACAAGAGGCCGCCCGGCTGCGCCCACCATTGACCCACAGGTCACCATAAGTGGCTCTTTTATCCCCCAAGTTACCACGCTCAGGATATTAGGCGTTCCCTTCCACTGGGATGGTTCAGGCTCTGCCCTACTCCCGCAACTGCACCGAACAGTCTCCCAGCTCGTCCACCTTATACGCCGAATCCGGGGATCGGCATACGGTCTAAAAGAGCCAGACACTTGCCGTCTTGTCCAAGCCCTCATGGTCAGCCGTCTCACCTACGGAACCCCGTTTGTGAATCTCAGACCCCAAGAAACCACCAAGCTGGATGCCCTAATCCGCAAAACTTACAAAGCTGCCTTGGGCCTCCCTACATTTACCTCTACTGAGCGTCTACTCCAACTTGGGCTGCATAATACCCTCAGTGAAATTCTGGAAGCCCAACGAACCTCACAGCTACAACGGTTGGCCCTTACTCCCACTGGCAGGAACGTGCTTCGCACCATTGGCCGGTCCACCCTGTCTGCAACTCACGAACTTCAACGCATCCCTCTTCACATTCGCCAGCGGCTTAGGGTCGCCCCAATCCCGAAGCATATGCATCCGACGTTCAATAGGGGAAGGCGAGAAGCTCGTGTCAGAACGCTCACAAGGCGGTATGAAACCGACGCCCAAACGCGCTACATGGATATCGCCCATACTCCCAACGGTTCACACACCACCCTCGTCACCCTGGACTCTACCGGTCATCTCGCCACTGCAGCCACCTACAAGCAGCTACCAGTTCCCACAGCAGAGGCACTCGCCGTCGCTCATGGTACCACCACCCACCAAAAACAGCCCTACCTAACCATCATCACCGATTCTCAGCAAGCATGCCGGTGGTATCAAGCTGGCCTGGCACCCCCTCAAGCTCTTCCCATCTTTCACTGTCTCCTCGAAGAAATAGAGATAACAATAGTTTGGACCCCTGGCCACTCTGGTCTTGCTGGGAATGAAGCGGCCCATGCTGCAGCCCGCGCTCTCCACAACCGGGCACTCCCCTCTGCAAGGCTAGATACCACAGGACGTCCAGATTCCGCAAGCACCACCTTAACACCGCTGGAATCTACCTATAGCTCCATCCTTTCCCACTACACAAACAACAGAAGAAGATACCCTCCTCCCCACCCATCCCTTACCCCACATGAAGCCTATGTCTATCGCCGCCTTCAGACGGAAACCTTCTATAATCACACGGTTCTCTCACACATCTCCCCATCCCTATTCCCGCATAACTGCCAAGCGTGTGACCTTCCTCTTACCACCTTCCACCTAGTCTTCTCCTGCCCGCAGCACCCAACCCCCCTTCACTCCCCCGCCCTTGAGCAGTGGGAGTCCGCTCTGACCAGCTCGTCACCGGAGCAGCAGCTCGCCCTGGTGAAACGAGCTCTGGAATCGGCGCGGGCTCGCGGCCTCCTGGACATGGGAGGCTGACCACTTCCCCTTCCCTCTCCCCTAAAGCTCAAATAAACGTTTTTACCACCACCACCTCCTCCTCCAGTTCGGGTTCCGCGTTCCAAAAAAATAACTGTTCAAGTTCGCGTTAAGTTCCTGCAAAAAAAAAAGAAAGATGTCTCTGGTTCGCTTCTGTTTCAGTTCTGGTTCGTCACAATGGATAAATATGAAGATGGCTAAAAACAATTGCGAATAAAATTATGCCATAGCGCCCTGTTTTTCGCGAAGCCGTAGTTAAAGAGGTCGAATTGTCTTGCTTAACCTATTCGCCGTAATATACAATGATTCATCGAAGTAAACCCACTGATAAAATCAAAATAGACATTGTGAAAAGCAGGGTGCATGAACTTGGGTTGCTGTACGTTGAATTTTTCCTCAGTTAATAATGCGGCGCGAAATGACTTTAAATTGTCGGGTTAATACATGTTTCATGAGAAATACTTATTGCTCAGAGCCAATTACTAACCAAGTCCCAAAATAAAAATAAACACAGCTAAAAAACTAGCGCGCGTACATTTGCGGCGCAACTTATTGAACTGTTGAGTTATATCGTCTGGTCTATTTCCCCTACGAAATATTCATGCATCACTATGAAAGTAGACACGCTTAAAAACTCAGTGGACATAAAATTAAGACTGCCCATTCCCTCTGACCTCCTCTTATGCACGTAGTCGTAGCTGGTGATTCCGAACTGTATTCTCAATCTAATTGACATGCGGTACAATCATCCCGGAGGGTCAGCCAAGTGATAAAATTAGAGGTGGGCGATTGATCGATTAACCTTCCGATTAATCGCTTAATGCTTTAATCGGGATTAATTTTTTAGCCGTGGTTAATCGGTGGAAGTCACGTGGGCAAAATGAACCAAGAGTGCCACGTTGAAACTCTGCGCGAGCATGGGGAGGGTCACACTTGTGTTCAAATAACTCGCCTTGCGTCACAAATAGAAACGATGCAACTATTCTCACTCCAGTAGCGATTAAAACCGAAAAGTGATAGCAAATACAGATGGCAAGATGGCTGTTCTAATATAAATATACATGGTACCAAAATCGGCGAGCAGGCGCTCACGCCGTTTCTCAGTTGTATAAACTAACTCTGGCGTGAGTAAACTACGAATTATGGGAGCCCCCTGCAATTATGGTGAGTGCCGACGTTCCTGATTCTAGAAATAAATAGTGAGAGTGACGGACGCGGTGATAAGCGTCCCGGCCAGCGCCACGACGATGACAAAGAGCGTACTGAGATTCATCTATATATTATTATTAGAATTAAAATAGTACTCCTTTATCATTTTTGTAAAACCAATACAACCGGTTAATCGATCAATTCATGGAATAAAGCCTGCCGATTAATCGGGTGAAGACCTTTAACCGAAACCCAGCCGTAGATAAAATTAAAAGACAGGTGAAAAAGCTGTGTGCATACAAGTTTCGCTGAATCATGCCCCTGCCATTTGTTATGTAATGTGGTCTTTGTGTGTGAGGTTGAACAGTCTTCCATACTCTGACATACAAAGTGTTGTGTTCGTGCCCAGCGGAAGCGCATTCCGTTTCGGCGCCTCCCGACAGCGCGCCAGTCGGCACTTCTCCGCAAGGGGCCCTTTCCCTCGCCGATTCGGTGCGATGGACAATGCGCCAGAGACGCTTTGGGGACCTTGCTGCAGAGCAGTCGCAAAAAGCCGCGTTCTTCTTGAGTGAATAAACCCTATTTTCAAGTGTGCCCGTGCGTCAGCTCGTCACTGACCGCGCGGACATAACAGTGGCGACGAGGAAGTGTTTGTGCGACCCACGTTGAAAGGCAGTGCTACGCAATGGCTACGCACGCATCAGGACGATTACCTGAGTTCAACGGCACCTCCTGGGGATCATGGTTTGGACGCCGTCAATTCTACTTTGAGGCCAACAACATCGTAGACCCCAGCAAGAAGAAGGCACACCTGCTCACGCTGTGTGGGGAGGAGACATACGACACCGTCTGCTCCTTAGTTCAGCCAAGCACACCAGCGGCAGTGGACTACGACCACATCGTTGCGGCACTGCAGAAGCACTACGACCCAAGGCCATCGGAAGTGTACAGCCGGGCCCGTTTTCAACGAAGGGACCAGATGGAGGGAGAAGCGGTCAGCGCGCGCCTACGTTGCGGCGCTGAAAAAACTGGCCGCCGATTGCAACTTCGGAACGCTGCCCACCACAACGGTAGCTACCGAACACCCAGTCGCCACGCCACCTGCAAACCCTACCATGCTACCACTGGACATTATGCTCCGTGACCGATTTGTGTGTGGACTGCGGGACGACTTCCTACAACAGTGCCTGTTTGCTGAGACCGACTTGACGTTCTCAAAGGCTTACGACATCGCCATTCGAGTGGAGAGTGCCGGCAAGCAGCAGCGTGACATCCGGAAGCCCACCGAGCAGCATACCTCACAAATCACCACCTCCAACCCCCCCAGGCAAGTGGCAAAAAACCACCTAAGACGCAGCGCTGCTGGCGCTGTGACGAGCAGCACAGCCCGCAGTCATGCAAGCTTCAAGGCGCAACGTGCCATTTTTGCAAGAAACGAGGTCACATTGAGAAGGCATGCATAACAAAGAAGAAACAGTCGAGGGCACCCCCTGAACGGCACAAGTACGTGAACGCCTCAGAGGCCATAACGCAGGCGGAGACGCACGGTAGTCTACCAGCATCACCGGCGCTGTACGACCTAAACACCGTTCTCAACCTACGCACGCAACCGAAGATCATGATCGACGTCACCGTGCATCACCAGCCGATCCACTTCGAGGTGGATTCCGGAGCAACATGTACGCTCATTAGCGAACAGACGTACCACCAGACCTGGCGGCAGCATGAACCCATCTTGCTCGACGACGACACGCACCTGAGAACGTGGTCAGGGCAGGCCTTGCCACTACAAGGAAGTGCCAACGTAGACGTTTCCTTCAACGGCACAACCTGTAAGCTACCACTACTAATCGTGCGAGGGGGCGGATCTAGCCTCTTGGGCCGAAATTGGTTCGACGCCCTTGGGATAACGATCGAAGGTATCAACCAGGCTACCGAGGAAAATATTCCCGAGCGACAGGAACTGGTGCAGCGGCTTCAAAAGAAGTACGAAACGGTTTTCGCTAAGGATATTCCAGGGCATAATGGTCCTCTAATCAGTTTGGAGCTACATCAGGACGCCAGCCCCAAATTTCTCAAAGCCAGGCCAGTACCCTTTGCCATGCAGTCGGCGTACGACGAAGAGCTTCGCAAGCTCGAGCAGCAGGATGTCATTGAGCCGACGCAGCACTCAGACTAGGCCACACCACTTGTCGGAGTCAGAAAAAAAAAAGACGGAACTCTACGTCTTTGTGGAGACTACAGGAGCACCGTCAACCTGGCAACGAAGGCTTCTGCTTACCCACTACCAACGCCACAGGAGGTTTTCAGCACACTCCGTGGAGGCCGAATTTTTAGCACGCTGGACCTGACCCAGGCGTACCAACAGCTGAAGGTGAGCGAAGAAACATCTGAATTGCTCACTATAAACACTACAAGGGGCCTCTACAGGGTTAAACGACTTCCGTTTGGAGTGGCAGCAGCCCCAGCAATTTTCCAGAAGTAAATGGAGTCCACGCTTGTTGGAATTCAAGGAGTGTGCGTTTACCTGGATGATGTGATCATTAGCGGCACATCAAGCGAAGAACACGCAGCACGCCTAGAGCTTGTACTTGACAGGCTAGCCAGCGCCAACTTGCGCTTAAGCATAGAGAAATGCTGTTTTGCAGTGCCCGAGGTAAAGGTCTTGGGGCACCTGATCAATGCTGAAGGCATTCATCCCACGGATGACAAGGTGCGTGCTATCAGTAAGGCACCAGCACCAACCAACAAGCAGGAACTGCAGGAACTTGGGCTCATTACGTTCTACGATCGATTCCTAGTGCAGCGAGCGACTGTGGCTAACGACCTGTACCACCTGTTACAAAATGATGTCCAATGGAGCTGGTCGCAACACCACCAGAAGGCATTCGACGCGCTTAAGAACCTGCTCCGGCGGCGCGTAGTCCTCAGGCACTACGATGAAACGAAGCCCCTGCTTCTCGTCTGCGACGCATCGCCCTACGGTGTGGGCGCAGTGCTCTCACGAGCCGACGATCAAGGCAGGGAAGCACCGATTGCTTTCGCTTCCCGCACCCTTTCAGCGGCAGAGCGCAACTACTCGCAACTGGATCGAGGAGTACTCGCAATCGTGCATGGAGCCATACACTTTCACCAGTACATTGCTGGCAGACACGTGATCATCATTACAGATCACCGACCTCTTTTGGGTATTTTGGGCCCCCAGAAACAAATACCTCATACGCTGTCCCCCGTATGATACGGTGGTGCATAAAAATGTCAGCGTACGACTACGAGCTCGTGCACCTCCCAGGAAAAAGACACCAGAACGCGGATGCATTGAGTCGTCTGCCGCTCGGCGAAACAATTGAGGATCCCCCACAAGTGGGCTGCGTGCTGATGTTTGAAGCTCTTCCTAACCCACCGCTATCGGCCGACACAGTCGCCGTAGCAACGCAAGAGGACCCGACGTTGTTGCAACTTAGCGAGGCACCGCACCAAGGCCGCGTGCAGAAACTTCAACGTGCAGAAAACTTCAACGCCTTTAAGAAAAGAGCAACGGAGTTGAGTCTCCATCGCGGCTGCGTGACACTCGGGTCACGAGTCGTTATCCCGCAAGCACTACGCGAGCAAGCCATGGCGCTCATTCATGCTGGGCATCGAGGAGTAGTAGCCATGAAAAGGTGCGCTCGCAGGCCAGGAATTGACTACGACATCGAAACAGCTGCGCAAACGTGTCAAGCTTGCCAGGGAAACCAACAAGCCCACCGAGAGCCCACATTCCTGATTGGGAGAAGCCAACAACTCCATGGCACACCCTGCACGTTGACTTGCAGGCGCAATCGAAGGAACAACATTTCTAGTTGTGGTGGATGTCTACACAAAAAGACTAGAAGTTGTACAAATCAGTAGGCCAACAACTGCGGCAAGCATCGACGCCCTGCGCGCGTTTTTTGCAACGTTCGGACTACCTCAAAAGATAGTATCGGACAACGGCACGGCAACGGCACCGCGCGCCAATTGTGTCCCCCGCAAGGGGCCCTTTCCCTCGCCGACGCCGCCCCCGCCTCCGCGGTGCGATGGACAATGCGCCAGAGACGCTTTAAGCGGGATTCACACGACGGAGAAACCCTCTCACGGAGGCGGACGGATATGTGACGTCAACATCACGTGACCGGATTATCCGGTCTGGCGGCGCATCCACACGTGCGGAGCTACGCGGAGTGACTAGCAGACGACAGCGCCGAGGAACAGGTTCCATTCCCCGCCGAGAGCCAGCGCCGTCGAGCGAAAGCATGCGCAGGCATTTTCTTTCGCGGAGCCACCGCGGGCTATCCCCACCGAGAGGCGGAGCCTAAAACTGGTCACGTGAGCGGGTCCCGCGGGCCAAAAAGAGGGGGTTTCTCTGTCGTGTGAATCCCGCTTTAGGGACCTTGCTGCAGAGCAGTCTCAAAAAGCTGCGTTCTTGAGTGAATAAACCCTATTTTCAAGTGTGCCCGTGCGTTAGCTCGTCACTGACCGCGCGGACATAACACAAAGCAAAGCAACAAATTCAAGAGAAACGCTTGTAAAAAGCAGTGCATAAAATTCGGTCAACGCACATACCGCTGGATATGCAAATTTTCTCGCGGTCGTAGTGAAAGAAGTTGAACTGCCCTGCTAAATAAATTGTCTGTACCCTACAGTCATGTCTGGAGATAAACACGTGATCAAATAAAAAAAATGTGGTTCATCCCTCTTCCATAGGAATTGGTAAAATACGAAAGTGAGATGTGCCTTCACAGGATCAGTTGAATGTTTATTCTGCATCAATATGAACTTGCACAGCGCTATTTATATTTCGTCGGTATGGCACCGTCAGACTTATCAACATTAGACACTGGATAGCACGCGCCGGAGCACTGCGTAAACCCCAATGAAACCGCACTAGCTCGCACGCCATGCGAACGAAACCGAACGGGTTGCCAGGGGATCGTTTGGTCGCTGCAGCGAAAGAGCATGATCTGCGGGGCTGTCGTGTGGGTGTGCTTGGCGGGCGACAACCTGCTGGCGCGTCGCTTTCGGAAATCTGCGACCACTGCGTCCCTGCTCCATGGAGCATAGATTTTCATACTAATATATACTAGAGGGAAACCTGTCGCTGCAGACGCCGGCCGTCGTGGGTGGCGCCATTGCCGCTAGCGACGTTCCTCGCCTACTTGGCTTAGCCAAAATCAGCGAAAAAGGGGAAATTTTTTAAATGCAGAGCATTTCAGTAACTCACGATGTCACCCGCGTTGTCCCGTCGTAGTCCGCACCCCTCCCCCTACACTATATAAAAGAAAATACTATCCGGCGCCAGGTTTCGATCCCTCGACCCTGCGGGCGGAACGCAATGTACATGGTACTCTACCCACTGCGCCACAGAGCCGACACATAATGGGACGCTACGGATGCGCCTTATATCGTTGACTCATTCAAATTACTGCTGACGAGCGCTCTCTCGTCAGCAGTTGCCACAAGTGCAACATTAACGTAACGCAAACTACATTACGTCGTGCGCCCCCGGAAATGCTCCGCATTTGATCGTGCCCCTCGCGAGGGGGATGTTTATACAGGAACTCCTACTTCTAGCGGACTCCTGGCGCCCTCTTTCTGCCATTGTAGAGACTATGAGCCGGTCTTCGAAGGGCGCCAAATTTGAATTCTACAAAATGTTTTTCTTGTTCCTCGTGCATGAAGCTTCTACATAATCATTGACAAATTAATCTTTTTGGATATGAAATTTTATAATAACAAAATAAATTTGATGAACCTTCTACAGTAATATTATTGCTTTTTTGCAGCCAGAGTCAACTTTTCAGCCTGTTCATGAGCCATGTCAAGGACAAGTGGAACGTGCCTGCCCTGCCCGGTACATGACGGAATGCTCGCTGAAGCGCGGTTCCCCTAGACAGTGGCGCCAGATTTCCCTCTAGTATATATTAGTATGAAACTCTATGCCATAGAGTGTGCGGCAGACGATTGCGTTGCGACGAGCTCAGCTTGCGCCAACCTTCGGCGCTCATTAGAACCGTGATGCACTACTTCGCTTCACCTCGATTAGACGGCAGCACCATCGAATTAGAGGAGGTATAGAAAAGATATATGGCGCGTTCCAGTGGCGTAGCCAGAGGGGGGGTTTGGGGGGTTCAAACCCCCCCCCGCCCCGAAATTTTCACTGCACCACTCCCTCCTCAGTGACGTAGCCAGGGGGGTCCTAACCGGGCTTCAGCGCTTCTCCCCCCCCCCCCCCCAGAAATCTTTCGGGCTGGCGCCGTGCTGCCTGTTTTGCCTGGTACGTCGCCTGTGAACAAAGGCGCATATCTTTCGCAAGTGCCGCTATTAGAAACATGCATGGCTAAATGCTGAGTCAGGATAATTGCGGAGGGGTGCAGCCCCAAAACCGATCGCGCCTTCGGGTAAGCTCAGCGCGCGTGAGCGTTGTGCCCCTTTGTGCGTGACATGTCGCCACACGGAGAATCGTTCTCAGCAGAGGAGATTGACTCGTCACGGTATGGACGAGTAAGCAAGGAGTGGTGCCCACTAACTCGCGACGGAAAAGCAGAGGGACCGCCGTCTATTGACGGGTGAAGACTGGTACGATGAAGGGCCTAAAAGGAACAGACGAGCATTGCATGTTAAGCAGAACATCATGCAAGCAATGATGGCAGACCACGGCCGCTCATCGAGCGGCCGTGGGCAGACATTCAAGACTCCTGCAAGGTAATTGAAGAATGCGATGCAGGGGCTGCGTTTGGGCGAAATGTGGGGGTTAGCTGAATGAATGTCGTGCGTGGGCAGAGGGCCTTTGTGAGTGAGGGCAGGGCGCACAGCAAAGTATGCCCCTCTTCTGCGCGTCACCCCTTCATTCTTCCTTTTTCACGTTTCTGTCGAGCCAGCGAGGGTGTTGTTGGTGTGGTCTCAGATTGCGCGCACTGCATGTCCCCTTCTGAAAGCGGTGTTGCGACAGTCATTTTCACCTCCGCGATTACGCAGATTTGTTCCGCGGTATTTTTCCCTAACCTAGGATATTGGAGAACAGCGGGTCAACAAAAATGGCGCGCTGCGGCTCATAGACCCAGTTCCAGACTTTATCCTAAGCGTGAGGGCACGGCGGTCGCTCCCCGCCACGGGCAGACGGCAGTCGCGACAGTAACAAAGAACCGATGGCCATCTTCAACGTCGGTCACAACTAAAGCCCCTCAATTTCGTCCACGGCCGCTTTTTACCTGGAGGGCCGCTGCCCGGAGCAGCGTGTATGAGACACAACAACCGCAATATGCTGCAAGGACAAAAGCGCCCATGCCTTTGAGAAGCTCATGTTCCAAGTGCCAACACACAAAAGAGGCCTCAAATTGTAAGTAATTTTCTTCCATTGATTTTTCCTTGCATTATCACTGCTGTATTTTGGCGATGGAGGTTGCTGTACGTTGTGCCTTAAGCTCTGCGGTGTAGATCAATTGATCACTTCCTAAATTTACACGATGTTACAGTACCTTTGTTTCTGTAAGATAAAAAATGTGTGTCTCGTTTTATTTCGAATGCAATATTTGCGTTTGAATTGGTCGTTGAAAGAAGTGCCCACGGTGAAGCGGATAAGTGACTTTCAATGAAGGAAAACGTAAATTCAACTCGTATAAACGCCTAAATATTTTATTATGCACAATCTTGGGGAGGGATACTCAGAGTGTATCGGGACAGCACTAGTGTCGGTACATGAATAGTTAAAAATATATTAGTTCTCGCTGCAGTTTTAGTAGTTTGCTTTTACAGGGACACAACTCCATGTGAAGTAGCCGCTGTCGCATGGTGTGCCCGTTATCAAGACTTTTGTCACCGCGTTTCATACCTACGCGTGCATCCACTGCTACACCCAATTTTAAAATCATCATGCAGCATGCGCAAGTGAAGGACATTCATAATCGTGGCGCAGAAACGAACGGGCCGTTGTGGTAGAATTTTCCGTTAGCGCTTCCTGGCCTTCGAAGTTCTGTGTGCGTAGACGTATCGTTCTTTCAATGCTCAATCGGTCTGCCATGACAACAGAATTTCGTAATTAAACAAACAGTCTACAGACCACAGTCCCTATCAAGAGCACCAGCACACCTCCGCCGCCAGCACACAGCAATATTTTGCTCAACACCGCCGTCTTTGCGTTATTATTTTTTCTTGCTGAATTTAAAGCTCGATACAGGATTGGATGGTCAACATTGCAGTGACTTACCCTACCTTATCCAGGAGTGGTACATATACACCTAAAGGGAATGGCCTCCCCAGAAAAGTTATTGGATAGTGCACGTCTTCAGACAGGCTATAGGGCATTTATGCACGAAGCATTGAACACTTGACAGAGAATATTGCAACTATTTCAGAACACAATAGGGAAGCTTATTACAGCAGACATCTGGGCTATGCCGAAATGTCAACCAGATTCACTATGTTACAAAGCACCAGCTTCTCATGTCTGCCCGGAGCGCTGATTGCGTTGAGACCAAAAACATCAGCGGAAATTTTAACTGGCATGGCTTAACAATTACCGATGTCTGAATTATTCCACTTTGCGTGAGGGCTAATCCTGCCATTTTCGTGTAATTTACGCCGTTAACAGCGCTGTTCTTGTGCGGGATGTCTGTGTGTTTATATAGGGTTAGTATTTGCTGAAAATTTTGCTAGTGATATAACGCTTATTGTAGGCATAATTCATAGCCTCTCGTTTTTTTCCTTAAGACCTGCGCTAAACATAACCTAAGGGCATGAATTCGATGTAGACTGCACAGAATGAGCTTCATTGACTGTCATGATTAAGGAGGCAATCCCCCCTTGAAAACAAAGATGACGTGTCATAGTAGAGCCAGAGGCTGACTGGCTCTACTGAAGACGAAGAGAATGCAAATTTCCCGCGAAGAGGGAGGACTAATGACGAAGTGACGCGATGGAGGCACGTGGAAAATTAACCAATGTGGTGGTGACCCGTGCGGCGGACACGGGCACAGCGAATGCGAGAGTGCCGCGACGGCCGGGCAGATGATATTTAATCCCGGGGCACAGGCCGAGAGGGAGAGAGAGATCAGAAGAACGCCACAGCAGGAAGGTCAACGGACAACGACGACCACCAGCGTGTCACGGCCACGCTACGGTTACGACACGTCAGCGCCGGAGACAGCGGTAGGCCCGTCCGCTAGGGACTTGGGTATTATATGACCCTTGTTGTTAAGATGGCTAACATGGACGTTGTATAGAGAGGAACTAGGACTGGTTGCGTTATTAGGGACTTCATTATAGTGACTTTCGGTATGGTTTGGTGGCTTTTCTGGGTTTTTGTTAGGGATTAGTATTTAGGAATTTCTTTGGTTGAGTTCTTTGTTTGCTTTGTTGTTTATTTTGCTTAGGGGTTGTAGTTGTGTATAATAAATGTGTGCTGTGGTAAACGTGCCAACGATTCTCCAGTGTTCATTCTTCTGAGCTGGTCGAGACGTGCCACAAAACGTGACATTGACCTTGCACTGAAAGCTGCTGTACGGGCGTAGAATGCTTATATGCAAAAAAAAATTCTTCTGCATTTTGGACAAGAACTGAATAAAAAAAACTAATTCTTACGGCCCACGTCATTTTATTGCGGATCTCACACTCATCATACTCCACACGTTGAAATAAAGCAAGGAATCACATTAAACTATGGCTATTTAATGCAATGCCTGCACAAGGTGCTCGTGCGTGCAGAATACGTCCCGTATCACGGGAACAGATTTGCACCACGCGGTCTGCGGATTTTCTCCCAGTTTACAGCTTCACCTGGCGCAAATACCATCATAATCAACACCAATATCACGAGAGAGACCCTAAAGGGGCCATATGAAGACAAAATACAGCCTCGTTCAATTTCGTGGAACTAGCTTTGGTAACTCACACGCTCCCTTCCAGTCACAGACGTTTTTCAACCGAAGCAATGCAAATGTCAAAAACCATAGCGCTGCATGCAGTGACGTAATATGGGCGGGAGTGATGTATATAGGCCAGCACGAAAAAGTAGTTATGACGGTGTTAACTTCGCGTTAGAATTCAAATGATAGGATCAGTGGAGGCCACTTTACAACCGCGCAATCATGTTCCTTGGCGGTGGCTTAGGTCGTTGGGCGCCAATCGTACGAACGAGGTCCTGTGATGTCATAGAGAAATTGCGAGAAAGTGGGCGGGGATTCGCCACGGCTTCATATGTTCTATTTAATATCTCGACTATTCCTTTGAAGTTGGCGATAAAACTGGTATTATTGTTACCAGGACAATGCAGTCTTTGTAATGAACAAAATATGTAAACTACCGCGCTTTTTTTTTCATTGGGGAGGGGGGGGGGGGGGGCTTGAGAACAACCTTAGCCCCCCTTTCCCCCCCCCCCCCCCCCGAAAAAAAATCCTGGCCACGCGCCTGGCGCGTTCATACGGCTGTCTGCGCTTCAGCTCGTCGCGGAGTCGGTAAAGCGCCTGGCACCTCCCGTTACGGCGACGGAGCACCTGGCTTGAATCCTGGCGCAGCCGCGTTTTTCTGGCGATGTCATTTCCGTGACGGATATGACGTCAGTCAGATCTTGGTAGATCCCGGCATAAAACACTTGCGTGTTAAAAATACGAGCAAAACACTTGTAGGTGGCACTTGAACTGTTTTCTGTTTTCAATTATCGGCCTCAATCTTTTTTCTCTACCATAACATCAAGCCTCAGAGCTAACCAACTAATAAACTAAAAAAAAACAAGCAAGGAACAGAATCCAAAAACTGTTTTACTACGCATTGCACTTGGCGCCGGCTTTGTACACAACCTATGCAAAGGAGGCTGAATTCTCTTGCCTCATCTACTCGTCGTAGCATACAGTTATGTCTGAGACAAGAAAGTGATAAATCACCGAAATACGCCTAAACGTACAGTATGCATAAAGCTATTTGAATGCACATTGCACTTGCACTGTTTGGGCACGCAGACATAGTGAATGACATTTTGCCATGCAGTACAATCACCCCGAAATCACGGGGTTTCCAGACAGAAATAATATGAGGTCAGTGAATAAACGGATGGATATGAAAAAGACACAGAAGAGCCCAGACGGCGGATTTACCGGTGAATCCGCTGCTGCGGCACCACTCGTGCGGCAAAACAGTCTATTTTTCTGGGTTCCTACCTGAACGCCTTGGGACTCCTCCCGGCGCTCCGCTTTCTCTCCCGGTGGCGAACTAGACTGTGGCCGTGTGCGCGTGCGCGCGTGTATGTGTGCGTGTGTGCGTGCGTGCGTGCGTGTGTGCGCGCGCGCGTGTGTGCGCGCGCCGTGTGTGCGTGTGTGCGTGTGCGCGCGCGTGTGTGCGTGTGTGCGTGCGTGTGTGCGTGTGTGCGTGTGTGTGCGTGCGTGCGTGCGTGTGTGTGCGGGTGTGTGCGGGCGTGTGTGTGCGTGTGTGTGCGTGTGTGTGCGTGCGTGTGTGCGCGCGTTCTGCTCCCCGACTACCCGAAACAGACTATAAAGTCGTCTATCGTCTTCGCGATGGCCTGAGACTTGCCACATGGAGCGATCGGCAACTAACTCACGGGCTTCAACAGGCTAGCAACATCCCGCAAAGCACCTTTTACCAGCAAGTCACGCTACAAGTCCTGGCCACACAGAACCTTATGGTGGCTAGCACCCCTACGCCTGCCTGCGCGGCCGCCCTTAGCGAGGTTACCAACATTCAACTCGGCACGGCTACATATGCGCTCGCGCCGTACTTGAAGCCTTTCCCTGGCACTGTTCGTGGTGTAATCACTGGCCTGGACCCAGGCACAACTACCCAGCAGCTACCGGACATCATCGCCTCCCCACGTCACAGAATCATCCATGCCCGAGTGCTTCGCTCGTCTACGACAGCAGTGCTCACCTTCAAAGGGCCACACATCCCTTTCTACGTCAATCTTTATGGTCTGCAAACCAGATGTCGGCCATACCGCCACTCTATACAGTGCTGCGCGATCTGCGGGGATGTGAGTCACCGCCGTGACGTATGCCCAAACCCTGACGTCCGCATCTGTCCCCAGTGTCACGAACGCGATCCGAGCGACAATCACCAATGCGTTCCGAAATGCAAATTGTGTGGCCTGGAACACCCAACGGCAAGCAAGGAGTGTCGAAAGAAACTCAAGCCTCCTCCACCCCCCTTACGAGTGCGTGAACGACTTGACAAACTCCCATCCAGCACACGTATCACCCAACCGCGATCCACCCCCTCAAATACACTCGCCGCCGCTTCGCCCCCTCCACCACCACCACTAGCGAAGCCATGGAGTCATGTTGCTAGCCAGCACCAAACCCCACCAACTGACTTTCCTCCCTTGCCCCCTCTTACGCAGTCCGACCTCGACAGCCAAGCCATGATCACCGCACTTCGAGAAGAAAATGCCCAGCTCAGGCAACTGTTGACAGCACAGGCAGAACGCACCGCCAACCTTGAAAAGCGTTTAGAAGAACTACTCAGCAAAACCGTATCCCCCCCCCCCCCCCCAAACTACCCCTCCACCAGCCGCCCCTTCTTCTGCCAACCCTACGCCACTCCCAAACACCTTCACATCGCCGGACATTGCTCGCCTTGAAAGCCTCATCCGTGAGTTTGGCGAAGCCCTCTCGGAACGCATAGCTGCCCTTGAAAGCCAGTTAGATCTCCCAGCCTCACCAGAGCCCAAACGCCGCATCCGGCGGAAGCACCAAGCACCATCAGCCAGCTCCACAGCAATGGACGAATCTGACGATGAGCACTTCTCCCAAGAGCAGCCACCGCAGTAAGTGCCACACTCCCTCGCACCTTTCTCTCTGGCAATGGAACTGCAGATCATATCGCAACAAGCAGCATGTACTCAATCAATATGTTCAACCCAACCCTCCCACTATCATTGCGCTTCAAGAAACGGACACAGAAAACCCCCGCCTGCAAGGATACTCCACATTTGTCTCCGGCTCTGCCTGTCGAACGGCCATATTAGTGCAATCACACCAGCCTGCCCAAATTCACACCCTTCCCACTGATTTAGACTATGTGTTCGTGGAACTCCTCCCGGGCACTCGCCAGCTTAGAAGCACTTTTGTTCTGAACATCTACAGTCCTCCCTCTCAACTGCTCCCCACGTTACTCCCACTCATTCGCATCGTGCAGCAACGCACCAAAGACCATGCACTGGTAATTGTAGGAGACTTTAATGCCCACCACACCACCTGGGGTTACCCCAAGGACAGCAAGAAGGGAATGCAGGTTTACGAAGCCATACGGCAAAACAACCTGCACCTATGCAATTCTCCCGGCACAATCACCCGTATTGGCAACAGCGTATCTCGTGACTCTTCCCCGGACTTGACTATGACTTATAATGTTACAGACCCAAATTTGGACGTGCCTCCCAGATGCATTAGGGAGTGATCACCACATCATCAGCCTGCAGCTGCCTCACACAAAAGCTACAAAAGCTCGTCTTGGCACTGCACGCTTAACGGATTGGACACAATTTCGTCATGACACTCCTGCCCAATCTATTAATGACATCGAAGAATGGTCAGCTGCCATCCTGGACACAGCACGGAAGTGGAAATCCCGCTGACTCCTCACACCCCGGTGGTAGATGCTCACCTCGATCATCTTTGGGCTGCCCGCCGTGGTCTCATCAAGCGATGGAAAACTCGAAGGACCAATCGGCGACTCCACATTCGTATTGCTAAGTTAAACAAGGAGGCTGCGGATTATGCCCAGCATCTTAGCCAGCAAAATTGGACTCAATTGGACTCAATTCGGACAAGTCGGACATTATTGATCGCCTCATATCATCCCACAAGCGCTGCATACTCACTCTGGACATCAAGGGTGCATTCGACAACGTTTCACACTCGGCAATACTTGCAGGACTCGCATCTCTCGGATGTGGACAGCGCATGTATGACTACGTCAAGGCCTTCTTAACGGACCGTACTGCGACAATTGGTATTGGATATCTTCGATCGTCCGCTTTCACGATTCAAGCGAAAGGTACACCGCAAGGGTCAGTCATCTCACCACTGTTATTTAACATCGCCATGAAGGACCTCCCACCGAAATTGCAGTCAATTCCCCACATTAAACACGCACTATATGCGGATGACCTTACCGTCTGGACGCCTACTGGCTCCATTGGAGAGCAGCAAGACGCCTTGCAGCAAGCGATTACTGCTACCTTTCACTACCTCCAGACACGAGGCCTCCAGTGCGCACCCGAAAAGTCGGCTTTGCTAACGCTCCACTCCCAGCCTTCTCACAAATCTGCTCGAGGTATACCTGAACCTCAACTGGCCATTGCAGGGCAGCCAGTCCCCAACGTCCCGCAGCTGCGGGTGTTGGGTCTCACAATACCCAAAAACGGCTCTGGACTGCACACAATTTCCCCTCTGCATAAAACCCTGTCGCAACTGATGCACCTTCTGCAACGCATCTCCCACCGCCGTCGAGGCCTTAAAGAGCACGATACCCTACAGATAGTGCAAGCTTTGCTTATTAGCCGCATTACCTACGGAACCCCGTACCTCGCTCTGAAAACAACAGAAAAGGCTTGGCTCAACACAATGATTCGCCAAGCGTACAAAACTGCGCTTGGCCTACCCACTGCTACTGCGACCCACAAACTACTCGCCTTGGGAGTTCACAACACGTGGGAAGAGCTGCAAGAAGCCCATCATTCAGCTCAACTACGGCGCCTGCAATTGACTCCCACTGGTCGACAGGTCCTTACAGCATTAGGACTCCATCCGATACCCCCGAGGGAACAAAAACAACGCATTCCTCTAGCCCTGCGATATGGCATCCGGGTGGCCCCAATTCCTCGCAATATGCACGCCAACTACCCACCTTGGCCGCCGGGCTGCCCGTGCTCGAGCCCTGACTGCGCGATACGGCGGACCCCAGCGCCCTATATACAGATGCTACCCCCTACCCTGGGTGCGCCGGCCGCGTAGCCTGCGTAGTTACTCATACTGGCCAATGCGTCACTGCCGCCGCTACTACTACAAGCTCAATCGATGTCGCCGAAGAAATAGCCATTGCCCTGGCCGCCATTTCCCGCCCTGACCAAGTAACCATATTCACCGATTCGCAGACAGCCTGCCGAAATTACCAAATTGGCCGAATTTCTTCATCAGCACTTCACATCCTCAAAAACTACTCAACGACCCCTGACATCCGCATCGTCTGGGCTCCTGGACACGCCGCCATCCCCTGCAATGAAGCGGCTCACGCCGCGTCTCGCGATATGATACACCGAGCCATTGCCGACGGTGGCCAATGTTTACCCCCTCACGATCAACCCCACCCACTGAGTGGCTACACGGAGATTCTCGCGCATTACCGGCAAACTCGCCGTCGTCTCGCACCACCACACTGGCGCCTCTCCAGAGAGGACGCTACAACTTGGCGGCGGCTCCAAACGAATACCTATCCACATCCCACTGTCATGCGAAGAAATCACATGACCACAGGAAACATTACTCCAAGAAGAAAACACTTGTAACTCAGCAAGAAGATGACAAAGAAGACTACGTAAGGCACGCGGCGCCAAGGTCATTGCCTGGGCTACGGCGATGAGCGCTCGAGATTAGAGCACGAGCTTGCGCCGGGCGCGGGCCAATCGGAGGCGGCCAACGAGGGCGGCCGGCGGCAGAGGGGAGCCAGAGGAGAACTCCGAAGTGTGGGGAGTGACTGGGGGCTTGGCGGTCGGGCGACCGGACCCGTGCTGTGCCCCGAAACGTCCTCCACAACCGCATTCCCAAGACACCCCCGCGCACAAGTCGTCACGCCGGCCTCAGTGAAAGAACGCGACGCCCCAAGGCAACTGCGTCGGCCACTACGCCACGGGAGCTGGGAGCGCGCTTGACTACCGCCGCCACGACATCACCTGGACGTTTCAAAACCGCAACACCACTACTGGGACGTGAGGTAGGAGAAGCCCGTCCCCGCAGAGAACACATATTTTGGGACATTTCATTCCCGTACTTAGTCGTCGCCCTTGACTTCCGGACTTTGACTATTCCCCGTTTGTTTGAACTCTTTACCGTGGTCCATACCGCTTTTTCACCTTTATTCAGTATTTATTAGTTCCCGCTGTTCTTCAGTTTATCTCTGTTTGCTGTGTGTATTTGTTTGGGTTTCGGGTTACATAAACAGAAAGTCTCGTTTCCACAGTTTCTTATATTTTTATTATTGTCCCGAACCTGACAATAATTGGCGTCCGCGACAGGACGAGACCAGTTCGTTTTATAATACCCATAAAACCCACGATGGACACACGGGAGCTCATTGCCATGGGCGAACGCTTGGGCTTGAGTGGCGAGGAATTGAGGAAGTGGGTCCAGGCGGAGCAGAAGCACTTGCGCGACGAAAGAGCGTTAGAACGCGAGCACGAGCGGGTGAAAGTCGAACAAGAGCGGGCTCGTGCAGAAGTCGAAGAACGCAATTTGCAGCTGCGGATTCGCTTGGCGGAACTCAATCCAGCTCGAGGAGAGGGGGCCCAAATAGATGGCGAGGGAGAAACCGCTGGTCAGGCTCAGGCTGCCACTCCGCAAAGCTTCAGCGCACGCAAATTCCTGCCGCCTTTTGAGGATGCTCGAGATGATCTCGACGCATACCTTAAACGGTTTGAATGCGTAGCCCAAAGTCAAAGCTGGCCTAAGCCGAAGTGGGCCATCGCCATCAGCACGTGTCTTACCGGAGAGGCACTGAAAGTCTACGGGCGCCTTTCCCCAGAAGAGTCGCTAGACTACGACCAGGTCAAGCTTGCTTTGCTGCAGCGCTTTCGATTCACCGCAGAAGGCTATAGGGAGCGCTTCCGTCACTCGAAACCGGAGAAGGACGAAACCGCTAAACAATACGCCGCTCGACTGAAAGGTTATTTTGAGCGGTGGGTAGAACTCTCTAGCATTGACAAAACCTTCGACAAACTCGCTGATTTGGTAATCACTGAGCAACTTCTCTCTAACTGCCACAGAAAACTCGCGATGTTCGTACGGGAGAGGGAGTGCAAAACACTCTCTGAGACCGCGACAGCTGCTGACCGTTTTATGGATGCCCAAAAGCAGAACCACTTGTTAATTTTTGATGATAATAACGGGGAACAACGAGGAAACCCAGAGACAAGTGAACGTAACGTTGAACAGCAGGATAGTCCCGGCCCGGGTGGTGTAAGGAAAGGAAAATGGAGGGTGGCTAATGCCGTCTTAGACGTCCGTGCAGGAATGGATAATATGCCTGTTTCGAAAGGCAGAGTCGAAGACAAGCCGGCCATCATTTTAAGAGACACGGGAACTAACACAGTAATCGTTCGCGAGTCTCTCGTTCCAAGAGCGGCACTTACCGGCACCTCTTGCATGTTACAGTTAGCCAATGGAACATGTGTCACTGCCCCAGAAGCGAAAGTGTTTATCGAGTCACCGTTTTTCACTGGAATTGCATTGGTAAGCTGTCTAAAATCTCCGCTGTACGATGTGGTCATTGGTAATGTTCGAGGGGCACAAGACTTTGAGGATCTGGCCCGGAGTTCAAACCCACTGAGCCCAGAAACAGGATCGCCCGGTAACTGTACCACGTCGAGACTTCGGAGAATAGACGTAGCCACAGAGCAGGTGAATACCAGTTACGATGACGATCCAGGCGGCTGTCAATCACGCCAGTGGTTCCCTGTGTATCCGAGCAGAGTATTTTACTCGAAACGCCGAAAGCCACCAAGTCCACTGTAACACGCCCAACAGCACTGCTATGTTGTTTTCTTGGCTTGGCGCTCATTTGGTATACGTTCAGTTTCAGGAAGTTTGACTACAGTTGGTCAGCATGTGGGTTAAGTTGTGCTTGAGTGCCGTTGGTTAGTATGATGATGCTGTTAAAGACTAGGAAGTGAGTTGGCGTGCTATATTATGAGTGTTCTGCCGACAGTTTCGTGAAGTTTTGTTGAACTGTGCGTTGTAGGAGTGCGAACACTTTTGTGAAGTGATATTGAACTGTGCGTGGAGTGTGAACATTTTCAGTGAAAATTGCTTGAGTGGGGGGACGTGTCATGCGAAGAAATCACATGACCACAGGAAACATTACTCCAAGAAGAAAACACTTGTAACTCAGCAAGAAGATGACAAAGAAGACTACGTAAGGCACGCGGCGCCAAGGTCATTGCCTGGGCTACGGCGATGAGCGCTCGAGATTAGAGCACGAGCTTGCGCCGGGCGCGGGCCAATCGGAGGCGGCCAACGAGGGCGGCCGGCGGCAGAGGGGAGCCAGAGGAGAACTCCGAAGTGTGGGGAGTGACTGGGGGCTTGGCGGTCTGGCGACCGGACCCGTGCTGTGCCCCGAAACGTCCTCCACAACCGCATTCCCAAGACACCCCCGCGCACAAGTCGTCACGCCGGCCTCAGTGAAAGAACGCGACGCCCCAAGGCAACTGCGTCGGCCACTACGCCACGGGAGCTGGGAGCGCGCTTGACTACCGCCGCCACGACATCACCTGGACGTTTCAAAACCGCAACACCACTACTGGGACGTGAGGTAGGAGAAGCCCGTCCCCGCAGAGAACACATATTTTGGGACATTTCATTCCCGTACTTAGTCGTCGCCCTTGACTTCCGGACTTTGACTATTCCCCGTTTGTTTGAACTCTTTACCGTGGTCCATACCGCTTTTTCACCTTTATTCAGTATTTATTAGTTCCCGCTGTTCTTCAGTTTATCTCTGTTTGCTGTGTGTATTTGTTTGGGTTTCGGGTTACATAAACAGAAAGTCTCGTTTCCACAGTTTCTTATATTTTTATTATTGTCCCGAACCTGACACCCACCCGCCTCCACCTCATCTTCCCCACCCAACACTCTTCCCTCTGTGCTCACTGTCCCCAGCCTGGCACCCTCTACCACATCATATGGGAGTGCCAACGAACTCCAGACTTGCCCCCCCTTTCCAACCCAACCTTCGAGCAGTGGAGGGCTTCCCTGGCCAGCCCGGACCCGGATATCCAGCTTAAGTTGGTGACCCGAGCACGAACGGCCAGACGAAGTCAAGGCATCCCGGACTAGGGACGCCTTCCACAGGGCGACGCCCACACATCAGCCTCTGCTGGAGAAATAAAAGATATTTTCTCTCTCTCTCCGTTTGGTGTCGTCCTCATGACGATGATGAGCAAACACCAGGCTGAGAACCGACTGAAACAATGCAAACTTTCTGGCCTTGCCGTGACCGTAACACCACATCATACGCTGAACCCTGCGGAAGGTCAGGAGTACAGATTCCTGGGCAGGTTGGCGTGGCAATCTTGAAGAATTTGTTGCGTATATAAACAAGGACAGGGGAGAGAAGGACACCGAACTACAACTAAATTTATTCGAAAGACACGTGCATATAGATATTACAACCTTACCGCACTCTCACCGCCAATGGCGACGCGTTGAAGCCATGCGATGATGCGTTGACTTCTGAACTGCCAGACTAACCGATGGCACACTCACGCGAGGCGACCCTGCTCTAATATCCAAATCGGCCTCAGTTATCTCCCTTAACATTTTGTTCGCTATATGTCTCGCTGGAACAACGCGTGATTGGAACAATGGTACGCGGCAGCAATAGGGATGGTCGTTTGTCTGTTCGCTGCCACGACTGCGGTTGCGTGCCATTGTTTAAATCATGCCTTGACCGAGCGAGACATAGCGAACAAAATGTAAGAGAGATAACTGAGGCCGATTTGGATATTAGAGCAGGGTCGTCTTGCGTGAGTGTGCCATCGGTTATCCTGGCAGATAAGAAGTCAACGAATCTTCGCATGGCTTCAACGCGTCAGCATTGACGGTGAGAGTGCGGTAGGGTGCGAATATCGATAGGCACGTGTCTTTCAAATAAAACTAGTGCTGTGTTATGGCCCTTCTCTCCCCTGTCCTTATTTGTACGCGCGATGAATTTTTTCCAGATTGCCCGTCGAAGGTGTCATTCCCGAAAAGAACTTATGCACGAAAGAGGGGCTGACCTCCGGGAAGAAATGCAGGATTAGGGAGTAGTGAGCAGTCGCGGAATTACAAAAAGAATGGATAGTGCGGAAATTGTGACAAAACACATTATATCGACGTTCGCAAGCACTACCCTCCCTGAGACCGTGAAGGCAGCCTTCATCAGCTGTCGTGTACGTGCTTACATCTCAGACCCAAGACGCTGCTTCAAATGCCAGAACCGTGGCCATGGCACCCACGTTTGCCGCGGAGAGCTGATCTGCGCAAAATGTGTAGAGCCCCTTCGGACAACTGTAAAAGCAAGACCATAAAGTACATTGCTGCCGGCCACACACCATGTATTGTCGGTCATGTCCTGCATTTAAAAGGGGGAAAGAAATAAATCAGCTTTCCTGAGGAACGCCGAAACCACAAAATGTTTTCGGCCACATCGTAAGCAGACGCTGCCCGGCGGGGGTTGGGGCGGTATTTGGTTAGTACGGTGACGCAATGCAGCCTAGCTGTTAACTGTTAACGAGTGACAAATCTGCCTTGCACTATATTGATGGGTAAAGAGCCTGAACTGCCAATACACTCTCTCGCATTTATTTAGTCTCTATTTAAGAATGGATCTAAATGGGGAATTTATGATTTGCTTCAATTTCGGTGAGCTTTGTAGGGTCGAATTCTCTTGAGGTAATTTGTATCTGTACAAAACACACTGTCCTCAGTTTTCCTCATGCACCAGAATTTTCATACACTCGTGTTATGCAAGGTTTCATTGCTGTTGGGCTTTTTTGCATAGCAGCTGCGTCATGAGTAAAAGCCAACTTAGGGGCGCAGATGATCAACGAATAGTAAAAAGAGGCGTGCATGCCCTGTGACACAGCTGGCTCGTACTGCAATATTTGTACTTTATGGATGTTCAAATATTTTGAATGCTAAAAGTGAACTGCTAGTAGAATCGAATAGCAAACACTATTCGCGAAGTTTCGAATATTTGCACACCTCTAGTTATCAGACGCAATGACGAGTGAGACACAAAGCAACAAACGCGAGGGCCCGCATCATGCTTTGAGGTGCACTGTGTCTTCGTACACTAGCGCCCTGTTCGTACACCAGGGGTGTGTCTTCGTACACCCCCTGTTTTAGTAAAGTCCTGAACCAACGGGCTCAGCAACAATTTTATTCAAACACAAGGTTTTGCTGCAATACAAGCGCAGCCTCCCGGCACCCGTGAACAGGTGGCATCCTTGCTCAAGCTTTCCTGCGGAGCACTGACGATAATTAACTTATCTAAAGTAAAAATAAAATACAGTTAACGCTCTTTATAATGCAGTCATTGAGACAGAAAACTTCCCTCGTTAAAGCAATACTTTATTAAACGGCGGGTCCTAACAGCTAGGTGATGTTGTTGGAGAAAAGTACTGGGGATATTGCTAGACTCAATGGGGAGTTCACCCTAATACAACCAAGTCTAGGAAAGGGGAGTGGGGGTTTCAAAGTTCAAAGGATAGAGAGAGAGAGAGAGAGAGAGAGAGAGAGAGAGAGAGAGAGAGAGAGAGAGAGAGAGAGAGAGAGAGAGAGAGAGAGAGAGAGAGAGAGAGAGAGAGAGAGAGAGAGAGAGAGAGAGAGAGAGAGAGAGAGAGAGGAAGGGAGGATAGTGGGGGACAGTCTCTGTTGCGTTCGTCTCGTCCATGACTCGATGGCTACAAACGCAGCGCCAGGAAGTTGAGTAGGTGCTGGAAGACCTCCCGTCGGATGGCGTCCGGTCCCGTGGGGAACAGGAAACCTTCCAGCTTGTGGCTTAGTGCACCGAGCCACTGGAGTGCGGCCCGGAGTTCCTCCCTCGCGGTGTCATGCTGGCGGCAAGAGTACAGTAAGTGCTCGAACGTCTCGGGCTCTGCGTAGTCGGCGCAGGTGGGGGACGCCCGGCGGCCCTGGTGGTGCAGGCGGGCTCCAACGTTGCAGCAGTTAAGCCACAGGCGAAGCGAGAGTGACCGGGCATCTCTGCTGATGCGTCCGGGCAGGACCTGTGGAGCCTGGTCACTGACCACACGGGCACCTGCTTGCATGGCCTCCATCACTCGGGCCAGGATAGTCCTTGCAGCGTCGAATGACACCCCATCCCGGGAGGCTGAGACCCCTGCCTGGCGAGCAGCACCCTTGGCCAGGGCGTCTGCACCCTCGTTGCCCATGATGTCCACGTGCAATAGCAGCTAGTGAAGTCACAGTGGACACCCGTGGGCCTCCACCGAATGAACCTTGGCCGCCAGCGACCGCTCTACATAGCCGCTGGAGCTTGCTGGCTGCTCGGCGGCACGCAGACGAAGAAGGGCAGTCCGTGATCTCTTCAGTCGAATAAAGTTTTAAGTGCAGAGCACTTTATGGGTTCGCTTTGTCGTCGTATCTCGCTAACGGTCGAGGTCGAGCGACTGCCTGAATCAGGCGGCGCAGCGACGTAACAGACCCAAGTACACATAAAGAGAATTTATTAAACACAGGTTACAGCTAGGACCCGCTGTAGTTAGCTACTACACGGGTCGACAGAGCACAGGATTTACGTAATGTGCCACAGAGGAAAAGGAAGTGAAGATCACGGAAGTTCACAAAACAACTAGTCCACCGCACCGAAGGTCCTTTACAATAGTGTCCGAGGCACGAGACTCATACACCATAGTTCACGCGTGGAGCCTGGTGTACCGTCGTCAGGGAGTCACGCTGAGGCTTTGAAAACCACGCGGTTTAAGTAGTCATAACCATTCGAACCTCGTGAACCGCTGGCGCTTGTCATACATCTCCCCGTTTAGCGCAAAGAAAACTGCAGGTACATTTCAGGCAAAATCTGTGTATATAACCGGCAGCCTCCCCCCCCCCGTTCATTTAGTTAGGAACGCTCGTTGGGTTGGTTTTTACGATTGTAAGCGAAAAAAAGCGGCCACGCAAGAAAAAATGGTGCGTTCGAAATGCTGCATAAAGGCTCCAGCCGCGCGCGCGCAAAAAAAAAAAAAAAATGGCGCGTTTGAATTGACGCAGAAATTCTCCATCCACGCAAGAAAAAAATTACGCGTTCGAAATGACGAAAAACAGCTCCAGCACACGAAATTAAAGCAAGCACAAAAAGACCAGAACGCCCGCTGGCGCAGTTTCAGGCAGGGGGCGCGCGAGCACTGCTAAGGCGGGAAATTTGAATTCCATATTCATCAATAGAGGAGTGAGACAGGGCGGCGAAGAGCGGGATGGGTGGTAGCAGTGAGCGGATAACGGCGCCCCCACCCATTATGGCGAATACTACTGCTCTGCACTTAAGACAGCTTTCACATTGAGTGGAACGCCTTTAATATTTTTTCTTCCTCTTCCTCATCTTTATAGGTCAAGCTGAAACGTAGGGTACTAGCTGTCCACTGTTTAATGGTGGGATTGGTGATGACCTGACGTTTGCTAGCACCCTTATAAGTGATAGTATAGGTTGCTGAGTGATTGACAGTACTTACAGATGGCTTGATACTCCGTCAGAAAAGGCATGGAGGAGGGTGCGGTGCGTATACAGGTGTTGGTTTGGAGTATAGCCTGAAGGTAGTGGCTGCATCTCCTGTGAATTTTGGGTGTGGATGGGGGAAAATTCGCCGTTGGCATCATTGATAGAGGGCCGAGATTTGCGTGTACGGCAGGAGAGGTTGTTGGTTAGGAGAGTGGTGACGATCTTCCCGCAAGGGAAACGGCCCGGTGTATATATTCGCGAACAGCGGTGCCGTGTCATTCTCCTCGAGTAATTCGTCGCCGGTAACTCAGACTATGTAGGCTTCGGGAGTGTTCAGGCTTGTTTGAAGAATATGAAGCGCCATTTTGGAAATGCGTCCTAGTTGGTAATTCCTACACGCTGCCTGAAAGTCTGTGATTATGGTGATTGTGTCTTGGGCAGAATTTGACACGACGGTGCCCTTCAAGGACAAAAGACGGCTTTATTGAGCCCCTCGGAGACCACCGTCAGTCAGAGAGTCCATGACGGAGCACGAAGATGGTGAAGATGAAGAGCTCGAGTCGGGCGCATACCCGAAGCATGCAGGGCAAGCCCAGCGCCACTATTCAGTGTCACTTCGTTTTTTTCTAAAGTTCCAACAGTAGTGATTACGTGAGCTATTGCGGCTTCTGCAGCAGTATCGATTGGTCTGGTCTTGATCGCGCTGGAAGCTATTTCCTGTCCCTGTCTATTAACTCTTTTTAATCGCTTAATTAAATGGACACAAGTCTAATGTCTCTGCAGCTGGAGCCCTTGGACGTTTTATTTTTTTGCCAAGCTGGGATTGAGACTGGTAACTTGAAAGCAACCCTATACGAAATGTATCCCGACCTCGCAGCCCCATTTGCATACTCAAGCAATTCTTGTTCGCATAAAAATGAAATCGCATAAAAGTTTCAGTGACATCTACGTTTAGGTCTTTATATGTACGACGCGATACCGTTACTTCGACGCCCAGGGATTGTTCGGGAACGGAGTATTTGTCTTTACCATTCATGCTTTCCAGACACCGCCGGTCAGTCAACTGTTTTTAACCACCGTGACACAGGAAAGACAGGAGCCATCTACGCCTGTGTGGCTTAAGATGTCGGCGTGAAAGGTTGCGGGTACCTGGTGTTGATTAGTTTCAGTAAGCCCCGGATGCAGCAGCTCGTTTCCTGCCCTCTCAATCAGCTCAGGCTGATCTGGAGGTGACAAGATATATGTCAAAGCTGCCTCCAATTTCTCTACAGAAGTGGAATATGTAATGTTTGAGTTGTTCTCCCCTGAGCATAACCTTGGACATGGCTAAGCACAATTTACAGTTATCGTCAGATGTTTCCTACCGAACACCTTCGGCCATATAGATTTGTGAATATATTGATTGGTTTGCTTTCTGCGCGGAGCTTGCAGCACGCGAAGGATTGTGTTCCTAGGCTTAAAAAGAAGAGATGTTCTCCTTAATTTTCGGTGAGGGGAGTGTGGCAGTCATGGTCGCAAGGAGCACGATATGTGAGTTGGGGTGCTTCTTGGTCAGCACCTCAATTCCTTCCAGACACTCGCATAAGGGTGTCCATGTAATTTCAACTTCCGTCATTGTAGATGGGAGAATCTTTCGGAAGCCTTTAGGTGTTCCGTCTGTAATGATGTTTGAAATGCTGTGATGAGAGACTCTAATGATGTTTGTGCTCCTGTTTGATAGTTTCACTGCTTGGATTGCTGAGAGGGCGGGTCCAATTTCAGCTTGTTCCGTTCCTGTTTGTGGGGGAGGGTAATTTAATTTAATTGAAGTTATTTGATCCTGGCTTCTCGAATGTCCTTGCGTAGGCTTGGATCCAATGATTTCGGTTGGGAAGGGTTTTTAGTGGTAGTCGCTAGATCGGTGACATCTCTTTCATAAAGTCCAGTTTCTTCTCCGCGGGTGGTGTTTGAGGTGGGGGGACGGGGTGTGCCTATTTTGTATACGATTACTCGTCCCATTTTTATTTAACAGCCGCTTCCTGTGCGCTAAGAGAGTGGCTTCCCTGATGTCTTCAACGGTGTTGAAAGACCCAATTTGAGGACATTTTCAGCGACAATGAAAATTGGTAAATTGACGGCTGCCTTATACCTCTCCCGATGAAGGCGATTATTTGGTTCTCTTCGGCGAGGGTAAGTTTGGTGCAGGCTGTTCGATAATCAGTGTCTGCACGAGTCTTATCGTTTCCTCTTTCACTCGTGCTGCTCCCCTAGTTAGGCGTTTTACAATTCGGCACAATTCGTTAAATATTTTCTGTATTTCGGTGATTGTGAGAACGGTTCTGCCGCTTCTCAGTAAGGCCATGCCGAGGAGTCTTGTGTGAGTGTTCTCGGTGGTGACATCCTGAAATATTTTTGGTTCTTTTTTTTAAATCTTGGCCGCGTGCTGCCATGACTCGTTTGCTCCACACACATTGCGGCTGTGACTGGACCGCGGAAAATATGAAAAGTAAACTAAAAATAGTATAAATAAGCACTATAAACGGTTTTTTAGAAAACATTTTAGTTCGCTGGTGCCCATAACCAAACCTCCCTTGGTTTTTAAGACACTGGCGATAATTTTATGCCCCCCTCTTTGGTTAGGTGCCACAATGCTGGTGCCCGCATTAGTTGCGATGGAACAGCCGGTTTGGTGTGATGGCGTCAGCTGCGGGCACGGCTTGCGATGGTCTGCCGAGCATTTTATGACACAGAGAACGTAGAACGAACTTCACTGCGCAGACGCGGCGCCTGCTGTACTGACCTATATCTTTTTCTTTCGTCCCGGTGATACCATCATTGTCCTTCTTTCCACATGTCAATCGGTGCTGCGGGTACTCCAGATTTTAAGGTGGGCCCTCGCCTCTGCCTGCCTCAGTCGTAGCTTCCGGTTGGCAGCGGTGACGCATTTCCGCGGACGCTTGATGGGCACGGCTGATAGCGGACGGCTAGCAGGCACGGGGGGAAGAAATGAGCCTAATAACGCTATCGCATTAAAATTGGAGGACCGGTGTAAGGGAGGCATGAGTCTGCCGAACAACGGCCCGGCCTCGCGCAGTGACTTTGGGGTCCCCCATCAGCCACACCAGCCCAGAAAGGCCCGCATGGGCAATGAAAACTCATGGTTCGCTGCATCGCGCCGGGTCCCGGCAGGCGCTAGTCTCGAGTCGAATGCTGCGACACCCATCTAGTCAGCCTAATCATCCCGTGTCAATGCTGAGCGATGTCGGCAAGGCACGATACCAGAATCAAAGTGGGTGTGTGCTGCGTGAAACCGACTGTGCCACGTGCGTATGCCTGTGGCGGTGCGTCGATTGACGACGTTGACATCCTCGACTTTCTTGTTTGGAGAAAAATAATTATCGCCCCATAACAGCTGGGCGAGTCTGCAGAACTCCCGCAAAAAATGCTTGATGAACTAAATACAGAAAGCAAGGCGGTGGGACTAGAATAAATACGAAAAAAATCAGGGACGCTTCCACTCACGCGCAAGACTTGAATGGAGAAGTTGTTGTAGGTGAGCGTTTCAGTATCACTGTTTATTTGCATAGTTGCAGTGCTATAGTAATCGTCGCCACATGCATTGAGGAGGTCGTCGTCTTCTTCGTGGTGAATGGTGGATGCGAAGTCATCCTCAGCATTGTAGACTTCCACCAGCTCTTCGTCATCGACTCGAGGCAGCGGTGGCGGCGATCTGCAAGTCGTGTCGGGAAGGAGTGGCACACTCGTATACCCATGTCTCCAATGACCCATAATGGCTTCTAGAGAATGCGGTGGCCGCGGTGTCCTCTCCCAAGCAAGGTGTTTTCATCTTTAGCATTCGCAGTGGAGTTTTTTTTAGATGCGCGGTAGCGCTTGACAGCACGGGAGTTTTTCTTTCTTTTTTTTTTTTTTGGTAAAGCCACTGCGCGAGCCGGGCTCCCGGCGGTCGCCGCGATACACGCGCTCACGAGCGCTGGGCATTTTCTGACTCCTCGGGGTTTTCGCTAGTTTTTTTGCTAAAGCCACTACGTATGCCGAGGACGCTGGGCGATCGCCGCATGGCACGCGCTCACGAGCACTCGGCATTTTCTTGGTATTTTTTTCCTGCAACACCGAACTTACGGCTTGTGCAACAGCTCCGCTGTTAATAAATCTAAATTAATGTTGAATAAACATGCCCAAAGTTTCCTGTTTAGCATGTGTAACGAAACGCTAGAACAAGTAGAAGATTATAACTACCTCGGTCAGGTCATATGTGCTGAGTCCAACCACGAGAAAGTAATCCGGAGCAGAATTGGTATGGGCAGGGGTGCATTCAGCAAACACTCCTAAATTATGCCGACATGTGCTGTCTTGCAACTTACCCGTATACCCTAAAAATTGGCAAGTGGTAAATATTTTTTATTTACTTCCTCCAGTCTGCTTTCGAATTTATTCAGCCATTTTAGCTTTTAACACGAAAGTGTTTTATTCCCGGGTACACGAAGATTTCACATACGTCATATCCGTCACGGAAGTGACGCCAGTACAGTGAAGCAAGCGGCCTGTAAAGGCTGCACCCCTGCACACAGGGTCTTCTTGCGGGGAAGCAACCTTTAGTACTAAAGAGTACGTTATACATAGGGTTGTTCGTTTTCTGGTTTTATATTTTAACACGAAAGTGTTTTATGCCGGGATACACCAAGATTACTGACGTCATATCCGTCACGGAAATGACGCCAGTACACCTTTGCCGAAGCGACCCGCCAGCAGGACGTCGCTCGCCAAGCACACCCACAAGACAGCCGCCGACCCGCAAATCATGCTCAGCTGGAGATCTCGCTGCACATTTCACTTTCGTGTTTTACCGATTCCGATGACAGAGGAATCAACCACAGTTTTTTTCACTAGACCAGTGTTTCTCAAATGAGGGTCTGCAAGGGCATTTCAGGGGCCCGCTAAGCCCTATCCCTCCCCCTTCCCTCCCCCTTCCCTCCCCCTTCCATCCTTCCGCCATTCTTTTCTCCTTTTTGCCAGAACTTTGGCAATGCAAAGAGGTGGCTTTGCTGCATGACAGATACGTTTAGTTTAGTTTCTCCGCGTATCACATGTTTTGTAATCAGATTTTTGAGCAACACGCCAGCTGTGGGAAAAGGCCGGACACAGAAAAGGCAGAACATAGGTGCTCAGGAGACTTTTAGATGCAATAACAAATGGCTTAACATTATGACCCGCATCGGCGTAAAAGTAGGACGCAGAATTCGGACATTGAATAAGTGGGTGGGTGACGTAAGCTGCAAGCCCAAATTGTTTGACATTACGATACGGGTCAACAGTTTATCGCGGGGTCCGCCACCACTTTTGCAAGCCCAAAAGGGTTCCCGGCACACTCATGGCTCAGAACCACTGCACAAAAAGCTAAAAAAAAAGGGGGGGGTGATAAGCGTAAGCAACTAACGGGAATGAGGAGGTGTTGTCAAGCTTCTTTTAAATGTAGTTTGCACTATATGCTGCAAACCCGAGGAGCTGGATTTTATATCTCCTATCGCCGAAAAATGACACTTGTGCTAGTGTCAGCGGGCGTTCTGTCCCAATTTCTTCAGCCGAAGTGCACTGACAGAATTTTTTAGCCGTAAAATGTCTTTAGCAGATACCAAGCCCATATTAATTTTTTCTGCGTACGTGCGTGCGTGGACGCTTCTAGCGACGAGCCATTCTCTTCGCGGCGAAATGGTTGACACATGCCACTCTGCGCTTCGCGTGGAAAACCGCTCCATGTGGTTAGCGCTGCTCTGCGTGACACTTCTTTCGGACCTGGATGTCTTGGGCGCTGCGGGAACGTTTTTGAGCAATTTTGATGGCGCGTATTAACGCGTGCTCTTACCTACTGCATTTTCAGAAAATAGTGATAATGAGCCGTTAGCGCCGTATGATCTATACATGAAGGCCCTTCTAATGGTTGCATGGCGGGTGAGCCGATCTATTGTAAACGATAAAATGCTGATGCCTTTCGGGAGCAGTCAAGATGAACTCATTTATCGCCTCTTTGTTTGCTCGATGATATCAGCGAGGCAGTTCCGTGACCCTCCTGGAAACGTGAGAGAGAGCCGCCTGAAGTCCTAATCTTGCATTGTATGGTGCGGTGGTGCTTGCCGTCGCTCCCTTTTCTTTTGTCGTCCTATATGCTCAGTTTCAGTTCACATGTCGCTCCCATAACGCCGAAACCAAGCATAAGCAGCAAAAGATTTATATGTCTATAAGACAGGAGCTGGGTAATGAATAAAATTATGCTGGACACAATGGATCGTGAGCCATTCCACTTTGTGAAGGTGCATGACCAGCGAAGATTTTTAGCACACGACATAGAGGTGACACAGAGTTCATATGACAGGTACGAGCAAATTTTATTTATCTTGAACGTTGACCGTGGTCATCCCTAAAAAAGATGCATACGCCCACGCACACTTTTATTTTGACTCTACTGATATTGAAAATGGCGCCTAATAATGATAACTAACCCACTCCAAATGCACATCCAAGTGATGATCGAGACGAGGTCCAAATCAATGTTTTGAACAGCATGCGACTTTGATGGCGACCACGTGGTGATCACACACACACATATGTGGGGCGTTCGCTTTCCAACGCCTCACGCTATAGAACGCCTTGCGCTTAAAATACACGTGGAGCATCTGAAGTTTTCAATCCGGGACATCAAAAATAGACGGAACCCTTGTTACATAAGCTTTGCTTAAAAACGGCACGTGTGCACGTGGTGTACAGCCCATTGGACAACTCGGCCCGTTATACAGAATGATTTCGCATTATCGGGTAAAGCACACAAAAATGAGGGAACGGATGCCAATATAATCTTGAAAATAATTTTAACCAGCTAACAGAAGTGCTTGAGGCCAATAAGACGGCTGGAAAACCGGCGTGTGTGTAAGAACGGGCTCGGTGTAGTTGACGTCTATGGCGCCCCCTTATCAGTTATCGTCTGGCTCGAACTCTTTCTTACTGGCCTCGTGCGTTCAGCAAAATTTCCATCGACGTGCAATCAGACGCGGTGCGAACGTGCCGGATGAAGCTCCCAACCGCGCTCTACTCACATTTGAGCCAGTACATGCAGCCAGCTGGGACAAACCATGTTTTCGTGCGGGCCTCTTAATTGTTTTCACAACTCACTGCGCGCAGTTTGACGAGGGTATCATTAGTTACTGCTTGCATACGTTAGCCACTGCAGAATACGACCAGTGCCTGCTCGTCACTGAGAAGAACGTGTTGTTGGGCACGTTAGTGCATGGTTCATGGTTAAAAGACACAGAGGCGAAGCAGAAACTCTAGACTACCACAACAAGAGAATAAGGCGTGGCGAGCGTCTTCTCGAGACTGTTGCTTTCATCAAGAGTTTGCTATATTAAACAATTTTAGCCCCACGCATTTGCTAGTGTGTCGTCATTGTGGACATCAGCTAATCGACGGGGAGGATGATACGAGGAAAAAGCACTTCTGAACATACTCTTCTCGTAAAACAATGCGCGTAAACTGACAGGAAAAACTCGAACCGTGATTGCCTTCGCAGTCTGATAAGGTAATTCGGGAATGTTTACCACTCACTTTGGGCATTAAGTGCAATTCAATGGTTCTGGTTGCCGAAAGTGGGTAACGGCTCGGAAGTTTGCAGTTTATACTCGCCGTGGTGGCGCAGTGGCCAGGCGTTGTGCTGCTGAGCCCAAGGACGCGGGTTCGATTCCCGGACGCGGCGGCCGCTTTGCTGATGGAGGCGAAAAGCGAAAACGCCCGTGTGTTCCAGATTTCGGAGCACGTTAAAAATTTCCAGGTGGTCGATTTTAATCCGGAGCCCTCAACTACGTCGCGCCTCATCGCCTGCAGCGTCGGTGTATAAAACCTCACAATCAATCAATCAATCAATCAATCAATCAATCAATCAATCAATCAATCAATCAATCAATCAATCAATCAATCAATCAATCAATCAATCAATCAATCAATCAATCAATCAATCAATTTGTGGTTTGTTCACTCGTCTGAAAGTTTTGTAGATGCGACATTCGATCCACATTCCATTGTGCTCAGCTTTCGGTTTCGTATCATGCGCAGCCACTTAGTTGCGACGTAGCTACAATTCGATAAGATAGCTGCAACCATGCGTTTCTCAACGCGTTGCAGCTATATACAGCAATCGTAAAGGTCTAAAAAAATGACGGCATGTATTTGCATTCTTTAGAGCAACCTAGATAGGCAGTGCTGAAAGCATTATCAGATGCGCAAGCAGGAAATTATCAACATTTTCCGGAGCGAAGTGGTAGTTGCGTTTCGTCCAGATTACAAGATAGCGGCATGAAGGGCGGTATACGATCGCAGGCAGTGAGCTTGAATCCCGCAAGAGTAGTAACGTTGTCATTCTTAGCAATAGGTACTGTGGCGCTCCCTCCCATAACAAACGAACGTGATGGTCATGAAGATCATTGTCCACTCCCCCGGGATGAGGGGGACCTTTAAAGGGGCCATGGAGACCAAACACAAGTTCGGTTCATTAAAAGGGCTGTTTTGGCTCGACAACAACACCAATTTTACCGCGAACTTCAAACAAATAATAGAGATGTTAAAGAAAACAGACTCAACAGTGGTGACCCCGCAGTCGCTTTCCGGCGATTACTGTATGACGTCACAGAATCTTTTTTGTGTGATTGGTGGCCGCCAACCTAAGACACCGCCAAAAAACATGGCTGGGCGATTGTAGTGGGACCCCCAGTTCCGCTTGATCGTACCACTAGACTGCTAACGCGTAGTTAACACACTGATTAAATGTTTTAGTTCCGGCGCGCAACGCGTCACTCCTGCTCATATTGCGTCACAATGGCGCGAAATTTGAAAGTTGTGCAACATTTCTTGCGTTTTCCTTTTGTTAAAAAAAAACGTATTTTGTGGCTGGAATGGAGCTCAGCGAGCTACCGAAAAAGTTCTTTCGAACTGAACAGAGTTGTATTTTGTCCCCATGGCCCCGTTAATGCCAGCCGCGCCACTCATGGAGGACAGTGGTGTTTAATCCGAAGCGGTGTGGGGAGAGAGCGTTCTTACTCTCCCCCAACGGGGGTAAAGGTGGCGTGCTCCTACAGCGGCGTAACAGCTCGCCACCACTACAAGCGAAGTGATAAGCACGCCATCTCGCTGCTCACGAGGGACAAGGATTTCATCCCCGCCCACATTACCAGTATTAGGGGCGCCATTTTGAACACGTTCTTTTCGGTCGGTCGGCTGACAGGGACCCGCTTTGAGTGCAGCCCCTGGCCGGACAGGTTGCGTCTGATAGAGTGACCATGTAACTGCCACTCCTGCCGTTTGCCATTTGTTTTTTGTAAGATTAAGTGTAATCAAACCGTACGTATCTGGAAAAGAAAGGAGATGGCTCAGCCATCGCCTCCCATGAACGTCCCATCATCATCATCATCATCATCATCATCATCATCATCATCTCGCCGAAGAGTGGCAAAGTCGCGCGACCATTTTCCCTCGTGTGGGACATTGGCGTGTCACTTCGCACGTCGCTAACGTGAAGGCGGAGGCGCACAGGCAGACCGCAGGCTGCTTGACAAGCGTCTTAGTGATGCTTCCGAAATAAAAAAAAAAAAGAATATAGAACGGCAAAGGCCGTATACGTATATCTAAATTTAGATGAGGCCTGTCGACCCGAATTTTCTCCAGGTTTTATCGACATTTAGACGAAGCCCGTTGCCCTGAAATAAAAGCAGCACACTTTATATATGCTACAAATATACCGAGAAAAAGAGGGGAAAAAATCTCTTAATGTCTACAGCGAGGGAACTGGTAAAAACATACAATGCGTTAAGTGAGCAGTATATTCATACACACCCGCAAATTTCGATCCGTATCCCAAGGTTGTGGGCTCGGATCCTACCCGGAAGGATCATTTTTCGCCATTTTCTTTCTTCCCTATACCATTTTACGATTCCCATTATCGTGTAGTAAATAGGTGCACGCTTCTATGCGCGTTGACTGTTTGCTTACATTTCTATGTATATGTATGCGTACACACGCTCCTAGTGCACGATTGAGAAGTACTCATCCAGACTCCTCACCAAACCTGAACCCTGCTCGCAGCTATAGGACTGACATAGCGCGCGATGTGGGGAGCCCAGGGGAACCCTCTATTACGGCAGGTGGATCCCCTTTGGTGCCTAACGATGATGAGGACGGTGATGAGACGACGTAGAGGACGTGACATACGTACGTACTAAAGGACAATTTTTGTTGGCCAGGGCAGGGCAAACGTCGTATTCTACGATAAAAGTGTTTCCCCAATAACAGTGACGACAATTTTAACGCCAACTTCTAACAACTAAGCAAGATATTACTCAAAACAGGCGAAGCAGTTGGAGCCTCACTGGCCACTTTCTCGCACGGTCCTGATGACGTCACAGAAGCTGGTTTATGTGATTAGCGGCCGCCGGCCAAAGCCACCATCAAAGGGCAAATCATGCTTAGGTGCCGAACAAATTCTGGTTGGGCTGATTTCTCATGAGCTCTCGCGTGATTGGCTACCCGGGCTGCTCATCGTGACGCTTCGCACGCGCAGCCGATCATGCCCCACGAGAAATCAACCACACCGGAAATTTTCCGGCACCTAAGTAGGCTTTGCCTCCAACAAGCACAACTGCGCGATTGTGGTGGTGCAAGATCGGGTAAGCTCCTTCCAAAAGACATCGCTCCTGGTCCTCTCGAGGATCCCTGGTTCGTTCTTTTAAATAAAACAAAGTTCTATTGTGTCTTTATGGTCGCTTCAAGCTTTGCCCCTCTTAGCACCTTAGTGGCCTAGGAGTGACGACACGGCTTTGTTTGTATCCGGGGGTATTGGCTCTTTCTCGATACGACTACGGGCAGGTGAAATTCTGCATGATAAGAGGAGGTACGCAGTGGCCCACTACGCTCCCTTCCTGCCCCGCGCGCAGGTATTGCCCGGAAGTCTCCCAATACCTGAGCAACGCCGTCGGCAATACTGTCGGTGTTTGCGGAGTCACTATCCTTTCTTACCGGCTCTCATTGTTTCGGCCTGTCGGGCTATCTGGGGCAAATAAGCAGGAGAAAAAAAAAACGCAAAAGAAAATGAGCGCCTGAGAACGGCGCTCCAGAAGCAGCGGGCGGTGCTTTCCCAGATAAGTCAAGGCTCGTCGCTTCGACCCTATCGGGGTCGAAGGCTGTGCAACAGCTGAAGCCCCAGACATCTTCCACCTAGTCAGCTGATAAAGATACGTATAAAACAGCCTGGAAATAGGTTTTTCACAGCGTTTGGAGGCAAGCGGCGAGCAGGTGAGCAGGTTTCATTCGTTGCTTTGCATGAATAGCAGTTCTATGGCACAACACAGTAAACTAGCACACTTCCAGCTGCAGCTGGTTTCATAGCCTAAGAAGAAATCGACGCACGTATATACGCACTGAGAAAATGAAGTCAATGCCATTGTATAATTTCATTCAACCAGAAACGGCGGCTTGTTCATCGTGCTGTGGCAGGTGATATCGTTGTGCTGCCATTACAGAGATGATCCCAATATCCGTGGGGGATTGGCATGCGCAGTGTCACTGGCGTACGCAAAAAAGAAAGGGGGGAAGAGAAGAGGAGGCACACCCGAAATTTCGGCTTCTAGGGGGGAGGGCCATTGATTTTGCCTGTCATAAAATAACGGCTACCGAAAAATATTTTTCTCTCGGTAGTGCTGTCCTAATTAAGATTACGCGGCTTCGACTGCGGTACTCACCACCATGATCAGACATTTTATAATGCCCTGAAGAAAATAATAATAATAGCAACACGAATGTAAAGTAAGAAGCGATAGCCCCCAAGAAAAGAAAAAAATCCGAGCTTGGGGTTGGGGGGAGGGGAATGGGCGAGGCCAGTAGCTCTGCCTAATATCGAATAACTATATATACTACAGAAAAAATATTTTCCTACCTCCAGCTAACGCGGATTCGTTGCCAGTAGTCATACCGACGATCAGCAATTTCGAGTTGTAACCCTCCTGAATAGAAAAGTCGTCAAAATATCGGAAGTTCAACAGCACGTCTATGACACCACGAAGTTACTTATTTTTAATTTCTTTAATTAATCCTTGTTTAGGCCTTTTGTGCCTCCTTTTATTATAGTTGTTCATACTCTCACGTTCTCCTTCTCTTTTTGGGGCGCGGTTACGCCATCGCAAAACAGGAGGAGGAGATTGGAAAGGAAATTGAGATTGAGAAGGAAAAAAAGGAGGACGATTGAGGGGAGGGGGGGGGGCGGAACTGCTCCCCCCCCCCCCCCGCCGAAATCGAAATCCTGAATACATAGCCCACTGCGTTGATGTAGCCAGTGGGTTCATGGGGTAATTTTATATACCGTATGTTACGTAAATTCAATCAAACCTGAAAAATACGTGGTTTGTGTTATCCGTTCATAGTAATGCCAAATAATTCCCAACGTTTGTTCCTGATAAATCCTAACGAGCACAGTGCAATATTCAGGTCAATATAACATCCAGCCTAATGTTGTCAACAAAATGAGGGATATACGTTTTGCTTACGCTAGACTAATTAATAAGTGAACAAAATATTCATAGGTCCAGGCCTTTTTAGGGACGGCCAAGCTGAGAGATAGGGGTTCACTGAATTTCTGATACAGGGTGACATGATTCCCCATGTACAGAATTTTGGGACTTCACAATAATTTCAAGGCTTGATAGTTACTCAACACCCACCGTAATGGCTCAGTAGCTAAGGCGGTGTGCTGCTGAGCCCAAGGACGTGGGTTCGATCCTGGTCGCCGTTTTTGTGATGGAGGCGAAAAACTGAAGCGCCAGTGTGTCAATATTTCGGCGCACGTTCAAGATCCGCCCGGTGGTCTGAGTTAGTACGCAGCCCTCCACTACGGGACGCCTCGTAACCCAGGCGCGTAAGCCCCCTCCCTCCCAAAGAAAAAGAAAAGGAACGGTACTCGGAAGCTCTTATAAGTGCTCTATAATGACATTTCGCACGGTTAGTATAGAAAACAAAGGTTAAAAAGCTTGCTTTGAGTGCAGTTCCATGTTTAAGGGGAACCAGGTGCCATAATCTGCAATGTCAGTGCCCTTTTATCTGCCTTTCGTCTTCTGCTCTGTTATCTGATAATCTAAAGCGTTGGAAGCCATTAGGCGTAACTCAATGAGCAGGAGTTTGTGACGGCAAGTTTAAACAAAAAGTAACCGTATGTTCTAGAATGCCGTCAAACACAATTAGCATTAAAGGCACAGCTTTGCGTATGCGAAATATCGCGTTGATGAAATGGTTTTACAGATTATACGCAATTCGCACCGTTAGCCTGAAATTTCTGGCTATGTAAGAAATCACTAAGGTGTTCTGGTTTTCATTCTTACAGGATCTACCACAAAAACAAATATGGCCATCCCATCTATCATCACTTTCAGCCTGCTCGTCGTCGGTAAGTTTCTACTGGCGTAAATGTTTGGCTAGAGTAGCAGCTGCAGTGGGAAACGCGCCTAATTTGGAATACAGCCTATCTCTTGTCCGCCGCCATCACAGTGGGGCATGTTATTCTTTTTTTTTTCTCGTCGGAATAAAGTGAACGAAGTAACACACAAATGGGCTCTATTTACGTTTCCGAATTCCTTTTATTTTTTGCTGATACCAAACAGTATCGAAAATGAAATAAAAAAAATTGTTTCGGTCGAATCGGTTTTAAAAACTACGCTCTAGATGCAAAACGATGTTCGTACGTTATAAAAAAATTGAGATCCAATCTACGCTTTTAAAGTGGTTGAACAGCGAAGCTGTTGGTATCACCTACAACGACTGTCCAACTCACTATACCGAATGATTGAGCAAAGACAAGTAATTGCACTTTGCGAAAACTTTATTCGCAATGCCCTTTCTGTTCCCTCCGCCTCTCCTCGTATTGACCTTTCGAGCCCTCACTATGCATACTATGCATTTCTTTTCCACAGCCACATCGCAACACAAAAGCAATACTCTATAGGGTATTGCTTTTGTATTGCGATGTGGCTACTAGGCGGGTCATCTTTTGCATGGAAGCATTCCACTAACGCCACGTCCTGTACCGTATACTGCTCTCTCGCAAAATGCAATTTGGTTAATATAGTTAATGCGCGCGTGCATGCGCGCTTGTGCGTGCGTTTGTGTGTGCGTTCAGTGATGGCACGGTAGGTATTTTTTTAGTTTGTAAGTATACCACTAGCGAAGCCCGGCAGGCGCTTTCAAGCCTCAGCTTTTTTTTTTAAATGCAGAGCATTTCAGTAACTCACGATGTCACCCGCGTTGGCGTCCGTAGTCCGCACGCTCACTGCGCATGCGCGTCGAGTCGAGGCGATAGCGAACACTCTCTCGCGAGGGGCATTGGATTGGATTCGAACACTCTCTCGCGAGGGGCATTGGATTGGATACGATTGGATTGGCATGGATTGGATTGGCTTGGCTTGGCTTGACCTGGATTGGATTTGGATTGGATTGGATTAAAGTGGATTGTGTTGGATTGTGTTGCGTCATAGCCGCGGCAGACGCGCTGGGGCCGGCGCATGTGCAGTACTCTCTCATGTGCAGTACTCTCTTCTTCGGGCGCGCTGCGCATACAACCGGTGTGCCGTTCTCCGGCGAAGCAACATCCGCGCTTGACTCAAACACCTAGAGTCCACGCCGCTTTACAAGTACTCCAACATCGTCGACTGGGACCGGCTTACGCAGTCCCCTCAACGTAATAAGCGGCGGAGCGCGCGTTCGGAATTCAGTCAAGGGCGTCTGCTTGGCTTTCGCTTGACGTGACGCTTTGCTTGACTCGAGTAGATGCGACGCATTTACTCGAGTTCCCCCCATGGGAAGGTTTTACGAACTTCGCTGCCATCTTGAAATTTACGCTACATTACGTCTAAAGTCTTTCATTTGCGGATTTGGCGATGTGCACTATCTCCATAAAAGCTCGATGCCGCAATACACGTATGAAATGCCAGCCGACACTTGTTTTGCGCGCTGGGAACGTAAGCATGTTTTCGGGTGAAAAATTGGAACGGCGATCAATCGGAACAATGCGACAGTATTACGTCCGCATTTTTCCTCACCGTTTTACCCCTTGTGAGAGAACCCCGTTTGCGCGAAATGATCAGGCGGACACTGATTGAAGGTTCGAAACAAATCTTGGTGCGACGTCGGACGGAGCCCAAAAAACAGCGTTGCCTTCGCTGGTCCGTGTAGGCTTCACGTCTTCGTTGTGTAGTCTCGACTTGTTTGCGAGTGATGCACATCTGCCGATGGCCAAGCTGGCCCAGAGGCAACTCTGAGCGTGACATGATTTCCTACTCTCCTTTGGTGCTCCGCCGCTACCCTCTTTCTCCGCTCGGCGGCGTTACCCTTAACACGTCTGTCCACAGATGTACACCGACGGCTTTGTTGTGACATGAGACTTCTAATCACGTGCGTTAATGTAGTATAACATCGTAAGTTGGCTGAACGAAGAAAACTCCGCTATACCAGCTTGAGTGCCGGCATGGGTCTGATCGCACTCCCGGCGAATATTGTGGGTGTCAGTCGACCCCGCGGATTTCGGTCCCTCATGGTGCCATTTCTCGCAGGTGCACTGGCTGGCAGCAAGCAGGATGCCAACAACTACATAGACTTGGTGCTCCGCACTCACCTGCCGGCAAATGTGCGCTCTCTCAACCTGGATCCCGTGTACTTGCCGGGTTTCAACGTCAAAGTGGACTCGACAGGTCCGACTAACCGTGACGTCAAGGCCCAGTTTCGGACAGGCGTGCTCTATGGACTGTCGAGCGTAGTCCGCCGTCGCGGAGACTGCGGCGTGCCCGGCTGGCAGGGTACGAACGTCACCACGGGCTGTTACCTGTCTCTGGACAACCTACGCCTCACGTACGATGGAAACTACACCGGCTTCACCTTCCTGGGCGGCAAGAAGAACATCAGCCTCGACCTGGTCGTGGAGAAGACCAATGCCTTCGTAGAGGCCACCGGGTTACCTGGTGAGCGACTCGTGTTTTCAAAAGTTAGACCGCTCATTCAGGACTATGCTCGTTTGCACCGCCAGCTTTGGGCGTGTTGTCTGTCGGGATAGCGCACTGCGCGCTGGCAGAGAAACAGTGTTGCGAGTTGGGACGCCGCGAGCCCGAAATAATAAGAAACGATGAACTGCAAAGAAAACTAGGAAGTTGTTGGTGGGCGCTCATTCCTCCTTAAAACTTTGTATTATGTTACGGGCTGTTGCGGAGGGAGAAAAAGTAGAAACAAACTGCGTAACGTTGGACGGAGGACGATAGGAGGAAAAATACACATCGTTTCTTTCTCCCACTCCGCAGAAACCGCCATTTTACGATCAATCACCATGAAACTGGGAAAGCTGCCAGTATAAATGCATGGTATTTATTAAAAATGGCTCGGTGCAGTTCTCAGAGCGCATTTTTTCAAAATTTAGATTATCACAAATTATGTGTGACAGACAGTTTGTTAATTTCATCAAGCAACCTTCCTCCATCCTTTCTCTCGCATTTCCATTTTCAATCCCACAACGCCAGCTTCTTTGAGACATGAAATTCTGTCAGCGCCATTTTGTTTCCCTGTATCATTTACTCATTCTTTCGCACCTTGGCTAGGTCGCACTGCTACCCTCAGGACGCTCACCGTGACTGGCATCGAATTCCGCCTGAACGTCAACAAGAAGCTCGAGCTGAACGATAAGCGGGAGAAGAAGCTGATCAAGGCCATCAAGCAGGCGGCCTCTGGCATCCTGCAGGGAATCCTGTACAGCTCCTTCCGGGAGGCCCTCAGCCGTTCTGTCGGAAGAGTGCCCCTGCCCAGCCCCTGAAGAGCAGGCACATGATTGGGCCGCCACAGTCACTTCGTTTGAAATAGACAATAAACAAGGAACAGAATTAAAACACGCACGTGTCTCATAAATCTTCAGCAGTGATCTTTTCATATATACTACCACGTAACCGACATAAAACCTTCTAGGAGCGCGAACATGTTTGCGGGGGTTAGTGTTGCGGAATGGGCAGCCCCATCAATTCCGGCATGCCAAAATTTTGCGCATTCCCACTCCTGGAATGACCGGGAAGTTCAATTCCATTCCTGTAATTCATCAACGTAGAAAATACTTCTTGGTGGCTGGATAGAGTTACCTACGAACGCTATACATAACGCTGAAGTTATCAGACGCGTTGAGAACTGCAAAAATATGCATGCACGTCGCCAAAGTCGAGGGATAGCGGCAGCTTGGTGACATCTCTTGTAGAGAAAGATGCATAAAAAAAGCTATCGGGGCACCTATAAATTCTTTTGTGGCGTGAGAATGTGGGCGCATCATTACCGTTTCAGTTATCTTACCGAGTTATGTTGCTCACTTCTGTGTCGCTGTATACGTTTCATGTTGCGAAACATGAAACGTATGTTGCGAAACATGAAACACCGCTAACAGACCTTTTCATCATTACCATCTTTTCTCTCGCGCTTTTTCCTTCTTCTATCCGTTGTTCTTCGACAGACATTTTTGTTGGGCCTGTGTTCTGGCTTAACGTCAGGCAACGTTATCGTTCAGCTTAACGATATGTCAAGCAACGCCAAACTTATTGTACCTCAATCTGCGGGCACCAGTTAAAGACGTTAGACCTCAAAGCGTGCACGTTAGGATTAACGTCTGGCCATGGCATACCCACGTCCACCCCTCCCTCGCCAGCAGTTCGGCTCGCTACATTTACACCTTTTTACATCTTTTCTTAGGCCATATCGGCCACCCCTTGCCGAATAGAAATTTACAATACATCGTTACCCTTTTTCGTTCAGCCCCATCTCGCGTACCAGTACTACCAGCCAATGGGGACGCCAGGCCGGCGCATACTCGCGTTCGCAGCCTATTCGCGGCCAATGCATACCCGCGTTCGCTGCTAACTGGAATTTTGCTACCACGTTTCTGACATTACGCAGATATATGGGGGCAACGCATTTTTCTCCACCTGAGTCACGTAATGCTTGAGCGAGGATCACCTCTAAAAGTGTCCCATGCGTGCCACCATTCCCAGCACACCGCCTGCCAACAGTTCGCGTCACACACCTGATATCGCATGTTCTCTGCGAGAAGTAAAATTTGTAAGCGGTAAACTAATAGCGAACTCCTTAACTACGATGTTGGAGCGTAAAAAGGTGACAAATACCGTCACGGCACAGTTGTGTTAACGTTGTGAAATGATGTGAACGCACTGGAATTTGAGATTGTGGCCGTGTCGCAACCGCCCGCAATCTGTTGAAATGTTGTATTTTATTTCGGAACATTACGTTTTATTTTATCTGAGGCTGGCAACTGGCATTTAAAAAATCGCTCATTTATACTACCCAGTAAGACGAGATCCACAGCAGCAGAGGTTGGAATCTCCATGACGGGGACGAGTGGTTGCGGAATAGTTACTATATATAAAAAAATTGCGGCAGTCGCGCAGCGTAGTTGCTTTGGCGCCCCTCAGGTGCCGAAACATTTACCTGTCTACAGCTTCTCTCATGGCAGATTCACTGGAAGTTACCCAATTCACCCTCGAGTTCGTAGCAGCCGCCGCAAAACTAGACAGCGATTGCCCGCCTGTGTTGTAGTGATGCTAGTTCAAGAGCCGGCCTGGCTGCAGGTCGGAGCTTAAGAGCGACACAGCTAGTCTAAAAACTCAGCCCACTCCATTCCCATTCCATTCCGGCGTCGCGAAAACGTGGAATCAGTCTGTAGTCATTCCAATTCTGGAGTAGTAACTCCGCAACACTGGCAGGTGTGCACCTTCATATACAAACGCAACATTTTTTAACTTGACGTTGTCAGTAAGAGGGAGAACCAGGTAACCGTTTCCTGCCTGCCAGGAAATATCCAACACTTTGGCATGCGCAGTCAGAGGCAAATTTTTACACGCAACCGAAACGAAACTTGAGGTTGTACCCTTGAGAAAATGAAACAATGAAAAAAAAAAAAACAACGATAAAAAAAAATGGGCTTGGCTTGCACTAGTGGTGCAAGGCTGGAGAAACAGCAGAGCTGGCGGCCGCTATTCCTTTGTCGGAGACCCGGCTGTTGCGCCTCGCCTGGATTTCCGAACTTGCCACCGAAAGTTCTCCATATGACTGGCACGCCGCGATCGTTTTGTCCGCAGGCTTCCACATCTCTCCCAAAGTGGACCGCGTACGCGTTAGAACCCGCGGCAACCGGCTTCGCGAACATGCGGCGTCTGTAGCGCAAACTCGATCGGCGTCTGTGCTCCCCACAATTCAGGTGAGAACGCACGTGAACTAGCGAGAACAGCACGCGAGGGGTCACGCCACGAGCACTCTGGCATAGGAGCCAATGCGAGGGACCCGGGTTAGATTCCGACCACGAAAAGCGTTTTTAAGTGCGAATGCACTTTATAAGCGACCCCAAACCATCCACCGCCGGCGGCGGCGGCGGCGTCCGCAGTCCTCCTCTCTCTATATAAAAAAAAACAGCATCCGGCGCCAGGTTCCGATCCGAGGACTTTGCGGCCGCAGCGCGACGCTTTACCGACTAAGCCACGGACGCGACGCTGATATCAGTGTTAGTAACGCGCTTTATATCTTTAACGCATTCAAACTACGTCGTCAGCGGCGTGCGTTGGCGACTCAGCGGCGTTATAGCGGCTTGATAACTGCGTGGTGTACACGTGATACTACAAACCCGATGGAAGAGATGGAAGAGAAGGCGGCGAGGCGGATTACGAGTCAACACATCCAACGAGCCAGTACATCCAACGTGCCATCACATCCAACGTTGGATGTGGTGGCTCGTTGGATGTGATGGCACGATGGATGTATTGACATGCTTTTGGATGTAGCTGCTCGTTGGATGTGGTGGCTCGTTGGATGTAGTGGCACGTTGGATGTAATGGCACGTTGGATGTAGTTGCTCACCCATCTGAAGAGGAAAGGTCTGTAACAAAACGCCTGGGCCTCCTCAAGAGCGGCAGCCTCAAGACAGCATTTTTAAGCATGCATGCACGGCCCGCCCAGTCGACACATGGTCCCCGCGCCATACTCGGAATTTCCTGTCCCATTTTCGGTTTTATTTTACTCCTGGTTAAGCCTACAGCAGCTCGTGTCTTGGCGCCACTTCGACGAAACCGAGTGGTGCAGTAAAGCTTTGCCGCGCGGCCAGCGAGCCGCGGAACAAGTAACACTAGGATTTGGTTTCGTTTGCGGCGCATTCTTCGGCCGTTTGTCTGTCAGCGGTGCGGCGGTCATACTGTGCGTCGGCGGGCCTGCGTAGCGCGCTCACAGCTGTTCAAGGTCACTGATGAGACGGGTGGTGGTTGCCGAACGAGCGGAAAAGGGGCGGGGGGCGTTCTACACGTTTGTTTCGCTTGACTTAGTCCCTAAAGCGGGGTTTCCTTTTTTCCTTCTTGCTTTCTTTTTTTAACATCGCCCGCAAGGCCCCGATATTTCTGTCTAAGGCGCAGCTTTTTGCCGCAAGAATGAGAGGCGGCCCGGCCCAACGGGCCCGGCCCCGGGTCCTCATTGATGCCATGGGTGAATTCCTGGAATTTATGTATAAAGTAGGACTCCCTCTGCTCGCGTTCGAGGGAAGAGCAGAAGCCGGACTGCAGGAGAGTAATTCTGATATGCTCAATGGAATGGTCCGGCAGGCGCATATGTTTGGAAAATGGTAGATCCGGCTGTGAGGTGACGTGGGATTTGTGGTTGTTGAATCTGAGCCGGAATGCATTCTCGGTCTGGCCAATATAGTCCTTGCCACACATTTCGCAGTGCAGTCTGTATACGACCTAGAAACTTCACTCGACGATCGTCGTAGTCCACATTTTTGATCGGGAAACAAGCCGCTGCTTATGCTTCGGTCGCATGCGTAATACACCACCATGCTCATGGTGTTTGCGGATAATCTACCGCAGTTGACACGGTTATACAGTCAACATTAGGTCGAACTGCGCTTGACGCATTGAGAATTAACTTCAAATGAAGGAAATTAACACGAAAATACTTTTAGAACGCGCTTCCTAAGCGAAGTGTCACGCGCAGCAAGCCAACTACGCAGCAAGATAGGAACGGTGATCCTACAAGTGACGTCAAAACGATCGCAGCGCCGGCCTCTCCAGTGGTGGGCCTCGCGGCCAATATGCTCGAGGAGCTTTCCCAGACATGATGTCAGGGAGATTGGCCTAAGATTGTTAAGATGTAACTTTTTTCCAGGTTTGGGAATCATTACTATGTTGGCTGTCTTCCATGTTTCAGGGAGTTGGCCCTTGTTCCAAACATGATTGAAGAATTTGGTGAGTGCTTCTATGGAGGCGTCATCTATGTTTCTTATGATCTTATTTGCGATGCCGTCTGGGCCCGGCGCCGACTTCGGCTTGAGTTCCTGGATAGCCGCCCTGACCTCACTCTCCGAAATCGGTCTGTCGAGTGTGGGGTTCGGCGCACCTTGGTATTTTCCGTTGCGGCTCTTGAGTTGATGCGTTCCTCCAAAATATTTCTCTCGGATGTCTTTGATTAGGTCCTCTTCTGTGCCTTCGTACAGGTGAATAATCTTCTTTAGGTTTACTCCTTGGGCCGTTTTGCTGCCTTCTGGATTAATTAGGTGCCTGAAGATGTTCCAGGTTTTTGCTAAGCTTATCTGCGAGTCCATTCTGTTGCACATGTCGTGCCAGTTTTGTCTCGACAGTTTGTTTGCATGTTCTTCTATTTGCTTGTTTATCGTTGCTATTTTCTTTCTGAGGGTTCTGTTGTGTTTTTGAGAGCCCAGTCCCCGCAGGGGCACCTTGTACGTTCAAGGTGACGGTAGTGGCGACACCGCGGACCCCGAGCCCATGTGGGTTGGACCCACCCACGCTTTAGGCTGTGCGTGGCTTAGCCGTGTCCAGGGAAAAGGGGATCCTGGTGGCTGAGCCGACACCGAGGTTGTTGTGGACCTTAGGGCCCCTTGGTGGAGGCAACACGCCACTTTGGCCCTCGCTTCTTGTAGACGGCACCCCCGGACTGACCCGGCCGAGGGGGAATCAGCCAGTCGCCCTTTCCTGTCCCCCTCTCCACTCTTTCGCTTTCCTGTCTCCTTTCTCCATCTTTCCTGTCCTATATTTTTTCTGCTTTCCAATCTCCTCTTCCAGGTGGCAAGGGTTAACCCTGTGTGAATGGCCACCCTAGGTTTCTTTATGCAGGGTTATAGTGGCCACGTATGGCTAACGCAAGTTTGCGTTCCCGTGTTGGGCTCCGAGGTGGGTGGCCAGCATGGCTGCTGAATGTTTATTTGCTAGTCTATGGCTACGACAAAACCTCCTCATGATCGGGCTCCGAAACGAGTTCGCACCGCAGTAAGCTACCCTGTATCAAGGGTCCCATTCCAACTAAAAGAACAAAGCTTTCCAAGATTTCTTGTTATCAAATCCACCGACAGCCAGTGCCCCCTACGAAAGGCCTCGCCATTCGTAGTCGTTAAAGAACTGGAAGGTGTCCTCGGCGGTAAATGCAGATCTACAAAGATGTCCTCTGGAGGTATCCTCATTGAATGCGAAAACAAAGCCCAGGCGGATGCAGTGTTTGCAATGCAAAGGTTAGCAAACCTAACTATAAAAGTATCGGCTCACCGAAGCCTAAACTCATGCCAAGGAGTGATTTCAGATCCTAACCTCGCAGACCTCACGGAGGATGAAATCTTAGAGGGCCTGCAAGAGGAAAATGTTACTGCTGTCAGGCGTATCATGATCCGACGTAACGACATTGACATCCCCACTAATCACCTTGTCTTGACTTTCAACTCCACCAAGCTTCCTGAATCCCTGAAACTTGGCTATGTAGTCCATCGAGTCCGTCCATACATCCCAAACCCACGCCGGTGCTTTAAGTGCCAGAGGTTTGGTCACACACTGCAGAGCTGTCGGGGCAAAGAGACGTGCGCCAAGTGCGCGAGTACTGATCATCACGCGAACTCCTGCGCAGCGCAGGAAGTAAAATGTGTCAATTGTGCAGGGCCACACCCTGCGTAGTCACGGAAATGCCAGAAATTCCAAAATGAAAAAGAAATAATGTCTATCAAGGTAAGAGAAGGTCTGTCAATTCAAGAAGCGCGAAGACGCTTCTCGTTTGTGCAAAAAGGCACTTTCGCCGAGGTGGCGCGCCGGGGGGCCGGGCCGCCTCGGGCATCGGTAGGGACGCAGTTTAGCTCTGCTGACCTGGCCCTTGCCCAGTCTCCCCCCGTGCAGCAGCCAGCACAGCCACAGCCGACTGCACGCGCTCCGGCCCCCGAGGCTGTGCAACCACCGGCCCTCTCTGCTCCGGCTGAGGAGGCCATGGACGTTGTTCCCTCCACCTCGTCCCTTTCAGGGCCCCAAAGGGGCACTGGAAGACACTCTACATCTCTCCTACCCGTGCCTTCTAAAGGTACTGGGAAGAATGCATCCAAGATCCCTGCAAGGAGTGAACCTCCTGCAAGGAAACCACCTGACAAAAAGTAAAAAAAAAAGTAATTGTACCTCATCCAAAAAAACTAAAATGCCGGTTCCCTTCATACACTGGAACTGTAGAGGTTTAATTCATAACATTGATGATATACATAAGTTGATAGACGAATATGAGCCCCAAGTGGTGGCGTTGCAGGAGACAAATTTAACAAAAAAACATGATAAAATTCTCCGCAGTTATCACCTCCTCAGAAAGGACAGAGAAGAGAGCACCCGTGCTTCAGGGGGTGTGGCTTTGGTTGTGGCACAGGGCACAATTCTAAAGTCAATACAACTTGACACTACACTGGAGGCCGTTGCAGCACAAGTTTATGTCAACAAACTGATCACTGTTGTCTCACTTTATCTGCCACCATCTGATAATGTGTCATTACAGGAACTTAATGACCTTGTTGAGCAACTGCCTGCACCATTTGTTATTATGGGGGACTTTAATGCCCATCACTGCCTATGGGGAGGTGACAAAATCGACAGTCGGGGAAAACAAATCGAACAATGGTTGATGAATAACAGCCTTTTTGTGTTCAATAATGGAGACAAGACATATTTTTCTGCGGGTACGGGAAACTTTTCTGCGCTAGACCTTTGCGTTGGGTCGCCAGAGCTCGAGATGGACTTTGAGTGGAGTGTAGTGAACGATCCACACGGAAGTGACCACTTTCCCGCCTTGTTGCGAGACGTGCAGCCACTTCCAGCCCTCAAAAACTGTCCACCCCGATGGAGGCTCGAGAGAGCAGACTGGGGAAAGTTTAAGGATCTGGTCAGTTTTGAGGGATTTGACATGAGCAGTATGTCCATAGACGAAGCAAACGCCTACATTTGCGAGGAACTTGTCAAAGCTGCTAAAGTAGCCGTCCCACAATCATCTGGCCGAATCCCTAAGCGGCCAAAGCCGTGGTGGAATGATGCCTGTCGCGAAGCCCGGAAAAAGCGAAACAAGGCCTGGGGTGTGTTCAGACGATACCCTACCATGGACAACTGCCTGAGCTTTAAGGCTGCCCGAGCTGCTGCCAGAAAAATCAGAAAAGAAGCAAAAAGAAACTCGTGGCAAAACTTTGCAAGCACAATAAACACTACCACTCCCGAAAAAAAAGTCTGGGACCATGTACGCAAAGTCAAAGGCATCTACAGAAGGTTTACGGTACCACTTTTTTCTACCGACGGTGGGAACGATTTGTTGCAAACGCAAGCGGATGTTTTAGGTGCCCACTTTTCAGATGTTTCTAGCGATAAAAATTACACACAAGAGTTCATGAGACATAAGGCTAGTGCTGAAAAGCTCAGGAATAAAAATACTAGCAACAACACTGAAGACTATAACCAAGAATTTACATTGTACGAACTTAAAAGAGCACTAGCTCAGTGCAAGGCTACTTCTGTTGGCCCTGACCTTATTCACTACGCCTTTCTGTCGTAATTCCGTTACTGAAAGATGGCAAGCCACCCGACTGTCCATCAAGCTACCGACCCATAACGTTGACCAGCTGTCTGTGCAAGACATTTGAGCGGATAGTCAATTTTAGATTGGTCTTTGTTCTCGAACGTTCAGGTTACTTAGATAGGTTTCAATGTGGTTTTCGGCAGTTTCGGTCTACAACTGACCACCTTGTTCGGCTTGAAACAATGATACGAGATGCTTTCGTTAACAACCAGTTTTGCCTTGCTGTCTTTTTTGATATGGCTAAGGCTTATGATACCACTTGGCGGTATGGAATTCGGCAGGATATGGCAGCAATGGGAATCAGAGGGCGAATGTTTTCATGTGTACAAGATTTTCTTCAAGAACGAACCTTTACTGTGAGGCTGGGCAATGCAGTCTCCCGTTCTTTCAGCCAGGAAAATGGAGTACCTCAGGGTAGTGTGCTAAGTGTGACACTCTTCGCCATTAAAATAAATTCCTTGGCAAAGGTTATTCCTCGACCGGTTATGTACTCCCTTTACGTCGATGACCTGCAGATTGCCTTTTCGTCATGTAACCAATCAGTCTGTGAAAGACAAATCCAGACTACGGTCAATCGGTTGCAACGATGGGCAGATGAAAACGGTTTTCGCTTTTCTCCTGAGAAGTGTGCATGTGTGTGTTTCACGCGGAAACGAGGTATTCATGCCAAACCTGCAATAAAAATCAGGGATATGCTCGTTCCAGTACACAGTGAGCACAAATTCTTGGGCATCATTTATGACTCCAAATTAACGTTTGGGGCTCACATAAAGACACTCAAAATGACCTGCATGAGGACACTTAACATATTGAAAATTTTGTCGCACAAGTCATGGGGGGCCGACCGTGCATGTTTGCTCCGAATTTACGGCTCACTTGTACGGTCTCGTCTTGATTATGGCTGTATTGTTTATGGGTCAGCTCGCCAATCTGTTCTCACCTCACTCGATCCAGTGCACAACTTGGGCCTCAGACTTGCGTCAGGTGCATATCGTACCTCCCCTGTTGATAGTCTTTACGTTGAGTGCAATGAGTGGCCTCTGCAGTACCGTCGAGCGTACCTAAGTGGAGTATATGCAGCCAAAATAGCATGCATAAATGACCATCCTTGTGCCAGAGAATTGTTTGAAAATAAGTACAAGAAGCTCTATGAGAACAAACCAAGAGTGGTCCGCCCTCTTGCCCTCCGTTTGGAGGAGCACATGACTCTGTACTCTTTCAAGATATGCCCGACAACTCTTCTGAGTTTCTCGGACGCTTTAGCCCCTTGGGACTATAGTGCTGTCAAATGTGACCTGTCGCTGTTAAAATACGACAAGAAAGCTTTTCCACACCAGCTTTTGCGCCAAGAAATTCTTGCACTTAAGGATAAATACAGTAGCTATTGCCACTACTTTACTGATGGTTCAAAAACTGCTGGTCACACCGGTTATGCTTTTGTAAACTCGTCGGCAGTTACTGTAGCTGAGAGGATAGTTGATGAGGGCAGTGTCTTCACTGCAGAGGTTTTTGGTATAACCTCAGCTATTGAAGACGTAATAGCAAATGGACTACAAAAAGTGGCAATTTTTACAGATTCCTTAAGCGCCATACGTGCTTTGACCTCCCTTGTCCCTTCAAAGAATGCGGCTGTAGGTATGCTAAAAAATCGACTGTGCTGCCTCACATCGGCAGGGGTTAGTGTCGTCTTTTGTTTGGTACCAAGCCACATCGGCGGTCCAGAAAATGAAACTGTCGATAGAGCAGCATACCATACTAAGCGTTGTGCAATAACGAAGTCCAAGGTTCCTTACCAGGACCTTCGGAACACCATACGAAAGTCCATTACAATGTACTGGCAAACTGAATGGGACAGACAGACTGAAAATAAGTTACACCTAGTGAAGCCATACCTATCTGAATGGAAAAGTTGCAGACACAGAAATCGTTTTTATGAGGTTATTTTATGCCGACTGCGAATAGGTCACACTGTGCTCACACACGGCTTCCTGGTCCAGAAAGAACAGAAACCCATGTGTGACCACTGTGGAGAACCTCTTACTGTACTTCATGTTTTAATAAGCTGCCCACACCTTGAAGCAGCACGCATCAGACATTTCAAAGCATTATACACCTTTTGCATCCCTTTACACCCTGCGCTTTTACTTAGTGATGAACCGTTGGTGGATTTTAGTAACGTTTTCCAATTTTTTGAGGACGCCGGCCTTCTACACCGGTTTTAGCTATGTGTCTCTTTGAGTCCTTTTAAAATGTTTTTAATCCTCACAACATCCTGAATAACATCGTTTAATCGTCGCTTAACTATTCTACCCTGCGTCTGGCGCATTATAACCGAAAGGTTGCTGTGCCAAAAAACCACAACTTACTTACTTACTTACTTGAGAGCCCAGTCTTTTGTGTAGGCTGTTCTTTGCCTCCCACATGTGTAAGAGTCGGGAGTCTGCTTGCTGCAGGTCGGCTTCTTGTGGTATTATTTTCGTGGCTGTCCCAGCATCCTCTTGTAGTTGCTTGATCCATTCATGGATATCCTTTATTTCAGCGCAGTGTTCTCCTTCTGCCTCTTTTCTTGCATATCTAATCTCTCTGAACTTATCCCATTCCGTTATGCGGATTTCTTTGCCTTTACGCTTTTGAGGAGGTCCTGTTTCCAATGTACTTTGTACTATGTAGTGGTCGCTTCCGAGATTTTCGTGTAGGTTTGCCCAAACGAATTTCTCTCTCAAGTTTTTGGTGAACGTTAGGTCGGGTGTCGTGTCTTTGCTGACGCTGTTGCCCGTTCTTGTCGGAAAACTCGAGTCGGTTTGAAGAGTGAGGCCGAGGTTTTGGGCGTCCATCCATAAGGTACGGCCTCTTTTGGTTTCTCTGTCGTATCCCCATTCCGCGTGGTGAGCATTGAAATCGCCTACTATTACCAAAGGATATTTGTCCGCAATCTTCGTGACCCTCTTCAGTAGGTTAGTGAACCCATTCTTTTCTTTTGGACTACTGTAGAGGTTAAGTATGAAGAGGCTGCTTTGTTTTCCCTTTCTTCCAGGTATAACTTCGATTAATGCATGCTCTATAGTTTCTATTCCGGTGTCGTGTTGGAGGGTTGGGATATTTCTTCTAACCAGCGTCGTGACCGTTTCCTTCCCGTGCTTCTTGATCCCGTTCAGTGGCCCAAAAGCTTTGTAGAAGGTCATCTTCGCTATCCCTCCGGTTTCCTGTAGGCATATTATGTCTGATCTATGTTCCACTTCTTTGTTGTTCCTCTCTTGTTTTTGTACCCCCTGCAGTTCCATTGCCAGATGATGTACTTGTTGTTTTTACCAGCCATGGCGTTAGTTCTCTTTCTGGTTTCTCATCGATTCTATCATTGACAGTCTAGCGTACGGTTTCGTAGTCTTTACGGGCCCTATTAGACCTCCCATACCTTCTTGGATTCTAGCGTTTTCTAGTGCACTTAGCCATACGTGGAGATTGTTAACGTGTTTAGCTATTGACGCGTCGAGTCTATCGTAGAGCTGTGCGCATTGCGCTTCTATTTTGCTATCTAATTCTTGGCTGCATTGTTTGAACTTCTCGGCCAAGTATATTTCGGTGTCATGCAGTGACTGTGGCTGACTATTTTTCATCTCGTCTTCGTGCGGTACGGCCCTTCTTTTTGCTGGGGGAGATTTATTATCGATGCCACTTGGGGTTGCTGTTTCTTTGTCATTTTGGGATACATCCATTTTCGTTTCTTCGTTACTGCGCGAGTCTTTTGCCTTCAGTTTGGCAATTTCTTCTTTAAGTTGTCTGTTTTCTTCAACTACAATTTGTAGCATCTTTCGGATTTTGGCTATCTCTGACTGGCTATTTTCTTCGGCTGTGGGGTGTAGTTTCTGTACCTGTGTGCCCCCCTGGGAGACGGCGGTTGCCCAGCTCACCGTGTTGGTCGAGTGCGTTTCCGGTCGGCCGTCCCTCGACGCCGCGTTGGTCCCGTTCCTTGATTGGGACTTGGACCTGGACCTCGCCTTGGAGTCGCCCCTCTTTCTCGAAGCCGACCTGGAGTTCCTCATGTGGGAGGGAGTGGAGTCTCTGCTCGTCCTACCCCTCTTCTGGTGCTGAATTCCGCCACTGCCCGCCGGCGGGAGTGCAGGGAAGAGGGACGACGTCTGTGTCTTTCCGGGTTTCAGGATTCCGCCGGCACCTTCTCCAGACGTTCTTTGGTCCTTGTCGCGATCTTGCCTTTCTAGGGCTCTTTTCTTCTTCTCCCAGCTTCTCTTCTTGAGTATGAAGGGTGTCTGGTAGCGTCTGCTGCATTTCTTGTCCCCTGTTTGGTGATCGCCTCCGCAGAGTGCGCATTTGGGCACGCAAGTGTGATCCGATGGGGGATTCTTCGTTCCACAGCCAGTGCATATCTTGTTTTCTGGGGCCGGGCAGACATCGGCCCTGTGTCCCAGTCTTCCGCATGTATTGCAAATTTCGTGTCTTTTCCTGTGGAGGTAGCACCTGTACTCGGTACCTCTATAGTACACAAAGTAAGGAACTTTTTCTCCCTCGAAAACGATTACCACGGAGTTTGTCTTTCCCATTCGCCGTGCTTGTAGAATGGTGGGGTTCCGCTTGTTAACTAAGCTGCGAGAGATTATTTCTTCGCTTTCTTCGCTTGGGATGTTGTGGATGACTCCTTTTGTGCACTCCTCTGGAGGAGTTGCATAAGCCACAATCTGGTGTTCGTGCTCCTTTATCTTCAGAGTGGTGATGTTGTTGTAAGCTTTTGCCCGTTCGATGCTCGGTGAACTTATAACTATTATATTCTTGTCATTATTGGTGCGCACCGTGTCTTCTTCGGCTTCTGTTGGGTCGATGTTTGCAGCGGTCATTATGCAGTCTCTCAGGAGAACTTGGCTTGTTCTTTCTACATCTAGCCCATGCCTTGGTCGTAATATTATCTTTATGTCTTCCTTCGGCAAATCGGGTTGTCGTGGCTGTCTTGCTGGCTGTCGTTGCCTTAGCTTCTCACGTAGGCCGACACCGGCCCGGGCGCCATCCTCTTTTCGGCTTCTCTCTGCTGTTAGGCTTAGCGCTTTCAGCGCTTTCTGGTTCTTCTGCCTGTGGCTGTCGAGCCACCCCGCTAGTGCGCAGAATTCTTCTGGTGAAATATCCTCACCTTCTACGGTGACTTCCATGTTAGATTGCGGCCGTTACTTCATTTGCTTGTCACTGCTTCACCACTGAGGCGGTGCCGCTTCGCTCCGAGTTCGCCGCCCGCGATCGGGGAGGCCGATGTCCACGTTAGGCCTAGCTGGACCGGCGTGGCTTCGAAGTGGAAGAAGGCCGTAGAAACTCGACCAATGGTCCGATTTTCTTGAGAGAGGTGTTCACACGTCCGCGAAGACTTCGTGGAACCAACGATGTAGCTCGCTGATCCGGGCGTTGAAAAATTCAGCCACCAGAAAGAGTTAATTGCACAGCCCATTCAGAGAGCAACCGATCGCCTCGGCCCCCTAGTGGCCAACCTCCCGTGACGAAGCCGACGCGCTGGCTGTGGTTGGCGCGCGCTGCTCGGGCGTGTGTACACGTCATGGTTTTGGGACTGACGTCATGCTGCCAGGGCCTGTGGGGACGGCGAAGACCTCGGCCGGTCTGGGCGCGCGCGTGCGCTCGCTCGCGCGCGCTTCCAGAGAGGCAGCGATACGGCAAGAATGGTGACGCCATGTGATACATGCTGTCATAGCGGCCGCTCGGCGTTTTTTTGTCGAAACCGAAACTGGCACGAATAAACGACGCCGTAAATGAATGTTTACGCTGCGCTCGACCGCCTAATCTGTCATTCTATGATTAGTGGGCTGGTAGGCACGCATAGCAGCGAAAAAAACGTAACATAAAAATTTGGTGTCAGTACTCCTTTAAGAAGAATGTGCCCTAAATTTAAGCGCAAATGCTCGTTCAGCAAGCTTATAAACTCTGCCTAATTTGCGTTTGCTTTTACCGCCCTCCGCCAATCGCAGAGCTGTCTCATGTGACATCATAGGTTCTGTTGCGGGAAATGAGCTAGTGGGTCGCATGGCCATTCCCTTTTTAGATGCGAAGGCATCTCATTCACCCGCCTCGTCCCTGCATCCGGCGCCGTCGTCGTTGTCGGCGTCCACCCCTGCGCCATTCTCCTCGCCGCGCCAGCTTCGCTCTCCGCCGCTCACCCCCTCTCCTCTCCGATAGCGACCACTCTCTCGCGAGGGGCATTGGATTGGATTCGATTGGATTGGGTTTGGATTTGGATTGGATTAAAGTGGATTGTGTTGGATTGTGTTGCGTCTTAGCCGCGGCAGACGCACTGGCACCGGCGCGTCCCCTCAACGTTATGCGCGCTATACGCCTCGAGATTCGCGATCGCTGCGCCGCCTGCCGCCGCTTCTCCGCGGCGTTTGCGGGATTAGCGCTTCGTGGCTGATAGTAGGTCATGCAGTGTTTTGGTTCTCTTTCGCTTCTCTTTGCCTTTCCGCGCACTAAACAACTTGTTATGGTGTCGTCTGTAAGCTAACTGCACGTTTAGGGCACTTAAAAAAAACAGCTGCGTCTTGGTACAGCCGCTCTAACGCCAACAAGAGCTACCCGGGGAGGCGGTTCTGCGCGCTTCTTGGCCGCTCTTGCGGGCGTCGGCGGCGCAGCAGCATATCACCGCTGTCAGCTTCGAACACGTCAGCACAAGTGAATTCTATTTATTGTCGCCTTGTTTAGACCTGATATTGGCACTGTAAGAGGTTGGTTCGTTTTGCAGCGCACACAACAAATGCGGCTTTGCTTCGAATATGTACGTCGTAGAAAAATATGTTTCGGGGATGTGATAACCCAATAGCTGACAAAAACTTGTGCCTTTTATGGGAATATAAGCCACGCGAAAATGTTAGGTACACTCAAAGGCTGTGCATTGTCAGATATGTGCTAGTAAGAACCAAGGTATATGTTAATGAAACCACGGGAAAATGAATGGTCTGCAAGGCAGGAATAAATACAATAATCGTACGGGAATGAAAAAAAAAAAAAAACTAGTGCAGCTTCTAAAATGCTGAAGACGTTTGTTTGAGCAAGGTAACATTCACCAGACCAACTAGATGCGAAGTGCACTGATATTTCACTAGACAGGGGTGGGAGGGGGGGGGGTGAGGAGGAGGACGCTCAACTATCGTTGTTTACAAATGCGGAGCGAAATCAACGAATGAACGTTTTAGTAATCACACACACAAGCTGCGTGTTCACTTTTCGTTTGTTTTTCGCCTTCAACGAACGGCTGATCACTCGGTGGACGCATTTTTTGAAGAATACAGGGTAGGCAGTTCACAAGCGATACGAGGTGTCGTTGGAAGAGTTGATTGATTGATTGCAGGGTTTAACGCGCCGACGCAACGGAAACGATGAGGCACGCCGTAGTGGAGGGCTCCGGATTAATTTTGACCACCTGGAGATCCTTAAGGTGCGCCGAAATCTTGTACACACGGGCTTGTTGGAAGAGTGTCGTATCTGATAAGGGTCTCTGATTTCGGTTTAGCTAGATTCTGCAGTCTCCCTGTGTCATATAACGATGTTTCGAAGAAGAGTTTGGTCACGGCCGCGGATTACTCTATAAGCCCATCTTCGCGCTTCTCGTGTAGGATAAATGTAACAGATGAATCTTTGCGAGCGCTCACCTCGGCAAAAGACGACACAGCATTAAATTTGTCGTCGTGTGCTGGCTCCGGAGTGTAATTTTGCATTATTCATCGTACTTCTTTGGTGCAATGTTTGTGAAATTTATGCCGCATTGGCGTGTTCATGGTACTGATCAATATCTGATATGCGATACTGGCAGGCGTAACTTGCGTGCTGTCAGGTATGAGTGCTCCGCTGGATTTTGTAAGTGCACAAAGTCGATTTACATCATAGTGTGTATGGCCGCAACATGACCATCGGAGGAAACACTGCTTACGGAGACACTGCCACTAAATTTCGGGACGCCGGCCTGTGACACACCCCCGGCGCTCATATAGATCTCAGTAAGATCGCGTCATAAACGTTTATACTCTCGTTAACACACCACGCTTGCAAATAGAGTGCCTGCTCCACGTTATTCGGTATTTCGAACGCGGACAAACGGTAAATCGCTGTCTTGAACGAGCCCCAAAAGCAACGGCGACAGGGGGGAGCGGGCCGGGGACTCCCGCGCCTGCTTTTGAAACGGGCCGCTAGGGGGATTTCAGTGGCGCCCCTACAGGCCGCGCTCGAGGCGTATAAAACGCGGTGCCTGCGTCGCTCCGCTCCATCGTTCCAGCGCCGTTCCTCCGCTGTCCTGCGCTGCCTTCAATGGAAACGTGCTGTGAACCCCCTATGCGTCGCATCTACACAGGGGTTCCCGCGAGGGGAGGTGGGAGTTTTTTCCTAATTATGTAGCTTATTTGAGCGAAGTTTACGATAAAATTGGTGTCGGTATGATTCTAACGAGGCAATCTTTTTAGTGAACCAAACTCGTGTTTTCTCTAGCAGGGTGGCGTTAAATTAAATTAAATAGCGTTTGTCCGGCCGTCCAGCGGCGTGCTGAATATGAGCCGGGAAAGAAGAAAAGTGCGTGTGTAGTAAATCATGTATCACCCTTTGTACCGTGCGTGCTCTGTGGCAGTTGTTTACAAGATTCCTTTATCTTGCGGAAAAGTGTATGTTGGTCATACAGGTCGCTTCTTAAAGGAGCCATGAAGAGAAAATACAACTTCGTTTAGTTTGAAAGAACTAGGATTGAGTATTTCACTTAGCTCCATTACAGCCACAAAAGATGGTTTTTAACGAAAAAAAAGCAAGAAGGTTTTAAAAACTTTCAAGTTATGCGCCACAGTGACGTGTTATGAGCAAGAATGACGTCATACGGGCCAACAATAAAACAATTTTCAGTGCGTTAACTGCACGTTAGCATTCTAGTGATGCGGTCGAATGGAACTAGATTCCCCATTACAGACGTCCAGTCATGTGTCGTCGCGACAGGTCAGTTAGGCGGCCGCCAATCGCACAAACAAGGTTCCGTGACGTCACAGAAAAGTTGCGGGAAATTTGCTAGGGGGTCGCGACTGCTTCACACGTTTTCTTTCACATCTCCGTTATTTGTTCGAAGATTGCGATGATATTGGTATCATTGTTATCGGGACTAAGCAGTCTTTCTAATAAACCCAACTTGTATTTTGTCTTCATGGCTCCTTTAAACGTTCGATTATTGGAGCATCGCAACAAGCTTAAAAAAGATGGTTACGCACGTCTGGCCGAACATTGCCACACGTGTAAGCACCGATGCTATCCGCTTTTCCGCGAGACTGATATCCTGTTTAAGCATAAAGACAGACGTACTAGAGAGTTGATGGAATCATACTACATCAGAAAGTGGGGGAGAGATTGTATCAGTGAAACATCAGTTGTCCTGCACGAAAAAGAAGTTGGTTATTTGGAGCGGTCGTCGCGATAAGGTGTTCCTTGTTAAGAAAGGTGCGTTGTCAACAGTGGAGTGTTTTGGTCTTGATAGTATGTCATTGGCTGGTGTGGGCACGTGGCGTGGTGGGGGAGGAGGATTCTGTGTATGTATAAGTAGTTACGTCTTTTCCAATAAATCGAGTTGAAAGTCAGCGCTAGTCCTGTCCACTTCTTTCTTTTTGTGTCCCTGTTAGTTCGCGCTGTTCCCCAAGATGCAAGATGTGTTTTCTCGTCATGGCTCCTTTATTAAGCACTTAAGTTTGATTCAGCGTGCCCCAGAAAAAGGGGACACGCGGGTCGAAAAATCGCCATTTTTTCGAAATATGTTGTTTTTTTGTTTTCACTTGCCTTATCATCTTTGACTATCCCTCTTTCATGGTAAAAAAATGAAAACGAAATACGAACGAGAACTTAGTGAAAATCGTGTCTGAATGACTCGCGGTGAGCCTAGAAATACTAAAAATACTAGAATTCTAGAAATACTAGAAAGCGAGTATAGGCGGGTTCGGCTATATCGAACTATTGGATATATCGAACAAATCACGGTGCATATCGCAGTTCGATATAAACGGGTTTGACTGTAACTCTTTCCTCAGATCTCACGACAAAATTCAAAACGCAGCAATATTTTGCTCAGCTTGCACAGAACATGCCTAACCAAACAGTATGGTCAGACATCGCCGTATATGCGTTATTATTTTTTCTTGCTAAATATAAAGTTCGATACAGCATTGAATTGCGAACTTTGCAGTGACTTGCTCTATCTCATCTGGGAGTGGTAACTAAAGGGGGTGGCTGCTCCAGAAAAGGTATAACTTGACAGTACACGCATTCAGGCAGATAATAGGGCATTTATGCACGAAGCATTGGAAACTTGACCGGTAGTAATGCAACTATTTGAGAACACCAAGCTCATTACAGCAGACTCTACATTTGAGCTGTGCGGAAATGTCAACCAGATTCATTATGTTATAAAGCACAAGCTTCTCATGTGCGTCCCGAGTCCTGGTAGAAGCTATAGTATACGAAATGGACCACGTTGAGACTCAAAACAGAAGCGCAAATTTAAACTGGCATGACTTAACAAATGCCGATGGCTGAATTATTCCGCTTTGCGTGTGAACTAATACTGCCAGGTTCGTGTAATTTTCGCCCTTAACAGCGCTGTTCTTGCGCGTGGTGTCTGTCTGTTTAGGGTTGATATTTGTTGAAATATTGCTGGTGATGTAACGCTTCTTGCATGCATAATTCATAGCCACTCGTTTTTTGGAGATAAGACCTGCGCTACACATAACTCAAGTGCTAAGATTCGATGTATACTGCACAGAATGAGCTCCATTGGCTTTACACTGGCAGCTAATGTACGGACGTTGAATGCAAAAACATTTTACTTTGCATTGTGGGCAAGAATAACTAAATAAAAAATCTAATTCTTACGGCCTACGTCATTTTATTGCTGATGTCACACTCATCATACTACACACGTTGAAATAAAACAAGTAATTGCATGAAACTATGACCGTTTAATGCAATGCCTGCGCAAGGTTCCCGTGCGTGCAATGTACGTCCCGTATCACGGGCATAGATTTGTACCACCCGGTCTGCGTATTTTCGCCCAGTTTACAACTTAACCTGGCACAAATACAATCATAATCAACACCAATATTATGAGAGAACCTTAAAGGGCCTTTTAAAGACAAAATACAACCTTGTTCAATTGAATAGCAACTAGCCTTTGGTATAACTCGCACAGCTCCATTCCAATCACAGGCGTTTTTTCAACCGAAGCAATGCAACAAATGTCAGAAATCTTCAAATTTAGCGCTGCAGTGAAGTGATATCGGCAGGAGTGGTATATATATAGGCTGGCACTAAAACGTAGTTATGAGTGTGTTAACTGCACGTTAGAATTCAAATGATAAGATCAATGGAGGATACAATCGCGCAATCATGTTACTTGGCGGTGACTTAAGTCGTTGGGCGTCAATCGTACAAACAAGATCCTGAACTGTCATAGTGAAATCGCCGCCGGAAAGGGGGCGGGGATTCGCCATTTCTTCAAACGTTTAACTTATAAATCGAATATTCCTTTGAAGTTTGCGATAAAACTGGTATCATTGTTGTCGGGACAAGGCAGACTTTTTAATGAACCAAACATGAATTTTATCTTCATAGCCTTTAAGGGAGCTTGCAAACTACCGCGCTTTTTCTTTCTTTAGGGGGGGGGGGGGGGGGGAGGAGGCGGAAAACCTTAGCCCCCTCCCCCCGAACAAAAATCCTGGCTACGCGCCTGCCTTTCAGTGCCAGCAACCCAAACAACAAGTGAAACGCTGTTTTCGACAGCGGGTGCCATTGTAACTTGCAGAAGGGAGCACCTCCTTCCCCAGCATGTGGAAGAACTAGTTTTTCTCCATGAGAATTTCTGAATGTTGTTTTATTAACTGTACCTTTTACTTGCATGTAGATCTGCGATATATTTTTATTGAAACGTCATCAAACAAGTTCCTGTTTTTTTTTTCTGTGTGTGGTGTAAACTTTTAACTAGTAGATATGAGTGCCTTCTTCACTGCATGTGGAGCTGATTGATGGTAGGGCTTAACTCGCCGACGCAACGCAGGCGATGAGGTGCTCCATAGTGGAGGGCTCTGGATTAATTCTGACCACCTAGGGGTCTTTGACGTACACCGAAATCTCGGGCACGGGCGTTTTTGCTTTTCGCCTCCATCAGAAAAGCGGCTGTCGCGGCCGGGAATGAAACCCGCGAGCTTAGCAGCACAACGCCTTAGCCACTGTGCAACCGCGGCGGGTGCATGTGGAGCTGCTAGTCTATATGCCAATGTTTTTTTTTTTTGCTTAAAATATGTAACCAAATTTTCAGATTTTTTTGTTCTGTGTTGTAACCTTGAAACTAGTCACAGGGAACGTCGTCTTCACTGCGTGTGGAGCTGCTAGTCTTTAAAGGAGCCATGAACAGAAAATACAACTTCGTTTAATTTGAAAGAACTAGGATTCAGTATCTCACTCAGCTCCATTACAGCCACAAAAGATGTTTTTTTAACGAAAAAAGCAAGTAGTATTTAAAAACTTTCAAATTTTGCGCCACGGTGACGTGTTATGAGCAAGAATGACGTCATACGGGCCAACAATAAAACATAATTTTCAGTGCGTTAACTGCACGTTAGCATTCAAGTTATGCGGTCAAATGGAACTAGAGGCCCCATTACAGACGTCCAGTCATGTGTCGTCGCAACAGGTCGCACAAACAAGGTTCCGCGACGTCATAGAAAAGTTGCGGGAAATTGGATAGGGGGTCGCGACTGCTTCACACTTTTTTAATATCTCCGTTATTTGTTCGAAGATTACGATGATATTGGTATCATTGTTATTGGGACTAAGCAGTATTTCTAATAAACCCAACTTGTATTTTGTCTTCATGGCTCCTTTAAGCCATTATTATTTTACTTGAAATACGTTATCAAATGATTTTCTGTGATGTTTTATGCATGTATGTGTTGTAGGTTGTTTACCTGTGTAGTAGGAAGCATGCTCCTTCTACGACTTGTCTGTATATAAAAATCTTTTTTATCATGTTATCACAGGATTCTCTGTGATGCCTTTGTATGTTCTAACCTCACAAATAAAAACTTTTGCATAGAACAACTTCAACTGTTGTTTTGTTCTTCGGACACCTGACAACTATTCGAATTCATCTTCGCAGCGCACAAATGACAGGACAAAGAGGAGGAAAACACTGGACAAGCGCTGAAGATGAATCCTGCCTTTCCTCCCCTTTGTCCTGTCATTTGTGCGCTGCGAAGATGAATCTGTACCAACTAGCCCGGTTTTCTACGCGACTATTCGAATTCGCTTCGAAAATATTCGACCCCAGGACTAGTTGCTTCGAATTCGCTTCGAACTAAAATAACACTATTCGCACAAGCCTAATATTTTGTCATTGCAAGATGCACAATTTTGCCAAATGGTCAGGTGTCCACCACAAAAAAAAAATGTTCCATTGTGGGTAGTAGCCTGGAAGAGAATGCAGCCAATATTCCACACCCCCTGTGTTTGTGTTGCCCCTCTTCTAAATTTGCTTTAATATTGTGGAAATTGATGAAATGATTTTATGCTGCTTTATATTGCCTAAAATAGTTGTCAAGCAACGTTTTACTATTTCCTGCAACTAATTTGGATTATTAACCTGACGTTGTCATATTGGGCATATTATTGGCATCTTGCATAAGTGGCACTCTGAAGCCTCTTAAATGTATACCCACTAGCCCCCTTCCCCTATCATCAGTCGCTGTTGTCTTCCCCTACCCATGGCCTTCCATGTATCAAAAGGAAAGAATAGTTCATTAAAAATTTTTTCAGCAAGAGTTCACTGGTTACCTGTAAAATAGTAGCTACCTTAAGCATTTACCTTTGCCCTGCCTTGTGGTCTAAAAAAGTCTCCTTACACAAAAATGTGTCCATCGGGTGTTTCATTTGGGTGCGTGTCTGTGTATACTCAGATTAGTGTGTTTACCTCATCGCAGGAAGGTACACCCTCCGTCATTGGATCAGCCTACCTGGATTTCCAGCACTTCAAACATCATCAAGACTCGGCCACTTTGAATAGGTTTTCACTGTAATGCACATGTTTTGATATATTTTCGGTGATCCCTAACTTATTTTTTATGATCATTCTTTTTAGTTCTTGCAGTTGACTTTTTTTTTGCTATAACATTGAAAGGCAGAAAGGCATTCAGTATCTAGTCATTTTTTATAAGCATGTTTTAATTGCTATGGCAGCCAAATAGAATGGGTTGTTTCTAATTTTTGCCTTTTATGCATATCAAGTTTTTTTTTACTCCCACATCTTTTGGCCACCTTTTATTCAATTTTGACTTATCATGTGTATTTTGAATAATAAAATTGCTAGTCTTGCAAAAGTTGCTCAGTGTGCTTATTGCTGCATTTAAGGTGTGTCTAGACGCTTTAGCTCAGTCAGATTTGTCAGGCCACACGAAATGCAGTAAAATGTGGTTATGCTGTCCCATCTATACAATATCAAAGTTGTTTTAGATGAAATAAGTTATATATGTGCACTCTTATTCTGATAACCACATTTCTATATACCCCTGGGCGTAAAACAGGAAGAGAGCTATAAGAGTCGTCTTGATGACATCTTAATAAGATGATAGCAAGATGGCTACAATGCCGCTGGCGTAAACTGCTGTGAGAGGTTTTCCTTTATGTCTCCACAATTACTAGAAAACATCTTCAAAAGACATTATGTCTCTATCTGGCATGCTCAGAAGTCTTCTCGTAGATTGCTATTCAAAATTTTTGAGAATGTCGTCAAAACGGAGAATAAACGTTTTGTTGCTTTCAATCCAGATAGCTATGAGGTGTTTAGTATTCGTCCTGTAAACGTCTTGTTGGAATTTTTAGCAGTCTCTGAGATATCATCAAGAATATCTTGCAAGACTTGTAGCTCAGGCATAGCGTCGCGTTAGCCGAGCTACAGGATGGCTATCTCCAGTCTTGGCAATGTCTATAAAAATCTTCAGGTGTTGCGTAGACATCTTGGAGGTCTTGCCCAGATGTCGTATAGAAGTGTGGTAGCTGTCCTAATGTGCAGATCAAGATGTCTTGGACAGCTACACAAGATAAGTTTGAGAATTCTACAAGACCTGCTTGCGTTCACTGGGAAGTGAACTGCGAGCTCAGAAACTTATCTGAGCTATTCGAAGCGGGCGTTTTGGGAGCGGGTTGAAACGGGTTGAAACAGAAAGCGGCCAAACGGGAAGGGCGTTTTGGGAACGGGCCAAACCGGAAGGGCGTTTCGGGAATGGGTTCAAGTGGGGCGGGTTCAAACGGGAATGGGTTGTTTCGGGCTACACCCGCACAAACCCCACCATTTACCACCGGTCAGGCATAGATTTCACTAAGAAAAAGTCTAATATTGTGCCAGAGCCGATAAGCTCATATGGTAGCAACCACAAGGCTGTCGTCACTATCGACCACAAAAATAATGACTGACCGATCAAGAAAAATAATTAACACTGAAGAAGACAATAAATGAGTGTATGCACTTTCCTTACGATGACCATCGATCAATACAATTCTGCATCACCATAGATCCATTGCTCATCCACCTTCATAGAATACGTTACATGGGCGAAGGTGTAAGGTACGGCCCTCCATGAAGTTGGGGTAGCGTGGTTGGTGAGTGGCTTGCAGGACAGTTGCCTCCATTCCGACGACAAAGAGCCAAGAGCTAAACTTAACTTGTTTAATGCATGGTGAGTACAGAAAAGCGATGGTACAGATAGCAGCACACTGTTGTGCTTACAACATGACAACTTGAATTGGCAGGGTAATGTTGACAAGTCCAAACACGCACTGCCTTGGCTCTCGTAAGGGCGAGCATAAATATTCAGAATTCCCAACCATCAGCAGGCATTCAGCATGTTGCGCACAATACCAAAAAGTACCAATACACAAAAAAGGGGGACGTACACTGGACGGCACCTGTTTGCAGAACGCTTGTTCGAACATGCTATTGCTGGAGCCAGTTTCTGCCGGTTCTCGCAATGGCTGCAACTGTGACTCAGTGGCTACGCGGCAGCCAGGCTCTGGCTTGTCATAACTCAACATAAAAGTTCCTGTTAAGCTGACTTCCTATATCACATGCGGGACTTTTCTGCAATGCACAAAACCTAGCCGGTGTATCTCACAGGCACAGGGCAATGCCGAAGCACCTCACGCTGATTCATAACAAATGGAATGGCTGATGATTTTTCACTGTAGTTATGTACTCCCTCACTGGTAGCCATGTGCTCGCAGTGTGGTCAGCCTCCAATGTGTTTGACCCTTTGCTTTGTAGGCTCTTCTTTGTGTGCATGTGTGCGCGCACGAACTCCCCACAAGCTTTTGAAAAAGCAGGGATAAGAAGGCGCAGCGCTAGAAAGGAGTATGATGAGAAGGCGTCTGTTTGTTCATATTGTCCTGGGCACTCGAAAATAACGGCGGGCCGGCCGCACACGCATGCACAGATCACTACTTGAAGAGAGTCCAAAACAGTGTGTGTACTCAGCAGATGAAGTAGAGTGGCCGAGCCCATGTTTATTTGGGTTGCAACAGCTGTGCCATGGTGATGCATTGACGCATTGTGTGCTGTTCCAGCCTAAGTTGTTGACGTGTTCTGAGCGCGAGCTGGCTGAGAATGGTGATAGTGATGTTGATGAAGATGATTGAAGATGAGAGAGAGAGAGAATAAACGTTTATTTAAATCAACAGGGGGGATTGTGCTGAAGCTTGAAGGAGGCGTCCTCAGTCCAGGATGCCTTGAGCGCGGGCAGCATCGACAGCCCTTTGAGCCAGCCGAAGCTGGTCGTCCAGGCTGGTGCTCGCCAAGGCGCTCTCCCAAAGCTCGACAGTGGAAAGTTGAAGATGATTAATAGATGACTGTCACTATGTCATCATCTGAGAAATCCAAAATGAAAAAACAAAGAAAAAACTCCCACCTCCCTTCGCGGGAACCCCTGTGTAGATGCGACGCATAGGCGGAGCGGCGAAGGGACCGCGTTTTATAGCACGCATAACGTTGAGGGGACTGCGTAAGCCGGTCCCAGTCGATGACGACGATGGCGTACTTGTAAAGCGGCGTGGACTCTAGGTGTTTGAGCCAAGCGTGGATGTTGCTTTGCCGGAGAACGGCACACCGGTTATATGCGCAGCGCGCCCGAAAGAGAGGAAACCGCGGAAGAGAGAGTACTGCACATGCGCCGGCCCCAGCGCGTCTGCCGCGGCTATGACGCAACGCAATCCAACACAATCCACTTTAATCCAATCCAATCCAATCCAATCCAATCGAATCGAATCCAATCCAATGCCCCTCGCGAGAGAGTGTTCGCTATCGGAGGGAGAGGGGGTGAGCGGCGGAGAGCGCAGCTGGCGCGACGAGGAGAATGGGGGAGGGGTGGACAACGCCGACGACAACGACGACGACGCCGGAGGGACAAGGCGAGTGAATCAGATGCTCTGCATCTAAAAACCACATGGCACCTACCCCTCCATGCCTGATTGCTGTTCACTTATGAGTGTCACCCCCTTTCAGCTACAGCCACTTCTGGATAGCCATCCCCAACCCCTTCCACACGTGACACGTGCTTGCTTAGGTTGGAGCGAGGGAGGGGGGGAGGGGGGCGCACTAGTCATGTTTGGTGTGACGAAGCTCCAACTTTGTACTTGCGACTGTCAGAGATTCGGTCAGTGATGCTTTAATTATGCGAGTGATTTCATGGCTGCTCATTTGTATGTTACCCAGCGAAATTCGAATACACTAGCTGTTAAAATGCAGTTTCTCAAACTCAAAGGAAGCCTCAAATTATTTAATTGTCAAGAATTGCATGAAGGCTAAAAATGCGAGAATGTTAATAAAAGAAAAAAGTTGATCTTTGGTACAGCATGCTTTGTCAGCAATATCACTACACACTTCTGACTCACAAGAGCCCGCAATGTTGAGGCAAGCATTTTATACGGTGGCCAACGTGACCATGAAAGTCCCAATGATATCATTCTGCAATCTCTGCAGTCAAGCAAAGCCAGGTGACCTTGCTACGGTTGTGCTTTGTTGTTTTTCTGTGCCGGATTCACCCGCGGCTATTTGGGAATCTTGATGCAGATTGGTTTTGATGGCTGATACAGCTTTTTACTGCAGCAGCACAAAGGCATTAAAACAAATGAATTACTCATGCAGAATTTAAATTCTTAATTAAAACAGAAATATATCAAAGCAGGTTTTATAAAACTAAATTTTAACTGTGGTACACACTTATATGATTCGGAGAAAAAATTTGGAAAACCAAAACATTGGAGCCTTCTTGCTGCCAGGCACTAAGCAAGACCCAGCTCCACTTCTCCTTTCGCCTGCCTTCTTCACCGCAGTGCAGTGCCACCTCTTTCCACAAGTGTCACACATACAACACTTGTGGCAAGTAAACTGGACACGACTCCGCAGGGGTGAAAAAAATGCCTCATGGTTATATTTGACCAATGAACGGTGAAACAGGACGAGAGAAGATGGTGGGGGGCTATGATGAAGGCACCTTGATGGCAAATAGGGCCCCAGGGCTGAGCAGGAAGACGCAGCGCCGGGTGGCCACCATGCCCAGGATGGCGTCGCACTGCTCCAGGCTGACGACGTGCTGCTTGGCAATGCTGGACACTTCGCGGCCGGTCTTGCGGTTGCGCAGCTCCTGGCTGCTGCCCAGCGTCTCGGGTTGCCGGTACAGGTACACGTGCCGCACGGCGTTGCATAGCGCAGCAAAGCTGAAATCCGGAGACGCCGTCTGATAGAAGAAGGGGGAATGGGGGCGGGAAAACATATACATGTGAAGAAAGATGCTGCGCAGCACACATACGATGATGATGATGATGGCTGGTGTTTTATGGCGCCAGGCCAACGAGGGCAAAGAGCGCCAAAACGGTGGTTAGGTATGAAGGATGTAACCGTAAACGCTAAAACCGTTCAACAAAAACCAAAGTGAATTCAGTAAAAGACAATGAGGATGGCTGGTGTAAAAGGCCAGGTTGTGATGGTGCGTGGCATGAGATGGGGTTTAAAAGCAACTACGCGTGATAGGAAACCAGGTGTAAAAACTTGATGTCTCTAAGAAACTTAAACGTGCGTTGTACAGGAACCATGGGGTCATCCGCTAAAAACAATGCTGGGTGTAGTGGAATGTGTTGTCTGTAGAGGTCGGCGAAGTGTTTCTGTCGTGTTGTGTGGAGTGCTTTGCACTGAAGTAGCACATGGATCACGGATAGGTCGTCTCCACACCTGCTACACAAGGGTCTTGGAGATCCCGTGAGCAGGTATGAGTGTGTTGCATGCGTGTGGCCTATCCGTAATCGAGCCAGGGTAACTTCATTGTGCCTGTTATGTGTGTCAGTGGTGTATGCTCCCAGGAGTGTCTTTATAACGTGTAGCTTGTTGTCTGCCTGTTCATTCCAGTGTGCTTGCCATGTATTGCGAAGGTGTTGTCTGATGTGTGACTTAAGGTCAGTGTACGGTATTGTTGTTATGTCCACCGTGTTTGCAAGTGCAGCAGCAGCGGCCATTTGATCTGCTGTCTCGTTTCCGGCGATCCCCGAGTGACCTGGTACCCAGCATACAGTTACTTCAAGACTTAATGCATAAGCTGACATAATGGTTTTGTAAACTAGATGAATAACATGGTTTTTACAGTACTGCTTAGATGACAATGCACGTACTACACTCAAGGAATCTGTGAAGATGATGGACTTGGGAATTTTATGATGAACTATGTGCTTTAAAACCAGAAATATCCCATAGGCTTCAGCTGTAAAAATGCTGCTTTTCGAGTTTAGAGTGTTAGATACCCTAAAATCAGGTCCATGCGCAGCGCACGACACGATACGGGCTGTTTTTGACGCCTCGCTAAAAAATTCTGCACACTTGTATTTATCTTGAAGGAACAAGAAGTGCTGAAGAATTGCAGCTGTGGGTACTCGTTTTTTATCAATCGCTACAAAGGACAAATCGCACGACACGGGGCGCAGCTGCCATGGTGGTAAAAAGTCAGAAAGGGTTGATTTGTAGGTGTCTGAAAAGGTGACCGATAATTCTGACACTTCCTGTCTCACCCTATGTGAGAACGGAGCAGAGATAGATGGACGATTAAGAAGAAGTTGGGACATAGGTGTATCACAAATAAATGGTTTGAGAGGATGGTGGGTTATTGACGAAATTTTAAAAGCGTACAGAAGATCTATGTATGTTCGCTGATGATCTAGGGACCATTTGTCGCACTCGACGTATAGGCTTTGTACGGGGCTTGTACGGAAACCGCCCGACGCGAGGCGAAGCCCCAAGTGAAGCACTGGGTCTAGCATTTTCAGCGCTGTTTTTGTTGCCGCCCCATAAACCACGCTCCCATAGTCCAAGCGGGACCCCACCAAGCTTGTGAAGACACGTAAGAGGAGTTGCTTGTCCGCGCCATAGGAGTGGTGTAAAAGGACCTTAAGTATGTTTATTGCTTTGAGGCATTTATGTTTTAGTTGTCTGATGTGAGGGATGAACGTGAGTTTCTCGTCAAACACCACACCCAAAAACTTGTGTTCTCTTTTTACTGGAATCGAGTCACCAAAGAGTTTTATGTCGGGATCGGGCATGATGCCCCGCCTTTTTGAGAATACAACGCAGGTACTTTTAGAAGAATTAAGTTTAAATCCATTTTCATCTGCCCAGCGGGAAAGTTTGTTTACCCCAAGCTGGACCTGACGTTCACAAATGGATATGTTACATGATTTGAAAGATATTTGAACGTCATCTACATACATCAAGCAGGATATGGTTGGCGACAGTGCCTTTCGGAGAGAGTTCATCTTAACTATAAACAAGGTGCAGCTCAATACGCCACCTTGAGGCACGCCATTCTCCTGCACGTGGACGTTTGAGAGTGCCGTACCGACTCTGACACGAAATGTTCGTCCAGACAGGTAACTGGAAAGAGTGTTCATCATGTTACCTGTTACACCATAGGATTTTAGGTCTGCAAGAATGCCATAACGCCATGCCGTATCATAAGCTTTCTCGATATCAAAAAATACGGTCATGCAGTACTGTTTGAGTATAAAGGCATCCCTAATATAAGATTCCAGTGCAACTAATTGATCGTTTGTGGATCGCCCTGCCCGGAAGCCTGCCTGGCAGCTCTCGAGAAGACCATTGTACTCAAGAAAGTACATGAGCCTCCGGTTAATCATCTTCTCGAAGAGCTTGCACAGGCAGCTTGTCAGGGCAATAGGTCTATAGCTTGCGGGAGAAGAAGGGTCCTTCCCTTCTTTCAGAAAAGCCACAACTATGGCCTCCCTCCAAAGCCTTGGAAGGTGCCCCGATAGCCATATTTGGTTGTACAGGTGCAGGAGTGTCTCAAGGGTGTCTGCGTGTAGGTGTTGAATCATAGTGTATGTAATGTTGTCTGCACCTGGAGCAGAAGGTTTACAAGTGGCAAGAGCAATCTTCAGCTCATGGAGTGTAAATTCACAGTTGTATCCAGACTTTGACTTGTTCTTGTCGCGTATAGGCTTCTTTTCGGCAGATGTTTTGTGTTGCATAAAAGTGTTTGTATAGTGCGCAGAACTAGACACGTGTTGGAAGTGTTGTGCAAGTGTGTTAGCCTGATCTTCCAGAGTGTCCCCTGTCGTGCTAACCAGGGGCAGGCTATGTGTGTGTTGTCCTTTTAGTTTACGTATTCGGGTCCATACCTTGTGGGTGTCCGTGTATGAATTTATGGATGTGAGAAAGGCGCGCCAGCTCTCCCTTTTTGCCTCACGGCGCACACGCTTACCTAATGCCTTCGCTCTTTTGAAAGAAATAAGGTTACAACTTGTGGGGTGTCTACGGAGGATGCCCCATGCCTTGTTCTGGGCCTCCCGCGCACGCTTGCAGTCGTCATTCCACCAGGGCCTTCTCGGGTTGCGCGGGGCCCCCTGGGGCCCTTCGACTCCCTGATAGTGCATGTTTTTTTTTAAGTTGATTTATTAGTTTTTGGGAAATGTTTTCTATACTGAATTCACCATTTTTGTGGCTGTAACATTCATTGCGGCACGAGTGAGTTCGCAGAATGCGTGCAGCCTGACACTGACACGTTGGCGAGTTGTTGTTGGCGTGGTGTTGCCATAAGCACCGACTGCTTGCGGGCAGACAGAATTCGCAAGTTTACTCACCATGTTCGAAAGACATTTCAGGCCTCCCCTTTAACTTTAAACTAGGTTTCTCGAAGCTTCGGACATCACTGTTACTGCTGGGGGTACACAGGAGCATGAGGTCCACACACAGTTCACGCTGCACTGGCTACTTGATTGGCAATTGAGGCGGAAGTGTTGCCTTGCCAGGTGGCATCCAGTTCGCGTAACTGAAGTCAACAAAACTGTCATATGACAAGCTAACCATAGCATCTCCCACCACATTTTCAGTGCTTGGAATGGCCGACAATGCAGCGTGGAAATTCCACACTAGCTTGACACTGCTCCGATTAGTTCTAAACCTTTCCATGCCATGCACAGGGCTCACTGATCAAGCCGTTTCGTGTGACAATTTCAACAGAAAAGTCTGAGTGGCCCACAGATGCTGCGTCCTTTGTCCAATAATATGGGTGAGTAACAGCTATTTTGTGAGCACAATTGTTCGCCTGGCTCATAGATGGTGTAATCCATTCTCAAAAATTGCATTCTTGCCAGAAACATTGCACTGAAAGTGAAAGTGGCTTCATCTACAAGCCTGAGATGTGCTGGTGTGCAGCACCGGTGCTCGTGGCAATGGAGGCATTTATGTAACAAATTCACTTTTATTTACGTTTCTGCTCCAGATAAAGGAGCTCTGCTATGAAGCTCCAGTAAACTAATGACTGAACGTGAACCGAGTTGCGAGGTCAAAAACGATCAGCAAGCAGGGTACAATGGAAATTATAAAATTTTCAGAAGTTCATTTTGATATTATCCTGGAAACAAAAACTCAAATATGGTGCCATTATTTCAGTTTAAAAAGATTTTCACTCAACAATTAGGAAAAAAAAGTTGCAGGGGATTCCTAAGCAGGGTGTGTTCAGATAAGGACAGCCAAAGTGGTGCCATGACCATTTATTGTTTGAGATGAAACTTTAATATTGTGTAGAGCACTGCATCCCCACCGTGGAACTGGCATTAGTTTAGTGAGTAACGGCATAGTTGATTTAATAAAAAATTATTTAGAACGCGATCGGGCCGGGCTACTTTCCACATTGCTCGGTGGGGCAACTTTGGGGACCCGTAAAACGAAACGAAATTTTTTCCAAAGTTTCCAAATTTTTTAAACAAATATTTGCAAACTTTTCTGCTGGATTGGTGAAAATTGAATTTCCAATATTTATATTTTCTGAGAAAATATTTCTCAAACTTAGTAGCGAGAGCAATGTCGTTCAAAAGTGGCACTTCTAAAAAAAACTTTTTTTACACATCGCCCTAAAGTCTAAGCTCTCTAGTTTTTTAGACGTGTTTACGAGGGGCTGCTGAACACCTTATACTCTTCTCAATGCTCTACAAAAACATTTATGAAAATACCGCTTCGTGAAATACGACAAAAAATGAAAATTTGGAAAAAAGGTCCACCTTTCGATGTCATTTTAAAAAAATCATGTTTCTCAATTTTCGCGATGTTTACACAAAATGGCACTCAATTACTGAGTACTCTAGAAAGCTAAACATTTGTTGCATTATTTTTGTTCTAACTCGGAAAAATGAGGTCGCATTCAACACATTTTTTTAATGTCCGATCAACGGTTGAGTAGCAGTTCGCAGTGAAAAAAGACAAATAATTATGGCCGTTTTTTACATTCTAGAAAAATAAAGCGCCTGATATAAAGGAAACTGATCATAGTATTCATATTTACCCATTGTTCAACTTCTTAGAGTTGCGGCAGGCATGAAAATAATTGTGAGGTTTCTGAGCTTGTTTCTCCCACCAGAGTAAGGCTAACACTTTATTTCTTTATCGCATTGCCCTAGCTGTGTCATAAACCCATATGTTTGATTTCTGACGCTGCTTAATCGCACATTATTGGTAATTTACCCCATTTATAAGCAAGTAACCTCGCTGCTGGCACTGAGAATATTTGACATGCGATCGTCATAGTCAAATGTGTAGTATTTCCGTTCTACCTGGTACATGCGAAGCGCCAACTGCAAAACAACTTCGTCTTCCCAACTGTCCGTCTTTCAGGCTCCCGGGGATAATGAATAGATGTGCTTCTTAAACAGTTTGTTTTTAGCTGTTGGAAAGATAAACTTTTATCCCATTACAAAATCTGCCAACCTTTACTTTGAACACTTCAAGGTTAAGGGGAAGGTGCAGCTTTCTAGTTCCAAGGCCCTTAAAAGAGTCGACAAACAGTGGTCAGAAGCTTTGCTTGTGCTGTAGGAATTACTTCCCGACGAAGGTAGAGGATACCATTGACCGCAGAGGCAAAAAAGTGTGTTCATGTGCGTTGTGATGTCGAGAAAGACTACGACTCTTTGCAGCAGCACAGTCTTGATCTTGATTCGGCTCACGCATGCTTGGGGTTGGTCGAAATCAAGCGACTTCTTGAAGAGCATGCATGAATATGCGCTTTAATAATGTGTATAAATAACGGTGGTGCCAACCAATTTAAGAACAAATATCAGTTCCTCTAGGTGCGCAGAAGTGAATGTCGGGTCACTAGGGTGACAAAGTGGCTTTTCTCTGGAACCGGACATGACAAAAGTGCGTACGATGGCGTGGACAGCCTTCTGAAGCATCAAGTTGCTGTGCATATTTTGCGTTGACCTTTAAGCGAAGCCGCAAAAAGTACGAAATACTTCGTGGACAGCATCCTGTAAAGTGAATTCTGTCATGCTATATCTTGGCGAAGGTGATATCGCCACATTTGAGGAGAACAAACAAGAGAAAAGCAAAAATGTTCCGCCGGTACTCGGAATCCCGTATCCTCCCGGAAATAGCGAACTAAAACAACATAAATTGAAGGTACGCAACATCGAACTCGGACTCGGAGAGGCAGCGACGGATTTCACCTCTGCGTGTCGACTCTTTGAAGGGCCTTGGAACTAGAAAGCTGAACCTTCCCCTTAACCTTGAAGTCTCCAAAGTAAAGGTTGGCAGATTTTGTAGTGGGATAAAAGTCTTTCCAACAGCTAAAAACAAACAGTTTAAGAAGCACATCTACTCATTATCCCCGGGAGCCTGAAAGACGGACAGTTGGGAAGACGAAGTTGTTTTGCAGTTGGCGCTTAGCATGCACCAGGTATAACGGAAATACTACACATTTGACTATGACGATCGCATGTCAAATATTCTCAGTGCCAGCAGCGAGGCTACTTGCTTATAAATGGGGTAAATTACCAACAATGTGCGATTAAGCAGCGTCAGAAATCAAACATATGGGTTTATGACACAGCTAGGGCAATGCGATAAAGAAATAAAGTGTTAGCCTTACTCTGGTGGGAGAAACAAGCTCAGAAACCTCACAATTATTTTCATGCCTGCCCAACTCTAAGAAGTTGAACAATGGGTAAATATGAATACTATGATCAGTTTCCTTTATATCAGGCGCTTTATTTTTCTAGAATGTAAAAAACGGCCATAATTATTTGTCTTTTTTCACTGCGAACTGCTACTCAACCGTTGATCGGACATTAAAAAAATGTGTTGAATGCGACCTCATTTTTCCGAGTTAGAACAAAAATAATGCAACAAATGTTTAGCTTTCTAGAGTACTCAGTAATTGAGTGCCATTTTGTGTAAATATCGCGAAAATTGAGAAACATGATTTTTTTAATATGACGTCGAAAGGTGGACCTTTTTTCCAAATTTTCATTTTTTGTCGTATTTCACGAAGCGGTATTTTCATAAATGTTTTTTGTAGAGCATTGAGAAGAGTATAAGGTGTTCAGCAGCCCCTCGTAAACACGTCTAAAAAACTAGAGAGCTTAGACTTTAAGGCGATTTGTAAAAAAAGTTTTTTTTAGAAGTGCCACTTTTGAACGACATTGCTCTCGCTACTAAGTTTGAGAAATATTTTCTCAAAAAATATAAATATTGCAAATTCAATTTTCACCAATCCAGCAGAAAAGTTTGGAAATATTTGTTTAAAAAATTTGGAAAATTTGGAAAAAATTTCGTTTCGCTTTACGGGTCCCCAAAGTTGCCCCACCGAGCAATGTGGAAAGTAGCCCGGCCCGATCGCGTTCTAAATAATTTTTTATTAAATCAACTATGGCGTTACTCACTAAACTAATGCCAGTTCCACGGTGGGGATGCAGTGCTCTACACAATATTAAAGTTTCATCTCAAACAAAAAATGGTCATGGCACCACTTTGGCTGTCCTTATCTGAACACACCCAGCATACTCTTGTACGATTCAAATGTAAAAGTGTTTCTTTTGGCCAAAATTGTCGACGAGCCTTGTGCCAACGTTAGCACTAAGCTTACAACCGCGACAATGGACTCAGTGTTGTACTTGCCGCAGAACCACTATCCATGCTGCTGTCACTGCTTCCACAGAAGCTGAAGGGCAACTGAGACTGCGAGCAAGAGTGCGCCCTTTGTAGATGCTACATCAACGGCCCCATTTCATGTTTCTGATTAATTTCTGATGCACACGTTACGGGACGTGTTGTGGCCAATGGCGGGGCTCTTTTGGTTTGTGTTCTGTTTCAGAAACACGCACTTTCCCAGTATTTTATTCCCAATGCACGCGTTACGGAACGTATTGTGGCAAAGGAGAATTCTGGGAAGGACTTTTGTGGACGACTTAGGTATGTGAACTCCAGCTTGGTATGCGCTTTCGCCAGCCTAGCCAAGGAATGCTTTAGAGTTAAAAAAAAATATTAGAAACATTTCTGTCATTTACCGTAAAAACATTTGGCACAGAAAAGGTCAAGAACCAGCAGCAACAAACAAAGCAGCGCATGATTTAGCACTTTGCAATGGGATGAAGCATAGAAATGCTTGGTGCACTAAACCCCACCGGGGCAGGAATGTGCCATACCACGAACTTGCGGTCTTGCTTGGAGGCCTGCACGTAGCCAAAGGCATTGAACGTGGCCACGTGCTCCACCCGGAATGAGTCGGTGTCTCCCTCGGCCATGACGTTGCGGGGCTGCCAGACAAGGCCGTCCACGTCGTGTCGGAGACACAGGGCGGGCATCGCATCGGCAGAAGGGCGCATGCTGAACAGCCACTGGTGGCCACTCAGGTTGATCTGCCGCCCACCAACAACACAAGGTCAGCTCACACTGATGCCAACACGCTCCCAACGATGGGCACACTTGTCTCATTAGCACTGCAGTTCCCTCAAGGGCAACAAGAAAACGATAAGTACACATCAACTAAGCTGAATGAGGCGACTCGACATTACATAAAAGGAGTAAGAAGGCATGTGGTAATTTAGAGAACTCACGAATACATTTACCTGGGCAATATTTGGGCAAGCAGGAAAAAACTTGTTCTCAAAAACTGCAGGCCGAGTAAGTAAGTAACGACACTTAGTATATCCTAAAAGATCGTGGACGTTTAGATTTGAAAAATTCATATATTTTGCAGATGGTAGGACGTACCTGATGGGTCACTCGATGAGAATCCCCACAAAGTCTTGTGAATGTAAAGTACTCTGTTGTATTGTCACATTCATCCAGCTCCTGGTAATTGAATGTCTGACTGTCTGAACCTGCAACCTTTAAAAAGATTGGCATGTATTATTATGTGTTCTTCTTGTTTACAGCTCTGCAGTGACATCACCAAGTACAGGAAGTTTTGTGAGAACACACAATGTAAACAGGACGAGGATTAATGAGAACAAATAATAACCACTATTATTGTGAAAGCATTAAAGTGGCCCAATAGGTAAAGGGGAAAAAAAAAAAAAAAAAACGGATGTCAGCATTTGCATCTGTAATAGTGAAATGGCTTCTTGAGAAGTGTTCCACAGCACGAGGCATTCCACAGCATAAGCTTAAACTCGGCAGTAGCAAGAGGTGGCCATCCACGTCAGTACACCACAGATGAAGGAAGGGGAACAGTGCAGCCGAACAAGTAAACAGACAAGCAGTGCAATTCACCATCGTCTTTAATTCTCCCATTACACGGCAGCAGGAATAAGCAGTGGCACAACGTGTAGGAGACAGATAAATGCCATTTGAAAGCATTAAGGCAGACGGCAAAGCAAAGCACCCTAAGTGCCAAGATTACAAAGCCTGTTGACTATGTGAGGAGGCAGCAGGGCATCTCAGGCGTTCAATTTCGCACTTACAACCCACAGGAAGTCCTCGGAGTTTTTGCTCACACTGATAGCACAAAATGCTTTGCAACAAGCCTCACTCTGTCTATCTTACAAGGGACATTTTTTGTATCTGGCTAAAAAAAATAATAAAAACAACCAATTTACAGTTCTCCATGTGATATTTTTCACGCATACTTACTGGTATCAGCGGACACAGTGAAATGGAATAGCCATCAAGGTAATTACCCCAGCTGACATTCATGAATTACCTTTTCTATAATTACTTTCCATCCCCAGGTTCCAATGAAGTAAATGGGCACTGTACATTAAATGAGGACCAGTTGTCCTGTTAGTGTGCCGTCACAGAACAACCCCACTTCTATGGAGAGTGCACCAAATTGCGACAAACTGAGTGTAGGAAGGCAAAAAAAAAAAAAAAAAAAAGAGAGGAGGAACAGCTGGTTTTTATTCTTTTAGGCCTTTTACTTCTGGCCCAGAGAAGCATTTTTTGTGCCCTATTAACACCAGAAACCTGCAGTATGCTAGAAAGTCTACACACGCTCTTATTCAAAATGTCACATACTTGCAATTGTGCTACCCGGCACTACCCCTCAAGCCTGCCGTCGCTTTGGCAAGCCCACAGATGTACCTAATCATTCTACTAACATAAACATTATTTTTATCGGCAGCCTTAGAGCCACAGGACAATTAAAAATTTACAAAAGTACAAAGACTAATGACCTGCTTTGCTAGGCTGCATGCTCTAAACACAGTTTCAGATCACAAACCTCACACTTGGGTGTACATCTTACTATAGTGGGTACACTAGAACGCAGCTGAATGCTCAACACTTTAACAATAAGCCAGGCAACCTGAATCCCCAGTACTTCTTTCTATTTTCCCTGCTCACAGCCAGAATAGAGTGATCTACACTTTCATGCCATTTTATTACAAGAGCAGCAAATTTTGCATTTAACACTAGCAGCCAGTCTGCAGAGGCCAGCGGTGATTTTGCACAGTGACATCATTCAGTTAGTGCCAAAAATGCCTCCAGGTGACGTGTCCGTGTCAACATTTTCCCAAATTATCTACCCCAATTAAGTGCACTGTGCGCTGCAATTCCACCATGGCAATATGGTCCACCTCAAGATATTTTGTTAAATGTGTTCGCATTCAGCCTTCTAAATTCTTTGCTTATTCTACCTCATTCCTGCTGTCTATCCCTTGTAAAGTAGCCAGATGTGCATGTTTAGTTATCTGTACAATGCCTTGTATTCTAACGTATCCGGGCCTTGTGTAAGACCTACACATGCTACACAAGATTTTGTCGTTCAATCCGACGCTCTGCCTCGTTTTTTTGTGTCCCTACAAGCCAAAGACGTAAAACCAACCCCTCATCGTTGCTAGACCATGAAGAATGCAGTCAATCATTCACAGTCAATCCTTCACAGGATAGTCTTCCTGGTGAAACACTCATTGCGTGACACACCAAGAAGCACCATGAACTTCTTTCTCTCAGTTGAAACTACTGACGGGAGGCGATTATGTATTTCTAAAGTGGAGTGAAAAATATTAGTTAATTAAGCTGATCACCATGAGCGTTTTTTTTCCTTTCCTGGTGTGACTGGAGCAGAGTGAAGACAATGTGCACAAAAGTGCAAACTCTCATTTTTTGGTGATCTAAAACATAGTGGATTTGTTACCTTCAGAATCGATAAGGAATAAAGGCGGGATCATATGGGGTATTCAATAAAACGCCCTAGGGTCTTCATATTTTCAAATAAGACTACTCACACTGCCTCCAGAAAAAATGCCTTCCCACCAATGCCTTTGTGTGCAGTAATGAAGCATATTTTAGAGACGCTCGGTGTACACCACTTAACAGCATATATGAAGTCTTAAAGGGGCCATGAGGGCAAAATACAGCTTTGTTCAATTTGAAAGAACTAGCCTTTGGTAACTTCACTCAGCAACCTTCCAGCCATGAAAGATGTTTTTTTAACAAAAAAAAATTCTGCTGAAATTCAGAGAATTCAATTGCCTACTAATGCGTAGCATTCTTATGCCGCTTGTCTAGAGTTTGAGTTCTTTACAGCCAAATGGTTTGGTTTTTCTAAATTCTACCCAACCAATTATCTCCGTTTACCCTATTATAACGATTACAGGTGTTACTCCTGCCAACTCTGCATTTTTGTGTAAATGAAGGGCGTTACACGGTTCGCTATTTTCGATATTTTTTTTTTAGTTTTCCGATTTTTTGGTTTATCTCCATTTGCGCAAATATAATGATTTAAGGTGGAACTTGCACGAAATCTGCACCATTGTGGAAATGCAGGGCCTGGCTGTGCTTGCCCATGGTCCTGGCTGTGGGGGTACTCGGCAAAGAATGCTACGTATCAAAACGAAAGAAATGTTGAAAAACTTTTGAATTTCACCCTACAGTGATGTATTATGGGCAGGAGTGTTGTAACATGGGCCAGCACTAATAAACATAGCTGTCAGTGTGTTAACTGAATGTTAGCATTCAAGCGACACAATCAAAAGGAACTAGAGGCCCCACCCACTACAGTCGTCCAGTCATATTTCTTGGTGGTGGCGTAAGTCGGTGGCCGACAATCGCAGAAACAAGATTCTGTGACACCATACAGAAATCGCCAGAAAGTGGCCGGGGAGTCGCCACTGCTTCCCCTGTCTTCGGAAATATCTTAATTATTATTTTGAAGCAGTCTTTTTAACGATCGAAACTTGTAATTCACCTTCATGGCCCATTTAAAAATTTTGATACGACTGCTTAAAGTTCCCCAGAAATGTATCCCTCCCCAGCAATGCACATGTGTATATCAGTGAAACCAACTTTGAAGAGGCTCACTGTATAGCAGAGTGGTACTAGAAGAAAATGCCTAAGCATTAGTAGATCAGTCTCAAAATTGATTGATTGATTGATTGTGGGATTTAACTCTTTCGCTACCGCAGAAAATTGACCAATTTTGGGGGGTCCAAGAAAACATTTTTTTTTCTGCTAAAAAATTATTTAGGCACTAATTGCAGGAGCACAAAATGCAGATTATTTAACGGCCTTTCTAATAACACCAGTTTTTTAAAGGTTTTAATATATCATAGTTGTGAAAAAAAATATCAAAATCAAAAGTTTTGTCAAGTTGTCGAAAAAAATGATAAAAAAGGAGTTGTGTATATCAAACCACCGGTAGTAGAAAAAAATTAGAATATACATTTTGCAGGGAAACATTTCAAAAACACACCCTAAAAAAAATGTCGACTTGCGCGGAACAGTTTCTCAGATATAAAAAAAAAATGTTAGCACGCACGGTGCTCGTGTCATGCGGTGAAGCCCAACCTCTAATTCAAACTGTGCAATTTTGGGTGGTTCCTTGGAATAAATCTGGTGGTTTGACGTTATCAGAGGCACCAATTTGCCCCCACATAACGTAAAAACATCTTGTCAATGGCTGACTTTGCATTTACAGCGAGCACAATATTTGGGACAAGCACGCGATGCAGAAAAAAACATGCATGAAGTTGAAAACGGAACGCCGTGGCTGATGTTTGTTGTCGTTCACGGTCAGTTATCTCTCAAAACATAAAGCTGAGCTTTATTATCATCTTCTTACTCGCAATTGTAGCCTTGCTCGCAAAAATGAGGTACGATGAGGTAGAATCGTCCCCTGCGATCTTTGGCCGAGTAGCAGTCGCGCGCTAAAAAAGATCAGCACAACGAGCCTCCTCTATTGCAGCGCCACCTAACATTTTTCGAATGAAACAGTACAAAAACTTATCAGAGACTCCGTCCGAATAGACAGTTCAACTAAGCAGCAACATTAGACACCCGGATATACCCTCGCATGAAAACGAAACTGGAAGGCGAACAGCTGGCAGTGTAAGGCCGGTTTGAAGCGCTGTCCTCGGCGGAACAGATATCTGGCGACTGGGTGTGACCTTTTGACTTGCATCTGAAGTTCTTATCGCAGAAATCGGGTTAGGGTGGGGGGGAAATGAGGAGCGGCGTGCTTTGTTCGAGGATCAGTCGCGGACGCTTCAGGCGCCATGGCAGTTAGCCTTGAAGTTGGGTAACTGCGTAGTTGCGCTAAATATGAATTTCGCGATGCAGAAACGAAACCGAAACTGTTGTAAACTGTTTGGGAATGGTCCTGGGGTAAGTAGAACTACCAGGGTACTTAGGACAACTTGCGCAAAGGCAATAAAACTGCCTAAAATCATAAAGTAGCTTTGCAACCAGGCACTGCTTGACATTTTCAGCCGATTTCTGGGATTATTACTGTCAGAGCGTGAACCTGACGATTGAAAATCGTTTGCTAGTTCCCCATTCACGCCCTGATAGCAAAAAACAAGCGCTGGTGCAGAGTAATTACGAGTTGCACACATTCTTCGTTGGTAGCCTTGAGGCGCGATGACCACGCCCCTTTTCCACAACCAGGTGATTCAAAAGCGTGTCAAAAATCACGTTTCCGTTGCAAAAATGAAAACAAAACTGATTTTGAAAGGCCATTTTCTGATCTAACTCCGAACAGCTTTACTTGTTCGAGAAACGCCTGGAACGCTATGAAAAGGCGCTCCCAAAAGTATCGATCAAATTGATCGATTTTGATAGGCGCGGTAGCGAAAGAGTTAACGCGCCGACGCAACGCAGGCGATGAGGCGCGCCGTAGTGGAGGGCTCCAGATTAATTTTGACCACCTGGGGATCTTTATCGTGCGCTGAAATCTCGTACACACGGGCGCTTTTGCTTTTCGCCTCCATCAGAAAAGCGGCCGCCGCGGCAGTCTCAAAATTTCTGCACCAATTTTTTTCTTCACAGTGAAGCAAGCAAATGCTTGGACCATGAAAGCAGCACTTGGCTACCTACAAGAGGAAAATGATTTTAGCCAAAGGGAACATATCGTAAAAGTTCCGAGAGAACGCCCACCCCCGAAACACCGCCCACCCCCCCTAAGGGGTGAAATATTCCATTTACTAAAAGACCCCAAGATCACCCACCTAAAATCGCACTACCTTCGAGGCCTTTGAAAGCCTGGGAAATTCCCTCCGCAAAAACATCCAGTTGCCGTGAACACCGCCGATACAGTGTACTAGAAAAAAAAAGTATGTCGTCCGGGGCCGATTCAGGGGGTCCCTTTGGCGATGAAAATTTCTGCTGAGGAACTCCAGTCGTAAGCAGCGCCCCTGACGGCCGCTGCTTACCAGTTGGTTTCGGAAGTTTTGTTTGCTAAATTAATCCTTATTTATTGGCCTAAAAAGTCTTACATCTTCATTTCATGATATAAAGTTTTATAAAACCTGTAAAATAACTGTTTAGTTTGATTTAAAGACTTATAGGTGGCGCTGGCTACAACAGAAGTTCTCTGGGAATGCCTGTGCTCCATACAATTTTTTCATCGCAAAAGGACCCCGCACTTTACATTGGTTTTCCCCCCGCACGACATACCTTACCTTCTAGTACACTGTACCGCTGACGCCTCTATTTTGAACAAAATAGACACAACCTGTACGAATTTTTACTTGATATCTCCACAGTTTTGGTTTGCAGTGTGGCCACTTTTTTGTAGTTTTTCATACCTCGCCCGAAAGATCGTCCATCCCATATTTTTTACTTGAGATCTCTGCAGTTTGGGTGGCCGTTCTTTCGGAACTTTACGGTAAGCAACTGTGCCACTGGGGGGCAGTTTGGCGTGACGGAGGTCAGCATTGCCGGCTGGAGATGACAAAAGGAGGCCCCCTTTTCGTGTGGGGTATTCCTGAAGAATAGGGGCCCTCCTGAAAATTGAGTTCGCCCTGAGCTTGTACGACTACAACAAGTCACGCACCAAGGTAGGTGCGAGCATAGAGCTTTTGCAGACAATACCCGTGGAGCTTGCAGGAGAAAAAGAGATTCCACACTAGCTCCCAAGTGAGCAAGCACCAAGTCTCACTGTATGTGCTGTGCTGAATTTTCCTTACGCTGGCAAAAGTTGATTTCATAAAAGCTGCCCAATTCATTAGAAGACCTTCTCATACCTTCCCAGCTAGCACAGATCAGCAATGCCGACCAAATGCCAGTGTATCTGGACACGCCCTCGCCCACACCATGCACGAAAAAGGGCCTGAACTGGACGGCTGAAGTGGGCACTGCCAGTGACACTGTGCAAAATGAATTGTGGATGCATGGGCGAGAATCCCGGAGGACCTCGTGTGTTGTGTTTTTAACAAGTGTGGTACCTTGAATGTGCTCGACAGTACAGATGACAACTACCTCTGGGAAAAGTTTCCGGACAAGAAACTGTCTGCTAACAGGGTAGCGGAAAATGATGCTTACTGAAGCAGAGTCCTTCAATATACACTAGTTGCGAAACCTTGCTTCAAAACCTTGCGCCGTGTGAGGTTTATGAAGATGAAGGTTAAGTGTACTGGTGCAGCTCCTGGAGGACAAAAACTGAACTTTGCTTTATTTATCTTTAATAACAAAACATACTAAATAAAACTTGCCGTTCGAATTAGGCAATGCTTACTCTTTTTTTCCCCCACTAACTGTATGAATAGCAGCAGCCGCTGCAACCAGCTGAGTACTACTTAATCTTTCTGTCGACAGATGGCAGGCTAACCCAGTAGCCCTGCTGACTCATGGTTTGCCCCTGGCACAGAAGGCTAATAACAGACAGCTTTTCGATACATGGGCCCTATGGGGGGTTTTGCAACTTCACATATTGAATAACTCTAGACTGAAGCACGTAATGCAATACAAATAAATGTTTTGGCTGAGTCTGCCTCACCCATACTTTATGCTGTTGAAACTTCTTTTTCCCTTTTCACCCCGCATAATTTGCAAGTCCACGCTGTATGCAGGTGTTTACAGTAATTCACATCCGATACTCTGCAACAGCACTAAAGAAAGGCCTGCAGCATTTTTGAGCTAAGTGAGGGAACAGCTGTGCGTTATTGGCACTACCTTAATGCTTTCACACTGCTAGCCAGAAAACACAGCTTACTAAATAGCAAATAAGGCAGCACTGACAAATAAACATATAAATACTAGTAGTAAATAGCCTAAAAAGTACTGCAAAAGTTTGTATATAATGCAGACCAACAAGTCATGAGAAGAGATTTGGGGGTGCAAAAAAAAGGAACAATAAAAAAAGAATCTTCCTTTACCATTTACACCCAACCAGGACCACAACATCCACATTAAGAACTGACAATTTATGAACAGAAGTGCTGCTAAGGAATGGCAATCATCTACCACAAAGAACAAAAGCAGCAAAACATAATTATTGTAGCTGCTACAGTAAAACCTCGTTACGAGAGACACTCAAGGGGACCAAAAAACGTCTCTTGTAACCAAGGTCTCTTGTATGCAATGTTGCTAACATGGCGAACACAGGAAAACCAACCAAACCGCTTTCATTCAAATGTCTCTTATAACCAAGTGTCTCTTGTGACAGTGTCTCTTGTAACGAGGTTATACTGTATTTCCAAACCATCCTGCTTAAGGAGCAGGTCAGCCGAGCTTGGTATGTTCATGAGCGTTTTTAGCCTATGATCAGTGCAGAGACTGCAGGCTACCAGGATTGCCTAGGAATGTGGCCTTTGCTCTTGCTGATACATGCACTTTTGCTCCACTCAAAAGTGCAAGGTCAGATAACAGCTAAAATTGTGCACAAGCTGCCTTTGCTTTGCACCGGAATCACCATCCCTATTACTTCTATTTAGTATAACTTCTTTGGTAATTTTCTCACTGCAAGTTTGTAATCCCTGAATTGTGGTAGCAAACAAAAGAGAGCCACAAAGAAGGGTCACATACAGCTATGTACTAAGAATATTGTTTCATCCCCCCATGCAATAGGGTGCACGAATTTGACCCACTAAGGACCAAGAAATACCCATATTATACGTGCAACTTTACAGCAGTGCTGGGAATGAGAGCTGTGTACTTGCCTCAGTTTCGGAAGTAAGGTGAGCCAAACGGGCATGGATTTCTTCCACAAAAGCAGGATCAAAAACTTCTTCGCCCTTTGTATCGCCAACAACCACTTCATGCCATACTACACCATGCTCAGCCTTCACAAGATGAACTTCAAGCCTAGAGGAGAAATACAGAATGGAAAAAGTTGTCTACACTCTACCAGTTGGGTCAGTGCTTTGGTGCACTTTCCCACGCAGCCTCCTTTTTAAATGACTTGTCACAACAAGCTGCAGCTGTCCCACTGTAGCAAACAGCAGTAAAATACCAAAGCAGCGCTAAATTTTTCTGATTTTGTTACCTGTGTCTTTTACCACTCTCCTACTCCTGTTCTGTTTTACTGTTCCCTTCCTCACCTGTTAGTACTAAGTGAACAACTTGCATTTTCCATGAGGTTATAATTTTCATGTCTTTCCCAAATCACCTACCACTACCAAAAACATGTAATTACCTACCATCACCAAAAACATGTTGCCCTGTTCTGTTCCCTCCAGTGTTAGTATAATTGTTCAAATAATCAACTGGTAGTTTCAGATAATTTTTGCATCATTCAAAAATCACTATAGATGCATGCTTACCAGAATTTTCCTCTGCTTTATGCAATATGCCTTGAAAAATTCTACTCCCCTGTAGGAACCCACGCAGCCTGCAGGCCCCAGTACAATATATAATCCAGGTTTAGAGCCCACAGGGCTCATCGTGTTAGCTCACAAGTCGGCCTTGAAACACAAAACTGTGGTAAAATTTCCCCTCATAGCCTGCTAGGACAGCACAAAACGTCAACAGAATGTCCTCAACACGGACACACTAGGAAATCGCTGGGATGGGTCAGAGAAAATACATACCACGACCACTTTCTCTTCCTCACATCTTAAAAATGTAGTATAGTATGTGTAAAATGTTCCAAAACATAAGCTTTGGTAGAATTCACAAATTATACAGAGCCCAAAAAACAAGTAATTTGCAGCAGTAACTATCAACTGAAGTGAAAGGTCAACTGCAGCGAAAACTTTGACCTTGATTTTGATTGATTGTAGGGTTTAACGCGTCGATGCAGCGCAGGCGATGAGGCGCGCCGTAGTGGAGGGCTCCGGATTAATTCTGACCACCTGGGGATCTTTAACGTGCGCCGAAATCTCGTACACACGGGCATTTTTGCTTTTCGCTTCCATCAGAAAAGCAGCCGCCACGGCCGGAAATCGAACCCGCGACCTCGTGCTCAGCAGCGCAACGCCTTAGCCACTGAGACACCGCGGCGAGTGAAAACTTTGACCTCTTGGACACGCTATTTCTGTATAGTCTTCCTAAAAACCAGAAGTTGCAAAATATGAAGCCTCAAATGTGTGCAAGCAACAAGCGAAAATCAGAGATTTTGAGGCTGAAATCAGGAAAAGGGCATTGATTACGACCAAGAAGAAGGGACTTCACAGCCAGCTGACCAAGTGAGAAACACAAGCCAGCTCTGACGGCCGCTCGGGTGGAGTAGCTCGCACAATCCAGGTGTGCGAGGGTGGCTGCACTGGGAGAAACATGCACAGCATAGCTCGACCGGTTCTTGGCTGGGATGTCACTTTTGCTACATGGCTGCTGCTTGTATGTTATGGCAGCAGGTCTAGTGTTGTAGTAAGAAGGGCAGGGAAAAGGGGGGGGGGGGGGGTTCGTTAGGTTGTGTTGCCAGAATCCTGTTAGTCCAAAATAGTTTTAACATCTACTGCTGTATTTCTCTGCCTGAAAAGTGCTGTGTGCTCTGCAAACATAAGAACTACTTCTCAAGAAAGGTTACAGAGGCTCACAAAATTCTGTGGGTGTAACAAAAATTATATTAGCAGCTGCAGAACTGTGTCCTAGGAGCACCCAGTGAAGTGCTGGGAGATTCCTGATATACAATTCTGCTTCCTGGAAGATTTCACTTTAAACCTCAAATGCTCAAAGCTCCCAACTTTGGCGTTTTTGGAACCGAAACTGAATAGAAAAGGCGGCCATTACCGAACTAGATGTGACGTACGTGATGGACAGAAGCGGCCGCGTTAGAACCGGCAGCCGCTCAGAGTCGCCTTTAAATGCACGTGGTAGTGTCGCGTTTCACACTGTTATTTTCACAGAAGACCTCCCACTCACGTTTTCCCAGGATAATGGAGTTAGGCGCAATCTGACATCGCGTTGCTATCAATCGAGATGAAGTAGACCGTACGACAGTTATTTTTCCATCAGAATAACTGCCGTTTAAGCAATCCTTGGCATTGCGAGTAAAAAAAAGGGCACTGATTTACAAAGCTAATGTGTTGTACGATATCGAAAAGCAGCTTTGGTTAGCCGGCGCCTCGGCTATCACATTGCTCTCCTTGCAGGGAATAAACCTTGCGCAGGCGGAGATCAATCACTATTTTTACAATGCATTACGTGCAAACAACTTTGTGAATATCAGCCCAGTATTTTTCGCCTTGCTGCACATCGAGAATCGAATTATAAAAGTGGCCTGAAAATATAAGCCAGCTTTCACAGCTAAATTATGCACTAAAACACGAAAAAAGTTACCCATCTACCACTGTTTTCTACTTTCACGAGAGACATGTGCTGTAGAAAACATTTTACTTTCAAGTAAACTTTCCTAGCGCCCTACAAAAGTAAATACGTCATTTGGTAATTGAAAAAAAAAAAATCTAGTTTATTGTTTAGGAGAGGAGCAGTTTCTTTGGCTTTCACACTTCGCGAAGACGCCGGCCGATATTTGTGCAGCTGTATTTGTTACCACAAGCAAGGCTAATTTTGGTTCACTTGGCGAGTGAGGCAAAAGTCGCACAAATGTTTATACGCGCGTGTACAACAACTCTAGTTAGGTCGCAAAAGTTTGGACAGGTCTAAGGGATGGAGGCCGGTGGCGTTGGGCCAGCCCAAATGTGGCAAATATTGGACACGGAAGTGCAAGCGGTGAAGAATTTATAAAAGATCCTTTTTTTTTGTGATAGATGCAATAGGAATGACGCATGTAAGGAAAGTGCGCGTGTGGCACTTTTTTTTTTTTTGAGTAAAAATATTATTTTCAAGTAAAAAATGTTTTGCTAACACCAGAGCGTTCACAAGCGCGTGAATAGTCTGTAGACTTCTAATCTCTTTTATTGCACTGAAAAAATAATGGCAGAAATTACTACCTATGCGGTTAATTTAAACACGTGATGGCGACGGCGGTACAGCGTGGTGGTCTATAAGAGAAACCCCGGGCAACGTATCTGTGCGTATGGCAGAGTGCCGTGCAAGTCGCCAGAGAAGCGCAACCTCCAGGAAAAGGTTCCCCTACCTCCGTCACAGGCCGCTCGGAATTTGTTTCGGCGACTCTCCGCCAGGTGCAAACGTCGTCTGCACGGAGCTACTTTGAATGACGGTACCTAGCGTGCTCTGTGCTAACAAAGCTTAGGATTTTGCCATGGTGATTTTTAAGAGCATAGACGACTTATTTGGATCAAATTTGGACAAAGAAAAATTTGAGTGCAGTTGGCCTTTAAAACACGGCAAACACCTACGCTTACTTGCAACTGGCATATGAGAACAGGTTTGATGATAAGTGTAACTATGGCAGACCACCCTACAGGCATTGCAAAGTACGGAAATGCACTTACTTCTGGTCTAAAATGGTCCAGGTGCTGCCATCTTTGACTATTGCATGAGGGAAATCTCCTTGTAAGACAGTCTTGCCTTCGATAAGGATTTCAATACCTTTAACTTCAAGACTAACTTGAACATCCTTTTTCGTGGCTGTTTCGTGCAGCCGAAAAACAACCGTAAGCTCTTCCGCAGTCTGAATGAAGGAGTAAAGAGGCGGCTCTTGCTCTGGAAAAGGAAGAGAAAAAGGAAAGTGAATGCACACCACAAATAAAGCAAGCCATGTGCAATTGCAGATGATTGCAACAACTCGTAAGCATCTGCTACAAGAAATTTTAGCACGTTTTTTGTTAGCGCAAGTTGCATTAGCAGCTCCGCTGAAAGGCGACCTTCCATTCCTTCTGCAAGGTGCTCACTTACTTTTGCCGCCCTTAGTTTCTTCCACTTCATGGCCAACTTCTGCCTTGCATGAGTCAAAGACAAAACTGAAGTTCTTCTCTGAAGCCAGGCACAATGAATTTCCATGGGTATCAAATGCCACATACATGGGAATGGAGGCACCCACAAGCCTTCGGTGCCGCTTGAGGCTCCAAGAACCACCTTCACAGTTGGACACTGGAACGACAGTTCTCTTTAAGTGTTTTGTGACATCTGCTCGCATACAACTTGCAGCACATCAAGAGATCCCAACTAGCCTTAAATATTACCGACCCTTTACTAGCCAATCCAAAACTTATCTGCAGCTTCTAGTGTATTCCAGAAATAGGTACAACTGCACATACATGGGCCCTAAAATGCCTTTAGACACACCCATAAAGCACATTGGGTCTGACAGGGCACCATCCCAGTATTCTCCTCCAGCAGAACTTCTGCTAACGTGAAATATTTATAGAGTAGAACTGGATATCCAAACAGCATTTATTTCGGATACAAATCTTGTGTCCCCTTCTCATCTTAATTACAGCACCCTGGAAGAACCAAGACAGCTATCAGCCACTAATAAGCATTGGCTTAGAAGGGGCATGTAATCATGTGGCATTCATTTTTTTTTTGTCAGGAGGCATGGCATGTGCTGTGGCAAATGGCCACAGTGCATTCCTTTTTTTTTTCTTAAATCCCAGGTCATCTTCTCATATCTGGAATATCTTCCCATTGTGTGGGTGATAACACAGCGACTCCCTTCGCATGCTTTCCAGACAGAGCATGCGCAGTAAGTGGCAAGCGATCTCACAGGCAGCTGAAGCTAGTAATCGTTAGTGTTCACATGGGTGGACCTGGTGGCACAAGCTGTGTGCATTTCACATGAAAGGAGCCGATTTTGTGCATAAAAGTTCAGTGGTTGATGGCTGGTCCCACTACACAGGAACGCACTCGGCAAATATCGATGCACGCACTATGACAGCGGCTGTGCACCCAGTGTTTTTGGGCTGAAGGGTGTGGCCAGTCTACGTGGAGTAGACTTACTAGCTGTGCTCCATGTGGGAGCACACCGCTGAAGGTGTATGCAAGCAACTCTGGGCATAGGCGGCCATGGCAAGCAGACAACGAGAAGCACTAAAACAAGCTGTCCAAAGAGAGTGGTCTTTCACTGGCACTCGTTTAGATTCCAAATGAAAATGCTGTACAATATTGATGACACGATTGAGGCTGATTCGGAATTGAATAATTCCCATATAGAGTGACCTGTGTAAAAAATTGATTAGTTTTGGGCAGAGGTCGGCAAACTCACTCATGAGTCCACTCACTCAGACTCATTTGGACTCAAACTCACGCGTGAGTTTGAGTTTGAGTGAGCGCGAGGCTAGTGTGGCATGGTGAGTTTGAGCTTGAGTGAGTTTGAGCCGAGTGATCACGACTGAGTTTGAGTCCGATTGAGTTTGAGTCCATTTTGAGTTCTGAGTACATTTTGAGTTTGAGTCCATTTTGAGTTCTGAGTACATTTTGAGTTTGAGTCCATTTTGAGTTCTGAGTACAATTTGAGTTTGAGTCCATTTTGAGTTCTGAGTACATTTTGAGTTTGAGTCCATTTTGAGTTCTGAGTACACTTTGAGTTTGAGTCCATTTTGAGTTCTGAGTACATTTTGAGTTTGAGTCCATTTTGAGTTTGAGTTCATTTTGAGTTCTGAGCTCATTTTGAGTTAGAGTCCATTTTGAGTTCTGAGTACATTTTGAGTTTGAGCACATTTTGAGTTTGATTACATATTGAGTTTTGAGTACATTTTGAGTTCTGAGTAAATAGGAGTTTTAAGTCCATTTGGAGTTTGAGTACATATGAGTAGCCTAGCAGGCAGCTATGGTTGGCTGTGAAGTTTCATGCGTCACTGTGGGCTCGGAATTCAAGTTACCTGCGGGTATGGCACCAATCGCGATCTGCATGATCGGTTGGGAGGGAGGTGGTGTCCGATTTTTTTTAGTTTCTTGTTGAATTTTTATGGCCATAAGCACTTGCTGTATACCTAATTTTCGCGGCTGGGCGCGTGAGTGATAATTGACTGGTGAGGTCATAAAAAAGGGTTGTCTTAACTTTTCCTCCTGACGGATCCACTAAGAGCGTGGGAAAGGGTGGTGGGAAAGCACACGGCGGCGCTGGCGTGCTGGTTGTTCGCCTGCTACTGTTAACGGCTTGATATACTAGGGGTCACAAAGGAAGAGGTGAGAGCCGGGGGGAAATGGGGGCGGGGGCTGTCCTTTCTATTGTTTCAAATGAATTAGCTGAATTGACTGGGCAGCGCCCCTTAAGACAGAATAATGACCACATTAGATTGGGTGAAAAGTGAAACTGATGAGGCTAAGGCGTGTAAGGTATCAAATGAAAGGTCCGGATTAACGGAATCACGCGGGGTAAATAAAAAAAATGCTTCCTGATTGTAGTCATCAGGCAGTCGTAATGAGTCATAGATTGGGTTAAAATTCAAAATGACGCTGCGAGGGCATGTGGGGAATCAAATTCAAGGTCTCGATGTGGGGAATCATTCGGGACGAACATGAGATATAGATATATCATGACGTAGTCATGGTAAATCAAAGATTCGGTTAAAATTCAGGTTCATGACGCCAGGGCGTATCAAATTAAAGGTCTCGATGAGGGTAATCACGTGCTTCCTGATTATTATCATGACATAGTCAAAATGGGTCATAAATTAGGTTAAAATTCACAATGATGCCACTGGGTGTCCGGGGTATCAAATTGAAGGTTCCGATAAGGAAAATCACGTGGGACAAAAATGTGGTAGGGCTATATCAGGAGATAGTCATGGTTAGTCATTGATTGGTTTAACGTTCAAATTGATTCCGCTAGGATGTGATGGGTATCAAATCAATGGTCTTGATGAGCCGAATCACGTGGGAGAAATACAAAAATGCTTCCTGGTTATAACCATTAGATTGTCATAGCGAGTCTTATATTGGGGTAAAATTCGAAGTGACCCCGCTAGGGAGTGTAGGGTATCAAATTTACGGTCTTGAAGAGGGGAATCACGTGGTACAAATAAAAAAAAGGCTTCGTAGTTCGAATCATGAGATGGTCTTTATGAGTCATAGATGGGGTTAAATTCAAGGTGAGGCCGCTGACGCATGTGGGGCGTCAAATTGAAGGTTCCAGTTAGGGGAATCATGTCGGACACCTAAATAATGCGTCCTGGTTACAGTCATGAGTCATGGTTAGTTTGACTGGTATGAATTCCATATGACCCTGCTAGGGTGTGTGGGGTATCAAATTAAAGGTCTCGTCGAGGGGGTCACGTGGGACAAATATGAAAATGCTTTCTGGTTATAATTATGAGGATATCGCAAAAGGTATACAGCAAAAGGTACACTCTCACACTCTCACACACTCTCACACACTCTCACACACACACACACACTCTCACTCACTCTCACTCACACTCACTCTCACACTCTCACACACTCTCACTCTCTCACTCACTCACACTCTCACTCTCACTTTCACACTCACTCACACTCTCACTCAGTCACACTCACACTCACTCACACTCACTCTCACTCACACTCACACTCTCACTCTCACACTCACTCTCACTCACACTCTCACTCTCTGACTGTCTCAATCTCTGTGAGGCCATGTGAGTTCTGAATTCATTTTGAGTTCTCAGCCCATTTTGAGTTCTGAGTTCATTTTGAGTTTTGAGTACATTTTGAGTTTTGAGTCCATTTTGAGTTTGAGTACATTTTGAGTTTTGAGTACATTTTTAGTTTGAGTACATTTTGAGGTTTGAGTACATTTTGAGTATTGAGTTCACTTTGAGTTTGAGTACATTTTGAGTTTTGAGTCCATTTTGAGTTTGAGTTCACTTTGAGTTTGAGTACATTTTGAGTTTTGAGTCCATTTTGAGTTTTGAGTTCATTTTGAGTTTGAGTACACTTTGAGTTTGAGTACATTTTGAGTTTTGAGTACATTTTGAGTTTTGAGTCAAATTGAGTTTGAGTACATTTTGAGTTTGAGTACATTTTGAGTTTTGATTACATTTTGAGTTTGAGTACATTTTGAGTTCTGAGTACATTTTGAGTTTTGAGTCCGAGTGAGTTCTGAGTTTTGAGCTCAATGTGAGTTTGAGTTTGAGTGAGCGCAGATGTGCTGCTCAGCATTGAGTCTGAGTTTGAGTGAGTGGTGATTCGAAAAAAAAAATTGTGAGTGAGTTTGAGTGAGCCGCGCCAACTTTGCCGAGGTATGGTTTTGGGTATGTAGTTGGGTTTGTACTGCAGTATGTAGGCCTGCAGCGATAAAACAATAACCCTGCCAGATTTCACAGTGCTAATTAACTCATAAGTACGTTAAATTAAAATTTGAAAATGATTGTATTTTAGTATTGAACCCATTAGGTTCCTACTATGATAGCATTGCTTCTGCCTTTCGAAATATGGCAGCCCCTTTTTTCCATATTATGGGCATAAAGCATGACAATTTATCAACTCCTGAATAACAAATGCAGTCTGTAGTTCTAACTAAAAAAGTTCCACCAGAAGACACTTTTGGAACAGCCCTGCTCCCTTTGTTTGCTGACATGTTGCTCTAACCACTTTCAATGGCACGTTATTTGTTATCTGACTGCCTTTGAAGCAGCTTAGCGTGACCTTTGAGTGGCGAGGGCGGGCGTGAACAAAGATAACACAACCATGCATAATAAAAACATCACAAAGTTGCGTGCAGTCAGCATTCCAGATAAAAAACCTGTGCGAAGAAACACTTCGCAAAGTGTGTTTATTGTGTGACTAACACCCCTGCCACAAGGCAAATTTAATGTCATTCCCATTGAATGTCATTCGTTCAAAATGGCATGTTTGCTGCCACACGGGCAAATGTAATGCCATTCGATTAAAATGACATTAGGGACCGAATGAGTTTTCGGAACCCATTCGACTGCGTTCTGCCAGCAAATGTATTATCTCGACACCAGAGACTCGGTGGGAATGCCCAACCAGAACAGATTACTAAAGTATCAGTAGCATTATATTTTTATATGTGTATAATGTTTAGTCATTTGTTTATTTATATGAAACAAGGCGAATAGAGCTGTAAAGAAAGAAAACTGCTAGTCTCGCTACCGTGTTCAATCGTGTTCAATAGGTTGCTACAACTGTGCTTAATGTGCATTCAAAAGTGCAGTAAAGGTATTTAAGCTCTTTTCGCTCAGTTTTTGCTAATATTGAAGCGCTTACTAAAATATTTTCTCTACGCAAGTTTTTACCCATCGCAACTGCATCATTTGCAAATGACATTAATTTTGGCCGTGTAGCAGCGTGTCAAGAAAATGGCATTAAACTTGCCGTGTGGCCGGGGTATAACATGATATGTGAAAGAATCAACAGGCCTTTTCTAAGCTTTCCAGAATGTATGCTCCACGATCTCAAGATAAGGAAAAAATACGCATACAGCGTACAAACTTCTGCAGGTGCAAGTAGAGAAATTAATTATTGGATGTAGATTTTCTTTGCAGTAATCCCTCATTATAATGAAATCGCTTTACTCGACATACCGCTTTATTCGAAATTTCTTCTGGTTACAACCCAAACGCATGCATTTTAGGCCACATTACACGAAGCACACGAAGAGCTTGACTCGCTTAGAGCGAAGTGCGAGCGGAAGCGTCGTCGAGCGGCGGCGACCCAGTGGTGAGTCAGGCTGTAAACATGGCTGGTCAACGCAAGCTGGTGTTTCCCCGGCAATTTTCTCGAGCCGGTCACGCTGGATTCGCCCCAACAGACCATCAGACTTTAGACAATCAGTCGAAATGCGTGGTAGGGCCATCGAATTTTGTTCCTAGACATTGGTCGATCTCGCGGTCACAGCAGTGCACGAATATCGGCACTCGAACCGTAGAATTAGCAGTGCCGTCGACAATGGGGTGCTAAAAAACTCTTGTGTTGCAAACTTCACGGCTGCACACCTAGGGAAAAAATTGCTCAGCGATCTTTCAAAGCCCCTAGTGCAAAACCGGTTAGTTTTCCTGATTGCGATGTGTACCCACAATGAGCAGTTAATTGATTTTTTTTTTAAATTTAACAAACATAACCTCAGATTTGAGCCACGGCGTTTGCGGCGCTTCCCAGTGCCAAACTCTTGTAGCCTTCCATGACGCCCGGACGCCCCCCTATAAAAGTGGCCGCTGCCAGTGCCACTTTTATGTGCGGAGACCGCAGCATCATGCAATGCTTGGCCTAATTGGAGTAGGGGTGGCTTGCGCCCGGCAAGAACTTGAAACCGCCAAAGCTCACTGCCTTTTCTGCACATGAATAAAGTTTTGCTTTACTAAATACGCTATGCTTTGATTCCTCACAGCTGTGGTGCAATTAAAGCTCAAATGCTCTAGGTTTTCTTGAGTAGTTGCTTATATCGAAATACCACTTATAACAAAATTTTCCGTTGCCCCGCTCACTTCGTTATAACGAGGGATTACTGTGTGAATTTCGGATGATACAAATATTTTTCACTGTCCCGAGTGATCTGTAGCATCAAGAATTTTATTGCCGTTCAATTGCACCTCACGTACTTTATTCATATTCAGTATATATGCAAAAACAACTCCAGTACAATAGAGTGAAAAAGCATCGAAGAAAACGTGGCTTAAGTTTATGAATCGGTTGCTGAACTGTTTTATTTACTAGCACAGTAAAAACTGAAACTGAGCTGAGACAGAATGATACTAGCTTTTGTTCTTTTCAGTTTGTCACCTTGCCAGTAACTTTACCAAGATTACTCATCCACGCGAAAAGAACAAAAGTAGAGCAAGCACTCACTGCAGGTGAAGGTAAGCCATTCCAAGACGCACACGAAGTGCACAGTCGTTTCTGGGATGCTCACACTTCCTTGCACATCTTGCGGGCGGCTAACGTAAGCCAGAAGGCACTCCATCTGCTGGCTACTCAGGAAGTTGCTGTGGGCACTGGTCAGCAGTATGGCACCTGGTTGGGTCCACTCCAGGCAATGTGTGTAGCACAGCTAATAAAACGATGTGCAAGCAAATGTTACTCACACTTTGCATATCATTAGCAGGAACGTCATATTGCTACCGTGCATTATACTTCTTCAACAAAACACCTGTTTCCACTGTACGAAATTCTTCCTGTGTTTTGTTTGTATGATTATCGGTTAATGTTGTGCTACAAAGCTTTTGTTGAGTATGGTACCGATACCATAATAAAACTTGCAAGCTAAAAAGCAACACAAGTGTTCGCATAACAAGGCACAAAGAAATGTTTGCTGTACCCACACCTAGAACAACTTATGATGAACAATCTGTCTTACAAACTACCTTCCTTGCTAAATTTATTAAACCATGAAGATTTTGATCCGTCATATAATCCTATCTATCTCATCAAACGCTTCGCCCAGCTCATTTCATCTCGGGAATAGTACATGCCTTGAACTTTATTCTTTTTTCTTTTAGATTGCTGCTTTTAGTGTTCACGTCACTTCATGACCATGCCTATGAACTTTTCTGTACTGTTATTGCGTTATCTCACAAAAGTTTTGTATTACTGGATGTTACGTAACACTTGTCAATTTATTTGCATTCATTGTTCTTGATTGATCATCATGCTGCTGTTTGCTGGCTTGTAATGGGGTCGGGACCTTGTCAAGCTGCTCGAGCTTTTAGTCCCGTACTCCTCCTTTTCAAAGGAAATAAAGCTGTTTGATTGATTGATTGATTGATTGATTGAAAGCACCACCTTACACCAGAAAACAATGACTGTTTGTGCGCGTGCTTGCACAAAACAGAAAAGGGCTAAAAAAAACTGGGACCAACTGCTGATACATTTTGTTACATGCAGTCTCTGTAAACACCACGATGACATTCCTGGCTTTCTTTCAGTTTTTATAATGACGCTTTTTTAATCATATGGTTATCAGAGACGTGGTTAACAGACAGTGATGACAATCTGTATGGCTTGCCAGGCTGCACAGCTGAGTGTTGTGATCGTAATTTTCCCTGTACCGGTGGGCCTGCCAAGTCCCCCTCATCGTACAAACATCATTCGAACACCTAATTTAATAACTTTGAATGTGAGTCCATATGGCTGGAGTTTGAGAGTTCGACAGCAGTCCCATATCAATGAACAATGCTCACACCATAACTGTCGATCACCGTCCACCCCTCCCCATTTCCTACAATGAATTCTGCTATCAATTTGAAAAAATCTTGCATGCATTAATTTATAAAAGTAAAAATGTCACAAGATAGGGCAAAGTGCACATAACTATTATTGATCCAAGCAGCCAATCCTCCAACGAATATGTGCGCTGGTTTCTATTAAGTTGCTTTCTTCATCTTGGGCTCAACTCGACCTGATGTGACCAGTGCCAACACAGTAATTGACCATATTGTAAAGAAGATAACAACATACTACACAGTTGCATCCCAGCCACAGTTGGCAAACTTTGTTTCAGTTTCAATTGTAATAAAATGTTTTGCCTTAGTGTACAAGAGCAGTCAACTGCTTTGTGCCAATAAATGTAAAAGCTATCGTCCCCCTTTTCAGTGCCAGCGTACGTACACACAACAGCCAGCAATAAAAGCCATGCGTTTTTTTATGCAATTGAGTGACCCGCCAATGCCGTCCATCAGCCTTACTGATAACCCCTCTAGCCAACCGCACATGTAATTTCAACACATTGCCTCATAGGGTCGCTTGCATTCATGCGCCTTCGTCGTTCGTTCAACACTGGTTGGCACAATTTCAAACACATTCTTTTATGTTACGGAAAAATTCTACAGAGATGCAAAAGAGAAACGCCAGTTGCAGGTAATTATAAATAAACAAAGCATCATTCATCATCACACAATGGCCACAAGAGGTACGAAAATGATGATCTTGCAGTCAAAACAAACTTATTCAGCCTATAGTGTCCCTCTAAATGATTCTTTAGTGCTAAGGTGTTATGGCCAAAGTTGGTAAGTTGACGTGCAAGTGTGGCTCGCTTTTAAAAAATCAGGCATGCAGAAAATAGCCGAGGTTTACCTGCCAAGGCTCTCCCTGTGGCCGACTTGGAGAGCTGAGCACATAAATGGTGCCAAGGCCATCCGAGATGAGGCACCACTCCGCATGAGGAAAGTCTAAGGTGCACACCCTGTGGCTGCCACTGCACTCGGGAACTTGCCAAACAACACGAGGTTCCACAAGGTGACTCTCCTAAAAAAAGCAACACGTAACTCACATAAATGAACCTCGCTATCTTCTTGGTGATGAGGCAATCAGAGAATTATAGTGCGCTAATTTTGTTTCCTTATGTTTAAGAAGACCTTCCCAACGCAGCTACCAGGACCACGTGCCAAGGCAATGGTGCTGCGCTCTAAATCCCACTAAAGCCATAATTGGATAGCTGGCAGACAGTGGGAGCAGTGCACACACAGAGCAGTGAAGCCTTACAATGCCTAGCTTGAGCTCCAGGACAAGTAAAATGAGGCGATTTCCCAGTAATCCACCAGGAACCTTGTCCAAAATTTTTGCACAAAAGCTCATGCTTTCGTGTAAAGCAGGAGGTTTGCACAAAAGCACAAGCTTCCACTGCACAGTAGTAAGTCGAATGAAGTGCATATTATTATTTGAATGCAGGTGCCAATAATGGGATCTAAAATTTTAGCCGATTTGGAACAGGCTGCCCATTTACGCACAAGAGTTTTCCGAGTTTTCATATTTGTTTTCTCAGTGCAAGCCCACATATGCACCAGGCACCTGGATATGATACGGGCAAGTCATTCTAGCGTGCTACGTGGTAGCCCACTGCCCACAGGAGTTGTGGGGCAGAGCTTCTGGTGGCATTGTGAACACTGGGCGCAATATACTGCATGGCAAGCCAAGGAGATAAAACAATAACAAGCACAGGGTATCTCACTTGGCCACAATACAAGTTTTCCATGCCGCCTCTGGAGCATCATGCTTCGTGTCATAAAACACCTACTGCATTGCTCAAACTAGTGCTTTTTATCTTTGATAGAAAATCAAACATTAACTCTCATTTAAGCCATGCCTCCCATGTCGAATTAAAAAAGAACAGAACTGCACTGGTCGCCTGCCACCACGCATGCTGGAAGTTGTATGAAGCAGCAAATCTCTACACATTTTTGATTACGTTTAAGCAGTGAAAGTGTTTCCAGCCTTGAACGATTTGCTAGAGCACTTCTCAAGCTTGATATTTCCGATATAGCCAGCTCAAAAGCATTTAAAATGCTGACGATGTTCAATTTAGGATGCAGTTGGCAACGTTAGAGCAGTGAACTACTGTTTTTGCCATAGAGAATTAGCCAGCCACAATACATACTCTTTTGGCTAAAACACTGAACTAATTGATTACAGAAATAAAATTACTGCAATAATACTATTTTATTAAGTTGTTTTTGCATCATTGAGTCTGCCAGTTTGCGTTATAAGGTTGTTCACCCCTTCTAATTGTATTGTCAGGGTGCTTTTCATAAGTATTGGCAGCAAACAAAGTAGATCACTCTACTTTCCAGGTAATGCACACTCAATGCACTGTGCTTGTCTTCCTCGGACCAGCACTAGGTTTTTAATGTGAGAGCGCCAAATGTGCCGTTGCTGAAAAAGCCATGATTCCGAAGCCTCTTAAGCGAAGTAACACCCGGAATGCTGAATCCTCTGAAGCTTCCCAAGAAAAGAATGCAACGCCAGCAAGAAAGGGGGGTTTTGATTTTGATCGATTTGGTTGTAGGGCTTAACTCAAAACCGATTTTAGTACGTCTTCAAAGCTTCGTTTACAGTACGAATGTATTAATAAAGAATTTACCAAAGAGAAATATTTTTTGACAATGCGCTGACGCAATGCAGGCGATGAGGCGCACCGTAGTGGAGGGCTCCGGATTAATTTTGACCACCTGGGGATCTTTAATGTGTGCCGAAATCTTGAACACACGGGCGTTTTTGCTTTTCGCCTCCACCAGAAAAGCGGCCGCCGCGGCCAGGAATCGAACCCGCGACCTCGTGCTCAGCAGCACAACGCCTTAGCCACTGAACCACCGCGGTGGGTTCGTGGGCTCGTCTCCATTGCTGGGCAATGCTCAGGCATAGTGGGCATGCACAGAGGGGCTGGCTTGCCAGGAGCCAACAGACACGAGCTTTGTCTTTGTTCTTTCTTCACTTTCGTGTTTGCCTTTTTTTCTCTTCTGCCTTGTTCGGCTGTTTTGGCGTGCTGCTATCAGAAGCGTTGGCTTGGACGTGTTGGCCCTTCAGATGTGGCGCATCAGAGGTCTAGACTGAAAATGCAATGGCAAATCCGCTCTAATATGAACAAGACTCAACAAAATGTTCCACGCAAGATTTCACAGAGAATTGTGCCTGCGAGGCTGGCGTTTTCAAGGCATGTGACGCTCGCAGACACCTTTAACTGAGAACAAATGGTCCAGCCAGTTGCAATCGATAAATGAAAATGTTTTTTTTTGTTGCTGTTGTTGGCAATCCCGTGCAGCTGAGACTCCTTAATTCGCTCACCTCGAGAAAAGCAGTGTGTTGCAAATGGCCTCAAACACAGACAACCTTTTGGTAGTTGCAACCCATGAGACTCACATAGCAATCCCCCCCACACTTCCAGGACTTCATCACAATCTTACACCCACATGCCACAAAGTTTTTTCCCCATGCCTTCCACATTTTGCAAACGACGCACTTTGCAGTGCACCATGGCAGTTTAAGGCGGAAACCGAAACTGCCGCGTGATCGAAAACTTTTAATGACAAGTGTGACACTAGCGCCATCCATTTTAGACAAGCCCAACTGCTCGCTGTAAATGGTCTATACACAAGAGGACGCAGCATATGGCAATGCCGTCACGCCTTGGAGTGCCCATCCGACCAATCCGAGTGCCCATCTTTGTTACGGTTGACTGCGGTGCCCAATACACCTCACACACGCTTTTGGTTACACAAAACAAGCAAATCCCGCAGATTCCTAAGGCAAGAGACGTATTGATATGCAACAGCATTACCATAGTTCGACAATTTTGCACTCTTCTATTACTATGCTATAATATATGGCACTGTGCGACCCCATAAACACAACTTCACGGCAATGTGCACCACCTTTTATCATCCCTAGATTGCAAAGCAGTAAATATTTAACACATCGACATCATGTACGTCAAACAACGGTTGCCCTCGCAGCCCGAAACAAGGTGACAAAATGCCAGCCTCACGTCTTGTACTTAAAACCCCACGAACATTAGAGAGAAAGACAGAAGGGTTGTGCACGTACAGGTACCCAGTAGTGGTTTTCTAAGAGTGGTCACAGTGAAAGAACGCACTAAATACCATATTACACATGTACTCGTTTAAAGTACCCTGTATTTGCAATCAGTTCACTCTGGTGCAGCGGAGGCTTTTGTGCATTTCCTTGATTGCTGCAAAGTTGCAGGGACCAAGCAGCTGATGCTTTTCGTCCGCAGGCAATAACAGCGCATGATCAAGGAATAAAGTGATTTAAAATGCTATATAAGAAGCCGGAATATGTTCAAACTGTTACCTGTGAAAAGTGTGCCCACATGACGTGGTGCGCATCAGACATGTAAAATAGAGTATTGGCATCCCAAGGATCCTGGACGAGGGAGTTAATAAACCCGGCCATCTGAACGTGGAGGTAGCCATACTGATCATCCTCGAGGTGAATTTTCTGAACTCCTATTTGAAAAAAGGAAGAAATTAACAGCCGAACAGCGTACACGCACGTCCGGTACAGAGAAATGTTACTGACATGCTTTGATCGAAGGACATTAAATGCACCTCATAGTCGCCAGATTATCTTACCTCCTTGAAATGCTTGCCTTATAATTGGTAGGGGCTCAAGTGTGAGTCGGTAACTCTCGAATTTAGCATCTAGCAGGTTTCGATTCGGAACAAGATCGAGCCTAGCTGCGCTCGCCGCCATTTTCATAGTGGATAACAGCCTAACAGGACAGATGGTAACAGCTTTCGGACCCCCTATTCATAAGACAGATGAAACCAGCACAGGTATTCAATCCACCAGCATTGTTAAATGAAGTCTAAAACGTAGCCAAAGGCTGAATAAGTTTTTATTTGAACAGACATATAACACGCTTACCTTTTTTTTAATGGTCAATGTTTTGTTTGGGGGAAAATGTTGATGATGATGATGATGATGCCCTAAAAAATTCTCGCGCGTACTCAAGGGGGGTTTGGGCCAACGTTACTACAGTAACGTTGGGCTGTGCTCATCATATTACAGGGATAGTGAACCATACTGGCGTAGCCAGAGACAGGCGGTGAGGGAGACGGCCGAGAAATGGAAGGGGGCAAGGTTGTCAATTTTTGCAAGGGCCACGGCATGTAACTTATTCTTTGTAACGAAGATTTGGTATATCATGCAGGTACTGCATTGTTCGCGAATCAACGTCCAAAGGCTTCACCGGGTATTTGCGGTGTTCGTTTGGGGCTCAACATGGGAGAGGTGCAGCAGAACAAACCTGTTTCGGAGAGTCCGAGATGGCGGCTTGGGGCTGGCGCACCTTTATGTGCGACAGCTGGTAAACCGGTTTTTGTTTTGGAGAGATGTTCGTGACCCGTTCTTGCAGAGTGTCATGCAAGTACGGCTGGCGCGTGCTATGCCGGAATATGTAGTATCAACATGGTGCATGCCAGGTGGCGTGTATGGGTATTTTAAGGAAATAGTTATGACGGCCCGTTTTCTATTCGCACGTTTTTCTGGCGAGTACCTGTCCTCTGTGACACGCAAAAAACTGTATAAGGACATTTGCGATGTTGTTTTCCCCGTCCCTATGTATAGATATAATTACCGTGCTGGGCCAGGCCAAAATGTGCTAAAGCGCGTCAAAAGAATGGAGGTTCACCCTGGTGTGAAAACCTTTTTCTTCAAATTACACACAGGCACCTTGTCTGTTGGAACCTGGATGCAGGATAGAGGGATATCTGTGCCATGGGGAAATCAGTGTTCAATTTGTAAACAACCAGAAACGATAGAGCACGTTTTTCTGCATTGTTGGGCGGCGGTATTTTTGTGGGATGTCCTCCAGAGGAAGATTTCCCGCTGAGGCCCCATGGCATACGCTGTCTAGCGGTGGAAAAACGAGGGGGGGAGGGGGGGGGGGGCGCCCTTGGACCTCGTTATGTTGGTGTCCTTGCATAGCATATGGCGCTCGCGCATGGCCTGGCTCCACGGTGATGTGGACGCCCGCCCTACGCGGCAATGTTTTCGTGAGTCTATATCCCAGTACGTAGAAGTCCAGAAGCGCAAGGCATGCACTCCTGAGTGGCTGTCAAGGATAGAACCCTTAACTACGCTTAGGGAATTTTAGAGAGACATCAGCCTTCATATAGGTTGGTGGCTTGTCGCTCGAGTTGCTCATGTGGATATGTTTGTTTTGTGTTTCTGTGTTGTGTCGAAGACCGGCATTAAAGAAAAAAAAAAGAGATACTATACTGGTGCTACTGTGCTAAATCGGTTGTTGAAATACGTGAGAACCTCAAAATACTAATTTATTTCCGGAAAAAGGCCGTAAAAGGAAACTTTGTCATGTATAAAACCCGAATTGGCCATTAATTAGCTCCCTTCAGCCATAGAGCCTTCAGCAATTCAAACGACCTGAAGCAGAAAGAAAATCTTGAATGAAATTATTATATCCCTTTTTGCATACCCCAAATTTGTTGCGCGATTGGATAATATAATCGTATCGATAAAGTCAGTGGCGTAGCCAGAAATTTAGTTCGGAAGGGGGGGGGGGGGGGTTGTGCATATGCAACAATGGTGCCTCCGCACTACTGCAATATATATATATATATATATATATATATATATATATATATATATATATATATATATATATATATATATATATATATATATAATGCGTGTGTGTGTGTACACCTGTTAGTTTGCGGGGATTAATTGGTCGCAGTTAGTAATTGGAGATCCATGTCTGGAGAGGCCCTTGCCCTGCAGTAGGGGTAGACAGGCTGATCCTACAAATAGCAAGGAATCAAAACAGCGCACACAACCATACATACACGAGCAGTCATCCTGTCATAGGACTCCTTTGGACTTTCTCGGAAGAAAAAGAGTGCGTGCACGGGGAGGCGCACGCAATCTCCGCCCCAAAGCATTGAAATATACATTTATCTGTCATCAGAGCGCGTAGAGGCACTCTACCTAATCGCCTCGTCGCTCGCGTGCCTCCCAACGTGTGCCACTTGAAACAGATCAAGCAAGGAAAGCAACAAAAGATGACGACAAACCCAACTGACGAGAATCGGCCAACACCACGCTCATGTTAGGCTGCAAGAGACAGCATCTTGACAAAACCAGTGAACCTACTCAGCACATGCAGGCACGCCCCTAGCCATAACCAAGTGAAAAACACCAAAATAACTAAAAAAAAGTGTACATAGTCAGCAGGTGCCCGAAGAGGAAAAAATATATGCTTACAAGTGAAGCCGACAAAGTCAATGCGAGGGGATTTATTTGAGTTTATTTTGAATACTGCTGATTTCAACCAAGAGAACAAGAATACAAGCACATTGCAAGAGTGGAATACCAGATATACAATAATTACAGAAAGCCAGATATGTAGTTCAAATAAATGCAGGGATGGGCGGTTACAGTTATAAACAAAAGTACATAATTATTGACAGTATACACTTATTCACACATTTGTGCGCTGCAACGCCTGATCCCACAATCAATCCCCCCCACAGTTAAACCCCACAATCAATCAATCAATCAATCCGGGGTGCTCGAATTGCTTTCTATGTCGCGTGCCTAAAGAGCATGATCAAAAAAAGGGTCTGAAAACCAACAGGTAACACACCTGTTACGAGAAACACCTACATTTAAATAAGGAAATTTGTTACCATGTACATTTGTTTCATGATCGTGGTGTCCAACATAGAAAATGCTAGCACGATAATTTAGGTTTCCATTAGCCTGCTCCTGCAAATAGACTAGTTTGGAGAGCCGCCTGTGGGCTCGCAGTAAAGCGAGATCTGCAGGCGCCTGCGTTTCCGACTTTAAGCACGTCCTCTGGAGAGCCTGCGATATCACGGTGCACATTCAGAGGGCGAGTACGAGCAAGCGGCCGTTAGTTGTGGACGCTCTGAGGTAAGTTTTAAGTCGTCGAAGAGTGGAGAAAGAACAAGTATCTGCAGCAGCCGATGCACATTCGGAAACATAGCCACTGGACAAAGAGCAACTGCCTGCAGTGCTGATGTGGCCTCTTCATGCCTCTCATTCTTGCATTTCGCAGCCCACACAAGTAGTTCTCCGTCAAGCTCCCCGACTGACACGAAGCTCGAGTACAAAGCAGAAAATTCTTCAGCCTTAGGTGCAGACTCGGCCTGACGGATGTTCTGAGGAAGCAGCGATGATAGCGACCGTAAAGTACGCCGGTGGTTTACGAAGGGCACATCCAACTGCGTTCCAAGATGATCCATGAACGGCAGGAAGACTGCAATTCTAAAATACTCTTCGACGCTTGTGGCATGGAAGTTAGAGCGGTTACGCTGTCGAGCGGCGACACGTGGCATTTGCATTTCCACGGCCACTCCTTCGGCCATTGATAGGGCGGCTTCAAATATTCCGGGAAAGCCAGAGTTGCGCATCTCGCTCACCGCAGCCTGGACATGGTCGATTAAATCGAGAGCGATAACTAGGTCGGAAGAGGCCGTTTGAAGCTGTCTTGAAAGTGCGAGCGTGAGCGACAGTGCTTTTGCTGCGATACTGACGCTTACGATGAACGTGGGTGTCAGCACGCAAGCAAGCAACTGATGCGCTTTCGGCGAAGCTTCGACGGCAGCTTCTGCTATGTCCTCAAGTGCCAAAACGACTACGCCAAAGAGCTCCAAGAATGTCTGGATAGCCTCGTGGCGCTCCACCCAACGGGTCTCACACAAGCAATGAAGCCTTTGTTTAGTCAGGTCACTGTTTTCACTTATCTTCTCTCTCAGCAGCCTTGACCGGACCCCCGACTTCCTAACGAATGAGCACACCTCCTGAATTGCACCGAATGCATTGCGAATTTCTGGAACACTACATGAACTATACACAATGCAAGATTCAAGGAATGACTGGCGCAGTGCACATACGCAGGAACGTCCCTCTGGATGACTGCCTGAACACCACTGAAACGGCGAGACATGTTTGCTGCGCCATCGTACCCCTGCCCACACATGTATGAAGTGTTCACGCCTGTGTCCTTGAGCAGTTTCAGTAGCGCGGAGGCGAGGCCTTGCCCGGTGAGGCCCGTAACTTCCGTGAAGGCCAGAAAGTCTTCGCGCAAAGTACCGCCCCAAAGGTACCTGACGCAAACTGACATTTGCTCAATGCCTGTAAAAATAAAGTTAGAGAAAACAATGCATCAGAGCCAACTTAGAAAAAATAAATGTTTTTATGCTTAACCCTATCGCTTATAAAATGGTATCAATCGCTTATAAAAATGGTAGTGTAGTAAGTGATCCTGCCGGTAATTAAGCATGGCGTGGAGCTTTGAGTAAACCGGTAAAAACTGTCTGCTATTTACGTAAAAGTGCACATGCACAAAAGTTTAGTCAAGCTATTGCACTGATCTTGCTTACCTCAAATATCTGTTGTTTCATCGGCAAGAAGGGCGAAGCACTTGGCAGTGTTGACTCGGGTAACGATGTTTTCCTGCACCAGCTTTGCACGCGCCCCTAGAATTTCATTCTGAATTTGCGGACTGAGATACGTGGCGTTTCCCGGGGCTGCCAGTACGTGCTCCTTTAATGTATCGTCGCCACAGCGCATCTTGAAGAGCAGAAGTGCACGGAAGTTTCCATCATTTTTCGATAGGGTCCTCTAAGGTAAGAGGACCGGCGTCACGATGTCCCCTAAGAGGCATTCCCTGCCTTCCGCAGATGACCGCTTCGATTATAGATCCTAGCTTCTTGCGGTTCGTCTGCAGTTGTTGCCGAGCACCGGAGTTGATCTGCTCAGCAACAGTCTCCTTCCAAGGCTTCCATGAAGTGCGCTGCACGAAGCACCGCCGCCTTGTGATACTCGCAGTCGCTGTGGCTCTGGAACGCTCCCAGTGCATTTTTCCAGCGAGTAAAAGGGAGAAGTACCAAAGCACCGAGCTTCTGATGGCCTCCCTTGCCAGAACTTTCATGTCCGAAGAGGACGCAAACCTTGCAGAAGGCTCCTTTTTGACACTCAGAATAAAGCAACCAAGAATACCTTTGTTGCCACTTCGGCTGAAACTTCAGTTTTCGACTTCCCACACTTGGAAATGTGTAGTGGCAATCTGGCATCTACGGATTCGAAACTAGGCGCCGTCTTGTCTCGTCGTCTTTGATGTCGTGACGTTTCGGGCCGTTTGCGATGTAAAGTCCGATGTCCCTATCCGAAACAACGTCAGTCGGCAGCACTGAAACGGCGTCGGCTTGAGGGCATTGCGGGGCAGCAGAATTTTCCACGGTGGTCGTGGTACCTTGACTTGTTGAAGCCTTGAAGGAACAGGATCGGCAGGGGCAGAAGCTGAGAGAATGAGCTACACAGCGCGAAAAAAGACCAGGGACGAGACGAAGACTACAAACAAGCGCTGACTTAATTTTAATGAAAAGATACACACATAAATATACATTCTATCGCAATGGCAGGCAGATAAGCTGCAAAACAGCCACGTGTACAAAACAGATTAAAACCCGCTGTCGGCAGATATCGAAGCTAGTGACAAGGAAAAATAGGACAGAACAATCATCAATGGGAAAGTTCACAATTGGGTGCCCAAGTAAGTAATCTCATTTTTTGACAACAGAATGGACGGGGCACTTATGCACTTATCTCCATCGCTTATTATCACAGCTGCCTCGATAATCTCTCGAGTAAGTGCATGACCATGACGGCTGAGAACAAGGCACTCGTCAAACAGTGGCGTACAACCTGCCTGGTCACACGAACGACAATGCCGGCTGAGATTCTCCTCCAAACCGCGCCTAACATTATTATCGTGCTCCCGCAACCTGTCATTCAGACAGCGGCCCGTCTGTCCTACGTAATTCCTACCGCAAGAAAGGGGGATCTTGTAGATAACCCCTTCCACACACTCAACAAAACTTGTGCGGGGATTTATGGGGCAAACACTAACCGCTTTAGAATTGAGCCTATTTATTTTACACAGCCTGGACAATTTATGCGGTGCAGATAACATGACCTGACGATTCACACGCTCGGAAACTTTCTTCAATTTGTGTGACACACGATGAATGTATGGCTTGACAACAATTTTCTTTTTTGTGGATGACTTGTCACTGTTTTCCTTGTTAGTGTTCTTAAGAGGCTTAAGCATTCTTTCAGCAACAGCACTGATCAAAAGCGGAGGGTAGCCTGCAGACAGAAGACGGGAGGCTTGAAGCTGTCGGACATTGCATGAGGGCATGATATTTTGATGACATATTTGACAAACATGTATGAGCAATACCCCGCTTGACAAGCTTTGAATGGCAATAAGACTCATATGAAAGCAACGGCTTATTACCACGTGGTTCATACCACGAACACACGTGGGAATCCTTGAACAACAAACTGTTGCGACTGGCCATCCGAGCGCAGTCACCGGTGTAGCGACGTTGCCTTGCTCCGTCTGCTATCGACGCGGCGAAGAGCAGAGCGATGAAGTTCTCGAGCCGACGAAAAGTTAAGCAACATTTATATACAGTATGTAAGGGTAAGCAAACGTTACACGGCTCGCACAAGGGCGACAGCGCCTCTCCACTCGGTGCCTCCGAAAAGTGCCGCCGAAGAATGCCGCCGTAGAAAGCCGATGGAGGATGCCGACGGGCAGGTTTTTAAATGCAGAGCATTTCTTTAACTCACGATGTCACCCGTTCTAGTTGTCCGTAGTAGTCCGCACCCCTCCCCCTACACTATATAAAAAAATAATACTTACCGGCGCCTGGTTTCGATCCCACGACCCTGCGGGCGGAACGCAAGGTACATGGTGCTCTACCCACTGCGCCACAAAGCCGCCACAGAATGGAGGGCTACGAACGCGCCTTATATCCTTGACTCATTCAACACCTGATCCTGGTGGGTGACGTTAACGTGGACATTCGCAAGGACGATTGGCTCGTTAGGCGGATGAGGGAGTTGCACGGTTTGGACTGCGTGTCTGATCACAACGACGTCAACAGCAGAACGCCCACGACGATTCACGGATCGTGCATCGATCTCGTCTTCGTGTCGTCGTCTGCGTCTACGTTGCGCGTTCGACCGTTGCTTCCCGATCCCTTGACGGTCCACTTCAGCGACCACAAGGCCGTCGTCCTCGGTGTCGTGCAACAACACCAACAGCAGCAGCAAGAACAAGAACAACTTCAACGATGACGTCTCCCATCGACTCCCTCGAATGGGGGGACTAACTCAACCAGAGGCATCTAGACGTCGACGACGCAACAACAACAGCCAGAGAAGAAAAGAGAGAGAAGAGAAGAATAATAATCATACCCACCTGCTAATAAATGATGTCACGTGACCACGTAATTTCGTCTCCTCATTTAATTACAACAACCAACAGCAACAAGTGCAACAACATTAACGTAACGCAAACTACTTTATGTCGTGCGCCCCCGGAAATGTTCTGCATTTGATCGTGCCCCTCGCGAGGGGGATGTTTCCTGCCGCAGCAAGAACCAGGCGGCCTCCTGCGTAGACATTAATGAAAAGCGCCAATTTTAAAATGAGGAGTGAGGGGGAGGGGGGGGGGGCGAGGAGGTGGAAGGTGCTGGAACGTCCCCCCAGCGGAGCGTTGGGTCCCACATACCCCTCATCGCTGACTGAACGTTCGGTGCTGTCACCCTTTTTATACCCCCGAAAGTTCGTTGGAGCCACGAGAAGTTTGAATTGCTCCAGTCAGGACTCTCGCTGGCTAAAGTTTGAAATCCGACGAATGGAAGTGAAGTGGTTGCGTCAGCCGAGCTGCCACGATGGGGAAAGGAAGGGCGACGCCCGATGATGATGATGATGATGATTAGTGGCTTTCCCTTTGAATCGGGGCGTCGGTTGTCAGCAACCGACTTGCCTGTTTTATTACGTTTACTTGCCCTACTCCCAGCTAACCTATAGATTTGCTTCCTCCCTCCCATCTCTCCCTCTTTTCTGTTTTAAACTCATCTCCCCCACCTCCCTTTTTTCTCCCCTCGCTGTTCTAAATTCTCGTCCGCATGATTACTCCGCCTGCGCACCCATCCCTTCCCTACTTTTCCTCCACCACCACTCCAGTCGCCTCTTCATCACCTCTATGGCCTTGAAGTTGAGGTTCCCCCTCGCCCCAAAGCCTCCGTCTCCACGACGCCGCCTCCAGGCAAGCCGCCGCATGTCGGTTGCCGGTCGTTCACCCGATGCAGGATTCGGCCGAGCCGCCGCGACGCAAAAGGAGAGGCGACTCTGCGGCGGGGCAAGTCTGGGCAAGTCGGCCGCGGGCGGTTTAGTCTGCTTTGGACGAGGCGTGAATCGGCCCCGCTGTTGGCGCGTCGCCCTGTGCAACGAATTTGGGCCGGGCGCTCTGGCGGAGATCAAGGAAACGAATGGAACTTTCAACTGGGATTTCATGGGTCAGACTCAGCGGGCTAAGGCAATCTCGAAAAATCCCCGGAATGCATTTTGTGGCCTGATCTATATACTGCTACCGTTGATTTTAAACAACACCACATAATCATCTACGTACCTAAACACCCGGATCACGTCAGTTTTTGGCAGACGAGAAGCCAGCAACCTATCAAAATGAGCCAGGAACAAGTCACCCAACAGTGGCGCAATTGAAGAGCCAATACAAACTCCTTCCTTCTGTAGGTATACACTGAACATCCCATTTGACATACGTTGATCGCAAATATACAGACAACTTCTCGTCCCTGGTCTTTTTTCGCGCTGTGTAGCTCATGGATTACCAACTAGCCGGAACCCTCACGCTGAGAGAATGAGTAGCTGTTCTAGTCGTGCGGACGCAAAAAAAGCAAAAAAAAAAAAAAAAAAAAACGGGGGAGTTGGCCTATAACAGCTTTGCTGTAAGAAGGACAGTCTGTTGCAGATCCGTTGTAAGTGCGTAACCACGGATTTGCTCCTTTGCCGGATATGCTCACAACACCACGCGAGCCACGCGGCTCGCGTGACTCGTGTATATACCCCATATACACACATACGCACATATGCCATACATATACACATGCATACCACGGCGTCCGCGATAAGTTCCGTCGCCGCACCGACCGCCGTGACGTCGCGACTTTCCTCTCCATCCTCGCACTGCCGTTCCCTCTCTCCGCTGCGCCGGCGACCCAACATCGTCAGTTTAACGGCTAAGGCCTAACTTTGCTCCACCGAATGCGACGTCACCACTCATTGGAGCGGCTGTTTCATTCATTCACTCAACGTTTTGCCGGTGCCCAAATAGGTTGCGGCCCCACATTCTGGGCTCTCTTTACGCACTGCAACAACGTAGCCCATTCAACCAGTAGAGGCGTGCATGCCGGGTGCTTAATCACAATGTTCCGCACAGCAATGAGTTTATCGCCCTCTCACTCATGCATGCCGTCACTAAGTCATCTTGGGCTGGGATTTCCTTTCCCGTGACAGCGCTATCATTGACTGCTCCCGTGCCGAAATTGACTTTGATGCATTTTCATAAACTATGTATCCAGCACCTTTTGTAAAGCATGTTGTCGCTGAAGATTGGAATATCCCTTATGCTGCGCCTCCCCATTGCCCAATTATCCTCCAGTCTTTCCTCTCACGCAGCTGTACTGGTCAGGCCATCAAATTTTCTCACCTAACGCCGATGCCGTTTGTTAAAAGCCGGGAGCCATTCCACTCCACCCATACAGGTGAATAACCAGCGAAGCTGATTAACACACGACACAAAGGTGACACAGGATTTTAAACACAGGTACAAACTCATTTATTATTACTTAATTAATAAGATGAGTAAATGACACTCAGCGTAGTCATGGAGTAGTCTTAGTGGCAAATTGTCATATTGTTTTAAGTGCGGAGCACCTTAGAGGTCCGGCTTGTCGCCGTAGCACGTCCGGGGTCACGACGTCAGGCACTCAAACAGAGGCTTCGTAAAGAAAACCGCTTCCCCTGGTTGGGATCGAACCTGGGTCCCTCGCGCTACGAAGCTAATGTCTATCCATTGCGCCGCATAGGCACTCGTTACTCGCGTGTAAAGTGTTGTCGGTGATCTTTGCGCTGCGCTGTTGTCACACGCCGCCGTTGCTAGGCCGCAAATAAGCACACAATAATACAAAATTACAAAAAAAAAATTACGCCCACCTCTCCTCGCGGGAACCCTGGTGTGATGCGACGCTGAGGGGGGTTCAAGCGCAAGAGGAGAGCAACCGTCGACCGAAAGGCCTCCGGAGAGCGGCACACCGGTTATATGCGCAGCGCGCCGAAGGAGAGGTGACCGCGAAGGGAGAGAGTACTGCACATGCGCAGCACCGCGCGCAGCGCCGCCCACCGGCGGAGTGGGAGCGCGCTGGGCCGCACACCCGCAGATGTTGAGAGAGAGTGTTCGCTCTCACCTGGGCACGCGCCGGCGCCAGTGCGTCTGCCGCGGCTATGACGCAACACAATCCAACACAATCCAACACAATCCAATTTAATCCAAGCCAAGCCAAGCCAATCGAATCCAATCCAATGCCCCTCGCGAGAGAGTGTTCGCTATCGGAGAGGAGAGGGGGTGAGCGGAGGAGAGTGCGGACGCCGCCGACGACGACGGACGCACGCAGGAAGGACAGGGCCGCCGACAAGAGATGCTCTCAGCGTCGCATCTAATATTATGAATTTTCCCATTAATCCTCCCGAAAAATGAAAACTCAATCCAGTGTCTCTTTATAGGCGTTTTCAGGGGCTGCAGCGCCCTCCCGACTACTTTCGGTATAAACGCCTGGCTGATACTGAAACTAGTCAAGAGGGGGCGACACAGGCCATCTTGGCGTAAGGCCTCTGTAGGGGCCTTGTCTTGGCGGGATCTCCACTCCCCGGCAGCTTTCACGTTGAGTGTAACTGCTTTAATTTTTTTAAGTGCGAATGCACTTTATAAGCGACCCTGAATTCCGTTGACCGCCGTCCGTCCACATAGCAACAGCTGCGGGTGCGCGCGCTCCTCGTCTTCCTTGGCAACGGGGGGAGATGGCACATACCCACGTGGGAGATTGGCCAGGAATCTCCTCGTCTTCCATGGCAACGGGGGGAGCTGGGCGCGCGCTGCCTGGCCGCTGACATGGCACATACCCACGTGGGGGATTGGCCAGGAATCGGGCGTGAGAAGGGCTAATGCACCCGCTTAAAGGAGTACTGACACGAAATTTCAAAGCTGAGATCCGCTCTAGCAATCAAGTACAACGACAACACAAATAGGTGTCTGTGAATAAATGCATCTTTCTTTCTTTGTAGTTGTGTGTGTGTGTGTGTGATCTCTCTTTCGCGAACATTACCGAACCGCGCAAATTCAACTCCTGCATTCGCACTTTCACATTCTTCCCCTCGGGGAAATGCGGGGAAATTTTTTTGTTGAGAAATTTCGATGAATCAAGTTCACAGCCGTTCTCTTCAACTGTGTTCCTCCCGTAGATGCCCATGTATTGAGAGCTGACGGGAGTTCTATAATAATTACAACTTCACTGTGATCTGCAGGCAGGCACGTACCCAGGATTTTTTTTCGGGGGGGGAGGGGGGGGGGGGCAACCCAAGGTAACTTTTCTATGCAAATTGGAGAGGGCGAGGGAACCCGCCGTTACTAGTTAAACACGTTGAACGCCCAGCGTTTACTATAAATGCGCGTAAACCTGCATAGAGAAATTTAAGTGTATCTGCCCTTGTGATGCAGGCGAAAAGCGAAAACACTCGTATGTTCGAGATTTCTGCGCACGTTAAAGATCCCTACGCGAAGTTTGCAAAATTAAAAAAAGAACGGCAGTAATTAAAATATTTACGGGAATAAATACGCGTACTGCACAGTAACTATACATTTCCGGAACATCCCACACGTTATACGCAATCGAAGTCGGCCGAAACGAAAGTGCATGTAGGCACTCGAGAGTTCAGATCTCCGTGGCAAACTTCTTGCGCTTCCATATTTTTCTCCAAACAAAACCTGTGGCTACTAGTTATGAAGGAAGGAAACAAAATGCTAGGTAAATCGGAGATGTCATACGCCTAATTCAGTGTGTGATTACCCTAAACAGCCTCCGAGTTCGACGTTTAACCGTCTGCCATTCAAAGCACCAATGATTCAGGCTTGGGAAATTTCAGTATCGAGACGCACTGGACTGCAGTAAATGTAGATAAAAAACGGTGGCAAGCGCCAGCGCTTACCTCTGGCTGTTTTGTAAAGAACCTTGTTATATCCAGGGATGCGCCTTGTCGCTTCCTCGGCGTCGCTGCGTGGCTTGTCCTGTAAGGCGGGAATGAGCTTCTCCGCTGTCCTCTCGTTCGGCCCGTTGGTGAAGTAAACTCGTTGTTCTCTGCCGACACCTTGACGATACTCCGACATCGCGAGACTAAGCTATCATATGTACCCGGGGTTTTATAACCTCTCTAATACAAAGACACAGTTCGCAGTCCAATTTTCAAGCCGAAATTTCTCTCGGCCAAAAGTCTGGTTGGGGTCCGTCGAGATGTCCGGCCCGGGTTCATTTTCACCGATCGCCCGCTGCACCCCCGTCTCTCTCATGTTGACCATTGGCCACCTTGACTCCGTGCCCTTCCCCCCTGAAGCCCGGTAGCCCGGTGTTCTCGAGGTCTGTTCATAGGAATGCAGCTCGGGGTCCATAAATCCACCAGTAAAGTTTGGTTCGTTGTTGAGGTGGGTGGTGTCGTCGTGGAGGATGGTGAAAGACCCGATGATGAGACGAGGCAAGTAGATGAAGAAGAAAAAGTCTATTTACACTTATTTACAGGTGACGATCGTCACTTGTAAATAAGTGTAACTGAACATAAGTAAATGTGTAAATAAGTGTAAATGAACGAAGCATGAACATAAGCTAACACAAGACAATGAAAACTGGATTACAATTAAAAGGTGCCGCAGCGCACAAAAAGGGTATCGCGGCATGACCCCTGATGGGGGCCCGGGGGCCAAAACGGGTGCCGAACCGCCGCGCGGTTGGAGAAATTCGTGGGGCTCTGGCCCCCAGAAACTGCCACGAGAGCAAGTCTTGATGCGACCGCTCTTGGCCGCAGCTCCGGACAAGCTCTGCAGAATTGCGCATGCAGTCGCAAGCGAAGGAGCCTCCACACAGCAACACACGTACCAATTAGGATTTTGACCCCCGCTCCCCCCTGTCTGCCGCCCCAGAAAGTCGGGAGGAAACGAGCCTTCCCAAAAGCCGCGTAGAAGGTCGCCGGCAAGGCTATCTCAAAGGGCTGCCACTCCGCCGACGGCTTGGGGGACACGGCAAAGCGACGAGAAGGGAGGAGGGTCATCGCCCCGACGGGGTCCACCGGCGCTGGCATCACTACACCGCCGTTGTGCATAGCAGCCATTAACCACAATGGCTGTCAATCAACAGTGCCGCTGTCACTGCCTTTAGTTGTCCAAAGGAAAGCCGCCGGTGTCTCTTGCCGCCGTACAACTGTGATGCGCGCCTTCACTTTGTCACCCTGCCGTCGCCGGGCTTGGTAACGTTGTTGCGCTTCCTTTTTGAGCGATCCTTCTTGTCCATACGGGCGCGCCGACTGTGGAACAAGGCTCGTCGCTCGTCGCTCGTCGCCATCCGGTTCCAAGCCCTTCTGTCGCCTTGGCTTGTTCGGCGGACGCTGCACACGTGCGCGAGCCGGACGTTGGAAGGCATTGCGTAGAGAAACCCTACAGAGGGTTTCTCTACGGCAAGAAGACTTCTTAGCCTTCTTACCGACAAAAGCAAAAGCAGCATTTCCACGAAAACTAGTGAAAAACGCGCTGTGAGTGCGGCTCAGGGAAGGAATTCGTTGAGCCACAAACACCAGGCATGGGCGATAGTATCGGCCGACACCACGGCGCGCTAGGATGGAGGGATTTGTTGAATGTTTAAAGACAAAAAATTTCTTCCCCAAAACATATGCGACCCGAGCCGCTGAAACCGCCACCCTGGCGAAACAGGCGATAAGTGCTGCCGTCGAGAGAACGGAAGCACCGATTGCAGACGAACAGGGTAAAGGGGGTGCAGCGAATTGCAAGTGGCCGGCCGGCAGCAGAGCACGAAGCCAGTGTATACAGCGGTACTGGCTTCCGCGTAAACGGAGCAAACATACCTCGCCTGTTTTTTTTAAAGACGATAGTCTTTCTTGGGCTACTTAAACCCAGAAATTTTGGTCTGTCTGTATGTCTGTCCGTCTGTCTGTCTGTGACTCGATTCAGCCACCCGGCCAAAGTAAAACAATGCCTGCGCAATAGTCTTATATAGTCACAGCTAAATGTGCCCGTCTAAGTCCGGTGTAACGTTCATACTTGTCAATATTCTTGAAGAACAACAAGACATTACGCATATATAAGACAACAAATTAATACAGAAGTGATATTTGCAGCGTTCCTTTATAAAAAATCTTACATGTTTGATTTTGGCGAGATTAAATACTTCATCAACTGAAGAAAGAAATATCACTCCGCCGTCGCCTGCTGTCGCCCGCGCCATATAGCTTCTGGCGGCATTTGAAGAAATCAAGTGGCAAGAGTTACGAAATGTTCCACTAGATAGGTTCCACGTTCTGCTTGGAACGCATGTGGACTAGGGAAACGCGGTTCTATAAACGTTGAAGTAGGGCGCCTCGACTAACGCGCGTCTCCGCCGTACGGCAGCGTTCGCATCGAGACACCCGCGGTTTGGAGCAGTGGAACGCGGGAAATTTAAAGTGATTTAAGCAAACCTTTGGCGTCTTTACCTTGGGAGGAGCGCGACGCAAGAGGAACAACATGAGAGGTGAGCAGAAAAGCGAAGGGAGGCATTTACTTCGGAAAAGCCGATAAAGACTATCGTCTTTTGACGGCATTTGCAACGAAAGGAGCAGATAGGCGGCCAATTTTTTTTTTAATCGCATGTTGACCACCAAGTGAGACATCTTTTTTTTTCTAAATGAACCTAATCCACAAACCAAAACTAAGTCAGATAAAACTGCACTGCCAAGAAAATCCCGGCAACTTTCCCCTAAAAAGAATGTGGCAAATAAATAGTTGAGACAATTCCCTGCAAACGTGTACGCAGATCTTACTTCGTGTGGAAAATGAGCCAGACCCTCCTATGGCATGGATCAAAATGATCCAAATTCATTTGCCCAATGGGATTTCGCGTTTGGTGTGACGTTTCGGGCTGTTTTGTGCGTTTTTGCAACAATTTTTTTTTGCTTTTGAGAGCTGGCTTATCATGAGTTCAGAGAGCAATGAGGAGATCGGCAAATGATCTGACGCCACACGTCTACAATAACGTGAACGGAAGCGGAAGTGAACGAAATGAAACTGAGAGGTGTGATACTATCCTTTTATCTCGTCTCCCTCGTCCTTACGGAGTAAATCAGGTTATTATTATTGTTATTACTCCCATATTTCCCATTTACGTACCTAACAAATTAGCTGCCTCTTACAATCCATGGAAGATGATAAGAGCAGGCTTCTTGTAAAGCGTTTTGGAAATTTATGGCAAGGCAATGAAGAGCTTCATGAGTGTTTTCAGGCGTGTCCAAAAAAGTACCCTACGGAGCCCTTCATAAAGAGCTGCTAATGCTGCCAAGAGGACTCGCCGGCTCTTGATGTATAGTTTTACTGTTTTTTTAAGCTCTGTTGCATGTTTATTGCCTTTTTTGCTTAAAACTTACCGTTCTTGAAATTCGATTCCAATAAAGTTTTCATAAGAATGCCACACCAATTTGTCTGTTTCAACTGAGTACGGGCCAAATCTGAACTTATCCTGATATTGCTCAAATTCTCCGCATAATTCTTAATTACTTCTCACTATAGATTTCCCCTAGCTGACATGTGAAACATGTCATTTAATAGTTTTGACAGCACTGCATTTAGGTCCGGTTCCAAACTTTCGTTTTTCCCCCCTCAAATTCCCCTTAGGTGGATTTGGCTCATTTCGAAAAACAAAACAAAAAAAAAACGCCTCAAATAGCTATCAAGCCCAGGATTTGTATGGCGCCGCTTTAGAATGTGTGCGAGGGAAGAGGAGAGGTGGCGCGGGGAAGGGGGGTGTGGCCCAAAAAATTTCAGGGGGGGGGGGGGGGCGGGCCCCCCAGGCCCCCCTTCTGGGTACGTCCCTGTCTGCAGGTAAACGAAACTTGGGGTAATGATAAAGTCGTCTTGGGGGCCAATTGGCATATCATTGTTTTTCGAAATGTTTCGATAAAACAAGAGTTAGAGGCGTTTTCTGCTTAGTATTCCCTATATAGTTTGGTTCGCTGCTCGAGATTTGTCGACGAACATGAAAAATCCACAAAACCCGAGCCAAGAAGTGTTCCAAAATTGAGAAGTACGACTTAATTTAGACCTCTTGGGGGTCTTTAACGGGCTCCGAAATCTGTCCACACGAGGGTTTTCGCTCTTCACCATTATCAGAAAAACGGCTGCCCCGGATGGGGTCGAATTCGCGTCCTAGGGCTCAGTAGTACAGTGCCTTAGCCCCCGGGCCAGTTGCATTTCTCCGCTCTCACTGTCCACCATGGTCCAACTGCCCTCGTTGTTTCTAACACGGGGTTATGTCCTTGCTCTTTGCACCATGGCGAATACTCGGCGGCGTCGAGTCCATGGACTCCACATCAGCATCGACGTGGTGGACGATTTGCCGCACTTTAAGTAAACGGACTCTGCCCTCCGCCTGCCACTGCGTCCGGTGTGGTACCGGGGAGATATTGAAAGCTCCATTTACTCGATGCCACTGCGTCCCAACAGTCTCTGAGTGTTTTTAGTTTGGCGACACCAACCTGACGCAACCTTACGCCGGCCTTACGCCGACTTACCATGCAAGGCCGGTTTCAATCGCCCTTCAACTGTGCGCAGACATCGCTTGGCGGCACATCAACTGTCAGCCACCACAGCACATCGGTTACCATGCCCCGTTACGCCAGTAGCCTTACCGCGTTGCCTCCACCGGCTGCGAGCGTGTGACGTGTACAGCTCCGCGTGACACGAGGGCGTGGGCGTGGCTTTGCGGCGCTCAGCCGCCACACGGAGCCCGTTCCGCGAATCTGCGGAGCTGAGGCTCTGAGTGCATTCAATTACAGTTTCGAAAATCTAATAATCGATACCGGATGGACTCAAGATTGTCTACAATTTCCTCATTACAACAGCACCTAACTAAAATAATTCAAAAGTAAATTAACGATTTCTACTTAATTATTCACCTAAATTGCGCTTGAAACCCATTTTATTGCGTCTGCCATGACCCCCGATCACTTGGCGCAAGAAAAACAACTTTACCTTCGAAAGCCTATTTTATGACATTACTTAAAGTACTTCCTGAAACACCCTGTACACAGGAATTCTAGTATTCTAGTAAGCGGCAGAGGACCGGTGCACGAAACGCGCCGGTTCTAAGTGCTTTATAAGTCGCGATGAACAGCCTTCATGGGAAGGCACAGAGCAAACCAGCGGTGCACTCAAGCAGGGTGCACGCGTGTTTTGACCAGAGCCGGTCGTGGTTTTGACAAGCTGCACCCATGCCCTGTAACGAGAAGCGTGGCAATAGAGTAAAAACTGTAAATATAGACGAAGACGACAGCAAGCTCTAATTAACCAAAGGTGCCGCCGCAACCCGCCGACGCTAAGCAGACGACGCTTCTCCTCTCTGGAAGTGCAAGAAAAAAGCCGTCCATGGATCTCTGCTTCGCAGGATCTCTGCTTCGTGAAGCGCATGGGAGAATCAATGACGTACATGCGTTTAAATGGCGGTGTCCAGAACACACACGAAAAGGTGAGAAAGGTGCGCCAAACTTTGCAATGGAAGTGTGAGCTTTCCGCTGCACGTAAAAAAGTTTTACTTCGCACAGATGATGTTGACCACACGACCTAACGATTGCACTTGCTCATTTAGTGAGTCAAAACGCCTTTCAGGACCCCTTTGAAGTAAAGAAAAAAGTCCACATAGCTTTATGTTACGTTCTGAAGGGTTTTGGATGGCGTCTTTTTTGTAGCGCTTACAATTCATTCTACAGAGCAGTTGCCATACGACAAAAGCAGCGGCTGCAGTGCCATGCAACAGAACTCGAGGCGTGTATTGAAGGGCCGCCCGGCTGCTTGCGCCAGACGCGTCTTGTGTTCCCTAACCGAGCGTGTTCGGGTTACACCATCCGCCCTTCAGGCGGATTGGGTTCTCGTGCTCAGCCGACCGAATCTCCATCTCAGCAGGACTGTAGTACGGGCTTCTGCTGCCTGACTCGGTCGGCTGCATGGCCACTCATACGACGCATGAGGCACAGCCGAACGTCGCGACCTTCTTTTTATATGGCAACAAAAATGTCGGGTATGATAACAGAAGCACCATGAAAAGCACACCCACGAAAAAGAAACCCTCAGGACACCTAACAACTTCCTGTGAATTTGGAATGCGAAGGCATTAATGTCCGATTGAATGCACCTGATTGTCCTAATGAACACCGAGTGCGTTCTGCACCGAGCAGAGCGCCCTGAAGCCCTGGTGACTGCTGCGCCACTGGACGAGGGGTTCAGTGGCCAGAGTCCACGCGTAGCTCGGCGCGAGGAGAGCGACAACCGAACAGCTGCCTTTTATTTCGGAGACACACAGCGAGCTCCTTTTATTTGTGTTTTACTTCCGAGACACGCGCTATGAAACGCGTCGAAGTCAATGGGCGTGTTTCTTTCCCTTGCTTTTTTATTTCTGAGGCATGCGCTACGGCATGCGTCCCAGGTAATAAGGAATTTATTGGCCGAGTTTCTGAGTCCGTGGCTTTTGCGCTCAACGAGCACGTAAAACTTACGAATCAAAATCCACAAAGACTGTCTGGTGGAAAGCATGTTGTGCCCCCCTGATCTAAGTTGACTCCCTCTGCGGCGTCCCTAATAACGGATGCTTAATCTTTCACATCGGTTAAGCCGCGGCACGCGAAGATTTCGCGGTCTTTTTGATTTATCGAGGTATCGCGCGCGTATCCCTTTCGCTGTCGTTGCTCATACTGCCGGTCGACCGACCGAGGTAACAAAGAGAGAGAGAGAGAGAGAGAGAGAGAGAGAGAGAGAGAGAGAGAGAGAGAGAGAGAGAGAGAGAGAGAGAGAGAGAGAGAGAGAGAGAGAGAGAGAGAGAGAGAGAGAGAACGTGCTACCGCAGATCTTCCGATAGAGTATAAACTGCCGTGCATCTACTTCCAATACACGCGCCCGATGCCCGCTAACGAAGGAAACAATTAACCGGCGCAGCGCTCGCTTTTGTTGACGCCCGGGCGAGCGACACAGCTGCACGGGCCTAAAGGCATCCACGGGAGATAATGGAATCCCGGTGCATTAATATTTCATACACACAAGCGACAGTGCTTTCAGAAAGTGGGCCGAAGTAAGCAAAATGAAGGCCAGGCAAACGGAGGTTCACACGCGCAATTTGAATGAGCGCCTTTCGCGGCTTCGAGTTTTGCCTGGCGGCCCTTACAAGTCGTGTCATTACTCAGCCGTCGTCGAGGCTGGTTTGCGCGCAGATATCTGAAGCGCGTGCCTCTCATTAGCGTGCCGGAGGATGCATTATAAAGAGCTCTGGGGAGAACGCGAGCACGCACCGTTTGCCAGTTAAAAGAAATTCCCGTTTTCTTTCAGGTCGTCCTCGCATGAACAACGTGCTCAGCGAGCGCTGTCATGACCGGGTTCGCAAGCGTCGCAGTGGCCGCTCTCCTCGTACCTTGCCTCGGACTGGCCGCTGGCTTCGAAGTCTTCCTGTGCGGTACTGTGTACGCTCCGGGAGTCCGACTCTGCGCACCTTTAGTTTTCTCTCGTTCCAAATGGCGCACCACGGGTGATTTTCACCCCCGCAAGCGTTTCGTTCGTGTCTATACCTCATCCCCGCATTCAGCATGCATGGCTACGACTTGAGTACGCAACCGCCCCGCCGTGGTGGCTCAGTGGCTGAGGCGTTGTGCTGCTGAGCACGAGGTCACGGGTTCGATTCCCGGCTGCGGCGGCCGCTTTTCTGATGGAGGCGGAAAGCAAAAACGCCCGTGTGTACGAGATTTCGGCGCACGTTAAAGGTCCCCAGGTGGTCAAAATTAATCCGGCGCCCTCCACTACGGCGCGCCTCATCGCCTGCGTTGCGTCGGTGCGTTAAACCGTACAATCAATCAAGTACGCACCCGAACCCCGATTAATCCCAATGGAGTGAATAAATTAACTGTACATGAATTTTGAAGCGCCCAGAATCACTCATTAGATCCGCACAATCATTGCGTTGGCCGGCAGACCTACTGTCAACGTCCCCAGGATGGACCTGCATGACGTGTGCGGATCCATTGCGGAAACGTTGCCACATGTTCAGTGCCTTAGTTGTAAGTGTCCCTCTTAACATGTTCCCTTTTCACCGGAGTTCTGTAGCTTGTAGCTTGCGCAAATATAACTGCTCTTACATGTCTGCGTGCATTCAAAAGAAAGGTACATGATTATCATAGGCAAATTTGCGTCTCTGCCTCCAAGCGGTATGAAACACCCGTGAGTGTGCTTCACCCCAATGCACCTCAACAAATTCGAATTTTTGGGTTTTACCGCCGAACGGCTACACATGCGGGCTATGAGGCCGCCGCAGCAGGGGATTACGAATTAATTTAGACCACCCGGGGACCTCTGTTGTGCCCCCAAATCTGGACACAAGGGCGCTTTCGGTTTCACCTCTGTCAGAAAAACTACTGCTGCTGCCGGACCTGAACAAGAAATTATTAAGGTGAGAAAGATGCAGCATGCGGTTTTACGGGGTAAATGTGGTCTGCGCAGCGACCTTACTAAATGCAGATATGGCGTTTTGTATGGCACAGTGAAGTGAAGATGAGTGTTCTACTTTAAGCGTGCGTGGGGTTTGCATGTTCACTTCCAAACGGCTGCTCAGCTGCGTGTGGAAGCAGACCCGCATGCGTTCTTTGAGCGTATGGGGAATTTTGCTACGCTGGATCCGCGGTCTGAAGTAGAGGCGCGCGAAGAAAATGGCAAAAAAACTAGTGTTGATTCCTCTGTCATAGGAATCGGTAAAACACGAAAGTGAAATGCTCAGGGAAATCTGCGGCTGAGCATTGTTTGCGGGTCGGCGGCTGTCTTGTGGGTGTGCTTGGAGAGTGGCGTACTGCTGGCGGGTCGCTTCGGCAAAGGTATTCTGGCGTCATTTCCATCACGGATATGACGTCAGTCAAATCTTGGTGTATACCGGCACAAAACACTTTCGTGTTAAAATATAAAATCCGAAAACAAACAATCCTAAGTATAACCAGAGTCCTTCAATGCTTTACTGGTCACGAAACTTCGGCGCTCGCTTCATATAGGGACCGCGCGCGCCACTACAGGCGCAACCGCCGCACGAAGGTCATCCAGCCGCCGCGCGTGCGGCGTATTTGCCAGCTCTTGGCGTGGAAACGCTCGCTGCTTTTGGTGTCTGCGCGCTGATTAAGTGTGTTTTTTTTCGTAGTAGTTAGCGATGAATAGTCCAGTAATTGTGTTTATCACCTGCCTTCAATGGGGTTTTATTTTTCGAAGTAAGTTACCGTAGACTTCGGCCGCGAACGGCAACGGCTTCTGTGTGCTCTGGCACAAGCGCTGGGTCGTCGTGTTTACGGATTTTTAAATCTATATTGCTTCTTTTCTTAAAGCAAAGTTGTAAATACCACACATACGGTAGCTGTGTAGTGACGGACTGCTGCGGGCCTATCGATAATAAAATAAAAAGACTGAAAGAAACCAAGTACGCGTCGTTCAGACTCCGCCTAATGAATCCGTTGATTGCTTTGGAATGCACAGAACGCTAAAAAAGATAGCCCAATAGTATTGTCGTTTCGATGAGTGGGCACATACTTGAGAACATCTAAAAACCCTGCAGAAACGCGAAAACCCTGCAGAAACTTATAATCAAAACACGAAGAGATATATGTTACTCCATGTGTCTTTCTGCTTCCACGCTTTGCAATCCTTGCAAAAACAGGAAGCGAAAAAAGAACAATGAAACTGATTTTATCACACGCAACAAAAAAATTCTATGTTACGAAGGGAGACAAAAGAACGTGGTCCAGCGTACAAAAATTTATTTTTTCGCTCTGCGATGTGCAGCACACGGAGGAAACAGAATATTGCCACGTATCCAAGAACGACGCAAAGCTTTTCTGAACGCAGCGAGCTAACGATCTCCTGCACTACAAAAGACTATAATGAAACACAAACGTCTAATAATCAGTCCGCAGTGTGACGTGAACAGATGAACGTCGATAAAGTGAGTTGCGCGGCGTTTGCTATGTATAATTACTCTTGGAACGTTATTAATTTTAGATCCATGGAAATAGGATCGAGAACATTGTCGAAGAAACAAAAAATCAAGTTAGCGACAAGGTACCCGCCGCGGTGGCTCAGTGGCTAAGGCGTTGCGCTGCTGAGCACGAAGTCGCGGGTTCGATTCCCGGCCGCGGCAGCCGCTTTTCTGATGGAGGCGAAAAGCAAAAACGCCCGTGTGTACGAGATTTCGGCGCATGTTAAAGATCCCCAGGTGGTCAAAATTAATCCGGAGCCCTCCACTATACGGCGCGCCTCATCGCCTGCGTTGCGTCGGCGCGTTAAACCCTACAATCAATCAAGTTAGCGACAAGGTGGCACCCTTTCCATATCAAACAATATTGCCCGATGGGACGTACGACAAAAAGAGCAAACGGGCGCTCCGGTTGAAACGCCAGATAAGAAACTGGAATCGGCCACGCGCGGTTACAAAACAAACAAAACGAACCCTAAGGGATAATTCGCTGAAATATGAAAAGTAAAAGCACAAGGATGTCCCAAAGCTTTTTTACACGCGAGCCTGAGCGCAAGGTAATACAAGTTTGCAAACAGGTAATGAAGCACCGCTACAACCTGACTGATATGACAAAAATCCGGCTTTAAGTTAGCCTTGTACAATTCTAGGCCCACGATGGTCTCAAAAGGGTACATTGCTTTTTCCATTCTCACACACAGTGCATTTCCACACACTGTCGCACACTTATAATCGAAGCTGAAATCTCCCGTTGCTTGCCTTGGGATAGCACCCCTCCATTTCTCACACAGCTGCCCGTCGCTCGGTCAACAGAACAAGGAAACATTTTTTGTGGTATCGTTGTACAAGGAACGACATCCCGGGACGCAACACATGTTCGGCATCGTCGTTGCACTACTTAAGACGCATCACAAGAGCGCGATATGCACGTTACATTTTTTTCCCGCACAAAACAAACACAACTCGCCGCGGCTCCGCCGTTCGAGCCAGCGCAACGCCGCCCGAGGAGTGACCTCAGTGAGAGGGTGGCGCCACCGCGCGGCGGCCAAATGCAGCATATGAAGCTCTCCCATTGAGTTACGGAGCAGTTTCGTGACCAGTAAAGCATTGAAGGACTCTGGTATAACGTACTCATTAGTACTAATGTTTCTTCCCGCACGAAGACCCCGTGTGCAGGGGCGCACGCTTTACAGGCCGCTTGCTTCGTTGAACTGGCGTCAGTTCCGTGAAGGATATGACGTCATTAAAATCTTTGTGTATTTTGGAATAAAACACTTTCGTGTTAAAAAGCGAAAAGGAAATGAGAACCCTTGACAGCCCAGTGAATATGCATTTGTGGTAACAGTCGAGCAGCGTGGTACTGGTCGTGTGGTCGTACGACCACACGCGATAAGCGGCCACGACAGACGGGGCAGCAACGAAAGACGAGGAGTGTGGTTTCAAAGCTTTCCCTCTCGTCCATTTCCACGTGTGCGTGGGATCCGATAATTTTTTTTATTCTCATCTTAAAAATGCAGCACCAGAACTCACCGCATTGATAGTGTCCCATAGTAGTAGGTACCCATAGTGACCTATAGTGATTCATAGTAGTAGGTCGTATCAACAACTGGTTGTAATCTGTGTATTTTTTTCTTCGTTTATGAAGGTCTTGGTTCGCACGCCCAGCAGGGGATAAGCACGAGGCTGAGGTCAAGGGCAATGGTTATCAACCAGCCGGGGACCCCTTTCGGGCGTGAAAAAGCTATGGTGGACCCCACATGAACCCTATTGATCAATGTCATAGTTGCAGACAATTTCCACGGTGCACGGAAAGAGAACCTAGCGAGCGCTGTTCATATCGCAACAATATGGCTTGTGCAGCGAAAATACTATGCTGATACAGCCAGTAGCCGTAATCACGTGAGCATTCCAGATCACTTCTTTAAGCGAGGTATTCGAATGAGCATATTTAAAAAAAAAGCGTTTAACAGCGATGCTGTTTAAACTGGTGGTTGGGCTGGCGGACGTGCGCAGGAGAACCTCACCGAGCGATGACGTCAATGCACGTGCTGGCATCGCTTCACCGTAGCTTTGCCTCTCCGCGCTCGGGCAGGACTCGTGCCACCACCTGACGGAGGCGCGATACAACTGGTACAAACACGGCTTTGGAAACGCGTCGCGGAGTGTCTAGATGTATCGCTTGCTGCGACGAGTGGTGCAGTTTTGACGGTGAAAAAAGAAGTATCAATGCCAAAATGAACGAAGCGAAAAGGCCGAGAAGTGATAACATTAGCCAACTTCTTAATCAGCGTCGCACATACCAGGCTATGCAAGCCGAACGGTGGCCACCGAACGAGTGAGTGAGTGAGTGAAAACTTTATTGCATAACAGCCAGTAGTCCTAGACGTCGGCCAAGAGCCCTTGGGCTCTAGCAGCGTCTTCGGCCAGCTGAATGGCCCAGACTTGATCAGCTGGGTCGGAGCTGAGCAATACGGTCTCCCATTGCTCTACAGTAGCGATGTTGCGACCTAACGTTGTCGCCTGTGGACAAGCCCACAGCATGTGGGCTAAGTCTGCCCTGTCCTTACACCGGTGGCACTTGTCAGAATATTGCCCAGGGTAACAGTGACTGTACGCAACCGGGTTGGGATACGAGTTGGTCTGTAGAAGTCTCCAAGCCACGGATTGCCATTTACTGAGGGTAGGATGAGCCGGGGGGAAGCGGGTCCGCTCTAGCCTGTAATGATTAGTTATGTCCCTGTAGGACACAAGGCGATCCCTACCCGAACAGCGAAGTGAATGAGCGTTGTTGTCGTCACCAGCTCGGTCAGAAAATCCTCGAGCGGCGTCGTGCGCGCATTCATTCCCAGCCAGGCCAGAGTGTGCAGGTGCCCATATTAGACATATCTTGCCCGAACGCTGAATGTTGTTGAGCCCAATCCTTAGAATTGCAGATGCCTCTGGGGAGATGCGCCCCCTTGCGTAATTTGTAATAGCAGACTTTGAGTCGCTCACCACGTATTTGATTTTTGCGGATGCCGTCATTGCCAGGGCAATGGCCGCCTCTTCGCCCACCTCCGGCTCGCTCGTGCGGACCGACCCGGAGCTGATGGAATTGCCCTGGTGATTGACTATTGCAATTGCCATAGCATTGCGACCCGGATAGTCGGCCGCGTCCACGTACAGCACGTCCTCCGAATTTCCGAATCGTTTGTGCAGGGCTTTCGCCCTTGCCTGCCTGCGTTCCTGATTGTGAACCGGGTGCATATTTTTAGGGAACGGTGGGATGTGAATTTGATCGCGCACTTCGGGAACCAAGGGTATCTTGTGAGTGCCTGTTCGCAGGTGGTTGATGCCCAGGGAGCCGAGAATATGCCGACCCGTCTGGCTGTGGCTAAGCCGTTCCCGTTGAGCCAGCCGTTGAGCCTCTATTAGTTCGCTAAGGGTATTGTGAAGCCCCAGCGCCTCGAAACGTTCGGTCGGAGCAGTGATCGGGATGCCGAGGGCCTGCTTGTAGGCCCGTCTAATAAGGGCGTCAATTTTGAGTTCTTCGTCCTTTCTGAGGTGTAGAAAAGGGGTGACGTAGGTTATCCTACTGAGGACGAAGGCTTCAACTAATCGAACAAGGTTGTGCTCCTTCATACCGTGATGCCGGTTAGCGATTCGCGATATGAGTCGGGTAGTCTGATGCACGCTTTTTTGGAGCGCGAGGACGGTTTCCGAGTTGTGTCCATTGGCCTGTATTCGGAGACCGAGAACCCGTATACTGGACACTGTGGGGATGGGCTGCGTTCCATTCGCGAAAATATTCACAACCGGGGGGTTCGGGTCGGTACGTCTACCCTACTAGTGGGCCTGTAAAGCAACAATTCTGACTTTTGCGAGGAGCAACTGAGGCCCCTGGGACTTACGTACCGCTCCACCGCCTCAATGCCTTGTTGCAAGATGTCCTGAATTTGCCCGTCACTGCCTCCGCTGACCCAAAGCGTGACATCGTCCGCATAGAGGCTGTGTTGGAGACCATCGATCTTTTGCAGTATTTCGGGAAGCCCCATCATGGCTACGTTGAAAAGAAACGGGGAAAGGACTGAACCCTGTGGAGTTCCCCTGCTCCCAAGCTTGATCACATCTGATTGGAGTCCCCCTACAGCTAGAGTAGCTGTGCGTTCGCAAAGGAAGTTACTTACGTAGTTGTATACCCGTTTCCCAAGGCCCAGTCGGCCGAGGTTGTCAAGAATTGCCGAGTGTTTAACGTTGTCGAACGCCTTCGTTAAATCTAATCCCAATATAGCTCTGGTATCTAGAGGGGAGCAGCTTTCCCCGTCGATGACGTCATGTTTAAGACGGAGCATGATATCCTGCGTAGAGAGTTTTGGACGGAACCCGATCATAGAGTGCGGAAAAAGGCTATTGTCTTCCATATAGTTGGTGATTCGATATAGAACAACGTGTTCCAATAGTTTCCCTACGCAGGAAGTGAGGGAAATAGGTCTAAGGTTTTCAATCTGGATTTTTTTGCCCGGTTTAGGTATCATAACGACCATGGCCGTTTTCCACTGAGGTGGTAGTTGCCCAGTCTCCCAGCATACGTTCATATAGCGTGTGAGGGCTGCAACGGACTCGTCATCTAGGTTTCTGAGCATTTTATTTGTAATTCCGTCCGGGCCAGGAGCAGAGCGAGTGCGCAATGCCAAGATAGCTCCCCTAACTTCACTTATAGTGATGGGCCGGTCAAGAAGAGCATTTTCGTTGCCCACGTACGGAGGAAGCCTCTCGCGGGTGCAGTCGCCAATGTATCTGTCCTGAATGGCTTTGAGCAATTCCGTGTTTGTCCCCTGAAATTTATGGAGAAGTATGCTGATGTTGTTTCTTTGAGTAGTTTTACTATTTTCGGGGTCAATCAGACAGCGTAAGATGTTCCAGGTTTTGCGAAGGCCTATTTCGCAGTCCATGCGATCGCATGTGCTATGCCAATTTTGCCGAGTTAGTTGCTGCGCGTACGTTTCAATATCACGGTTCAGGGCCGCCAGTCGTCGCCGCAGGGTTCGGTTGAGTTTTTGCTTCTGGAGTCGTGTGTGTAAGCTGTGTTTAGCTTCCCACATATGCAGCAACTTTGCGTCGGCCTGTTGTAGCTCTGCCTCTTCCGGTATGACCTTAGTGACACGTTTTGTGTCCGCTATAAGTTGTTCTGCCCAGCACTGAATATTTGTTATTTCGACTTCAGAAGTACCGTCTCCCGCGGCCAGAGGGCCTCGTGCTTCGGCTCTAAGCGCGCGGAATGCATCCCAGTCGATGAGCTGTAGTTTTTTACCGGACTTTCCTTTCGCTGCCCCAGAATTTACCCCGATAGTGACGAGATAGTGGTCGCTGCCGAGGTTTTCCTGGGTATTTAGCCAGGTTGCTTCCGTACGCATGTTTTTGGCAAAGGTCAAGTCAGGGGTAGTGTCCCCACTAACACTGTTTCCAATACGTGTGGGATGCCGCGGATCGTTGAGCAAGCTGAGACCCTCTCTCTGGGCATCAAGCCATAGATTGCGCCCCTTTATGGTGTCCCGCTTGTAGCCCCATTCCGTATGGTGTGCATTAAAGTCACCGACAATCAACAGTGTGTTCCCTCTTGCTATTTCGACAGCTCTCCGGAATAGTTTACTAAATTTATGACTATTTTTTGGGGAGCTATACACATTAAGGATAAACGTGCTCTGGGCATAGTGTTTCTGGTCTGTGATAATTTCTACAAGGATGTGAGGCATGGACGCCGCGTCCACCCCCGTCTCGCGCCGCAGGGCTGGGAGGTTTCGCCTAACAAGGGTGCTGACTGCGGGTTTTTGCTTGTCTGTTACACCAGAGGCATCAGCTTCTAGGTCATTGAAAGATTTGTAGTTTGACATTCGGGCAAAAACGCCTGTCTCTTGGAGACAGACCACATCAGGTATTTCATCCGAATTCTTGCTTTTGATGAATAGTTCTAAAGGAGCACGTTTTCTTTTGAATCCTCGACAATTCCATTGCCACACCATCAAGGTGTTGGCTTTGCTTTTTCTGTTGGACGAGCTATTGAACATGATCATTTGCAATTTTGGGGATGTCCGCCGGCGGGGGGCGGGAATAGGGTTTAGTGGACTTGATGGGACCCGGTCCCACTTCCCGTCCGGCTCGTGGGATTCCATTCTCTAGTGCTGTTATTCGAGCTTTCAGGCTGGCAATCTGGGCATCAACGTTTTCGCCGAACTTATCCAGCATCGCTCCGAATCTGGCGCTGAGAGTTTCAGTAAGAGTTTCGGTGAGGGTTTCTCCAAATTGACGGAGCATGCCGTCGTCAACGTTTTTATTCGGGCTCGCGCCTGCGGCCTCACTAGAGCTCTCAGAGGTTATCGCTTGGGCTTTACGTTTTGAGGGAGGGGAGTCCGCAGTGTCCATCTCTACGACAGAGGCACGCGTATGCGCGGTTTGTGAATTGACATTAGCGAGCTGCGCTGCCGGGCCGACCGGGTCTGTCGGTTGGGTACCAGGGCATGCGCTACCGGGGCTTGCGAAAGGGGTTTTTGTTTCTTCCAATTTGGCGATTTTCGCTTTGAGCATAGCATTTTCAGCTAGTAGCTCTTCGAGCATCTGCTTGATTTTGGTTGTCTCGGAAGAATGATCTGAGTGGTGGGATTTTAAGGCGTTGGTTGTGGAAGCATTATTTTTCTGAGTTTGTTTGCATTGGGAGACCGTATCCGCCCAGCTCACCTTGTTTAATTGAGAATGGCCGGCTGCTTGACGTCTGTTTCGCGACATGGATCGCGACTGCCGTCCTTGGTTGTTGGGCCCCGGGTTGCTGAGGGTCCTCCTCCGCGATGTGGATCGGGAGCGGTGTCGACTACTGAAGGAGACGTCACGGGATCCTGCCCCGTGGCTCCCATCCCGTCGGCTCTGATGCTCACGTTGCAAGAGTTCCGGGAACGAGTCGTCTCGTCCGCGTTGATCCGCTGAGGTCCCGTTGTTCTTGAGCAGGGACGACGCAATGCCACTGGAGAGACACTGCTGTCCTCGGCGATGACAGGGTTCTTGCTCTTGCTGCAGTCGCTGTTGTAGTCTTTTCTCCCATTTCCGCTTCTTCAGAAGGTATGGGGTTTGGAACCGCTGGCGGCACTTCTTATCTCCCGTAGGATGATCGCGGCCACACAGTGCACACTTGGGTTCACAATCGTGTTGGTCCGCCGGAGCCTCGGTGCCGCAGATCTTGCACACTTTGTTGTCGGGCGCTGGGCAAACGTCCGAGCGATGTCCTAGACGGCCGCAGCTGTCGCACAGTTCGTGCCTCTTCTTGTGAATGAAGCAACGGTATTCCGCACCTCTGTAGTACACATAGTGTGGTACCTTAGGTCCTTCGAAGACGATGAGGACAGAGTTAGTACGGCCCATGCGTCTCGCCTGGAGAATCGTAGGATTCTTCTTGTAGAGGAGGCTGCGCGTGATGTCATCGGCACTGTCATATTCGGGGATGTTGTGGATAACACCCTTGACAGTGTCCTCCGGTGGCGCCGCGTAAGCGCACACTTTGTAGGTGATGTCCCCGAAGCGGAGCTCTTGTATGGCCGTGTATTTTTTGGCCCGTCCCATGCTTGGAGTGCTGGCGACAATGACGTTTTTTACGACGTTGGTGCGAAGTATATCGTCCGCTGCCTCGTCATAACTTATTCCGGCCGAGCGCAACACTCCGTCACGCAAGCCGGCTTGGCTTATCTTGGTGATGTCCAGCCCTTCTCGGGGCCGCAGCACGATTTTAATGTCCTCGCTTGGTAGCGGCGGCTGGCGGGACAGGCGCTGCGACCGACAGGCTTGCGTGTTTAGACGGGACGTGTTGCTGCTTGGTTGGGAGGCAGTGACGGGCTTGCTGGAGCAGCCGCCCGAGGCGAGGCCTAGCTTGGCTAGAGCGCGGGCGCTCCGTCGCCGGTGACTGGTAAGCCACCCAGCCGCTTCACTTAGGTCTTCGGGCGAGATAGACTCACCGTCCACCTCGATGCGCTCCATTTTGCTGCTCCGGGCGAAGGGGGAAGGGGCCGAGAGCCGCAAGGAGTGCCGAGGTCCGCGTTCGAATGGTTAGGCCTAGGCCAGGGCGGCCCCGCCTGTGAAGAGGTTCTCGTCCGCTGCAGGCCGGGCGAGGATCCAGACTTCGAAAAAGAGGTGTCCACCGAAACAGAGGTTCGCTGGACACTCGATGCCGTGGTTATTTCCGAGGAATTGTAGGAAATTACGCCACAAGAGCCGTGGGAAGACAGAGCTGACGTGGAACACGTCCATTCAGCTCGGCCCCCTGGTGGCCAATCCTGGCCACCGAACGAGTTCAAAAATTTTGAGCGAACGGTCGTCCCGCTGCGCCCCCCGCTACTCTTGGAGCTTCGCCGCAAAGCCAGAGGGCACGCGTACATTATACATACTTTAATGATCGAGCGTTCATTGCTCTTTGGGGGCCAGCGACGGCACGACGCAGAAAACTTGATCGAGTCTCGAAGCATAACCACGCAGAAAACTTGGCTGAGTCCCCAAGCACAACCACGCACAAACTTAGCCGAATCAAGAATAAGCTAGGTGTGGCCGCCAGCTTCGCTGTTTGCTGAGTCTTAGCGCCACTAGTGTGAAGCTGCCCCAATTTTTGTGCTAATTCATGTCATATTCTCAAACAATGTGCTCTTGCAGCTAAGGCTCACCAAAACACCTATTTGATGCCTTTTGTGAGTTCGGCCTTCTCGTACAGCCGGCGTGCGGCGGAAGAATTTGACATTTGAACGTGCGCGGGACGAGAAGTTAAATAGTCCATGTCATGCAGCGGAGGCAGATTTTCGCGCTTGTGGCAGTTTCGCATAATAAAAGAAAAGGCAATGTAAGGGGGAGGGCGAAATTTTGGGGTAGGCTTTGAGGACCCCTGAAATGCCCTCGCGGAACTCCTGGGGATCGCTGACCCCCGTTTGAAAACGTCCCGTTTGCGTACATTTAGACTCAGTCGCCCCAAATGTTTTATGCTGCAGAGCCAACTTTCGCAATTGGAAAAAAAAAAAAAAAAAAAAGAGAACTGGGGGTTTAGGGAAAATTAACGAAAGATAAAGGCTAATGCAAAAAACCACCCAGTGTCTAACTGGGGCCGAGCAAGCAGTATTAAAAATCAGTCACCAATTACAAATTGAATGAACAGTTAGCAAATGGTAGCGGTCGAGTTGATAGTTCTTGAACATATTTTCGACATTGGATGTTCTAAAGAATCGCACAAACGAAACCATTGTGGGATAATTTTGTTTTCTGTGAGTAAAATAAAATAAAATAAAATAAAATACTTGCCCAGGCCGCAGCAAAAACGAAGGCATGAATACGAACAAAATAAGAAAAAATAGGATTATCCGCCATAAACGACACGGCAGCGAAAATGTAACTGTATGAAATACAAGCACGCCCCTACGATAGAGGGCCAGGCTAAGGGCGCAAAACTTTCGGAGGCTATCCTGATGGTATAGCCATGCCCGAGAGCACACGGCCACAAAATTTCTGTCGTGTGTCATGGCACAACACAGTCGCGGCATATAAAGTGGCCCGCTGTTCAAGCTTCCCGTGACGGAATGCCCCAAACACACATTTAGCAGGAATTGTACATTCTTAGTCTTACAAGGTTTAGAGAGAGCGACAGGGAAACAGGGAGATAGATAGATAGATAGATAGATGATAGATAGATAGATAGATAGATAGATAGATAGATAGATAGATAGATAGAGAGTGGAGAGAGAGAGAGAGAGAGAGAGAGAGAGAGAGAGAGAGGGAGAGAGGAGAGAGAGAGAGAGAGAGAGAGAGAGAGAGAGAGAGAGAGAGAGAGAGAGAGAGAGAGAGAGAGAGGGAGAGAGAGAGAGAGAGAGAGAGAGAGAGAGAGAGAGAGAGAGAGAGAACAACTTTATTGTGTGCGCGGTATGAGGTCGAGGGAGAAAGAAGAGGTTGGAGATCCTTTGTAGGTGACGTAGTAGCAAGAAGGGTGGATGGCGTGAAGAAGAGTTTCATGGGAAAGATATTCGTTCGGAGGCGCCTAGAGTCTTCTTTTGAAAGTCGGTCGTCAGCAGTGGGCGAGGATGTCACGATAGATGCGCGGAACAGCACAGTTGTCTTCCTCGGGAGGCGGCGCGGCGAAGGGAGTACGCCAGGAAGCTATGAGCCCGGGCTGTGGCATGTGCCGTCGCATCATCGTCTTGGGGTCCAGATGAGGTAAAAGTAGGGAGGAGCGGGAGCAGTCATGTCATGAGAATGTAAATGGTAGGAGGACACGCCTCCTGATAGTCAGTCACAAGGGTAAGAGGGTTGGTGGCGGTGGTTGCGCGAGGGCGCTTTCTTCGGCGATGGACTCGTGGTGAGGATGTGAACTGGTTGCCCTGATGATCGGTCACCGCGACGGCCTAGGGCTGAACGCGTCCACGTAACGGACGTCTTGTATTTTGCTGACTGAAACATCAGGAAGAGCGCAAACGCGAGCCAGGCGATGCCCCAGATAGTAGGTGGGGTGCATGTTCTTGGGAAG